>NC_134539.1:150028149-150332055 GCF_050624435.1 Tenrec ecaudatus | reverse complement strand
CAAGACTAACTCTTTTAGGATGAGAAAGCCTGTCTTTTTCCCTTAGGTAAATTGCTGAATCTCTCAGAGCCTCCGTTTCTCTCTTTACAAAATGGTAATGACAGTACCTGCCCTTAAGGGTTACTAAGTAGATTAAACGAGATCACATGTATAAAACATCTGTCACTGTGACTGGCAGCATGAGGGCCCCGTGGTGTAACTCCTTTGAACCTCAAAGAGATGCCTATAAAGTGTCATGCCCCCAACAAAACTAACCAAACTCACTGCCGTCTAGTGGATTCCCACCGGAAGACAGGGTTTTAGAGACGTTTCCAAGGCTGTACATCTTTACAGGAGCAGAAAGTCTCTTTTTTCTCCCCAGGAGTGGCTGCTGGTTTTGAACTTCAGATCTTGTGGTTTAGCAGGTCAGCGTTCATATAGCTACTACTGGCTACATCCGCCAGTGCTCCAGTCACGATAGGGATAAATGTCAAACTGTATAACTAACAAAAAAGCCAATCACACATGTGTGCAGGGGAAGTGAGAAACTACTTATAACCCCGCTCGGTGATGTGGCTACTCTAAGAGCTGGTGCAATTTTCATTTAAATTAAGAAGAACATAATTTCTGATTAAAAGAGAGATCCTTCTGCATCCCATACAGTCAAAAACCACAACTGGAGTGCTGACAATCATTCTGGGCACACTAACTGGGCAGGGATCTAGGGAGGGGGTTACAATCAAATAAGAATGGCTAGCTATGGAAGAGTTTGCTGACAGCATCTTATCTAAAATGCACTGGAAATGTTTAGTGTGAAGGAAAAAGACACCTTCTCCCCCCAGTAGGAAGTTTGAAAACTTGGACATGAAATTGAAGAGCTGGTGTCTGGAAGAGAAAGACAAAAACTCACAGCATCCTGGTCTGAGGATGGACCATCGTTGACCATGGCCTGGAAACTGGCACGCGAACGTTGTCCCTTAGTTGGAGATCTCTTTGACAGGAGATGTGAGCAGATCAATAGCATTATTCTAGAAGAGATCAAGAGCATCTTTAGCAGCTTGACCTGTTGTATTCAAGATGTTTGCAAGGAGAACATGGTCCCACCTGGTGGTCTCGCACCATGCTTTCTAATTCTGTAATACTGGAGGGAATCAGCTGGATTTCTGAAGCTCCAGAGTCCTTTTTGAAGGGCAGGAACTGGAGTCTTTAACTGGAATAAGAAGAAGGAGAAGGAGGAGGAGGAGGAAAAGGAGAAGGAGGAGAAGAAGAAGGAGAAGAAGAAGGAGGAGGAGGAGGAGGAGGAGGAAGAGGAGGAGGAGGAGGAGGAGGAGGAGGAGGAGGAAGAGGAGGAGGAGGAGGAGGAGGAGGAGACCAGTAAAACACATGGATAGGTTAATCCTTTCCTGTATGAAGACATCCAGGAACTCATGCAAGGTGATTTAAGGGAGAGACGATCGAGGTAAACCAAAGTTGGCTGATCTTTATGCAAACTAATTCACAGTCGGCTTCATATCACTGAACACTGGATGGAAGTCCGGGAAAGCAAAACTGAGGTTAGCAAGTTATTATCAGAAACTCAAAAACAAACCTCACTGACATCGAGTTGGTGCCAACTCGCCGTGGCCCTAAGAAGACAGGGTAGACCTGTGCCTGTGGGTTTCTGAGACTGTCAGTCTCGATGGGAGCACACCGCCATCTTTGTCCGGCGGAGTGGCTGGTGGTTTTAAATGGCTGACCTTGCGGTTTACAGCCCAAGAAGTCTCCACTATGCCACCAGGACTCCTCAATTCTCACCAAAGTCTTCCTGAAGTCCACGAACAATTCCTGTGCCCCTGCCCCCCTCGTGTAGCCTGTCATCTTCTAAGTGGTCCCAAGCAGTTGAGTCGCCTCCACCCACCCGCAGCAGTTCACTTAGCAAACACCAGCGAGCGCAATGATTGTTGTTGTTGTGGGTCTCCAACGTTTTCATTTTTATTTCTTTACTCATGTCTTCGCCTGGTTTGGGTATCAGGGCTGCACTTGCCTCATAATGGATGCAGGAATGGGCCATCCTTTTCTGTACTCTGGAATAGTTGACGTAGAATTGGTGGCTGTCTGGTAGCATTTGCCAAATCAAGCTTCCTGGGCCCGGCTCTTTTTCAGTTGGGAGTAAAACCACTACTTCGTCTGTGATAGCTCCGCTCACATTTCTCCTTCAGTGTGAGTTAGTTTCAGTAGCGAGTGGATTTCTATTTATTCATCTATTTATTAACCATTTTATTGAGGGCTCGTACAGCTCTTATCACAACCCATCCATCCATCCATCTATGCATCCATGCATCCATCCATTGTGTCAAACACATCTGTACATTTATTGCCATCATTGTTTTCGAAACATTTCCTTTCTCCTGGAGTCCTTTGGATCAGCTTTTCTTTTCTTCCGGCAGTGTATTTCCAAAGGCTGGTCCATCTCCTCTAGGTTTGCAAATTTGTGGATCACAATTCTTCACAGCACGGCTATTATCTGTTTTAGCTCGGCTGATTCCATTGCAACACCCCACATTTCACTTCTTCGTGATATTTGCATTTTCTCTTCTGTTTCCTTCCTTGGACTTGCTAGCAGTTTGCCGACTTTATGACTCTTCAAAGAACCGACCTTTCTGGTCTGACTCTTTTATCTTTCTGCTAGATAATTTTATCTCTGCTTATGGTGCTGGCGAAGGATATTGAAAAAAACAATGGACTTCCAAAGAGCAAACAACTCGGTCTTGAAAGAAGTGCAGGCAGACGGCACTTAGAAGCGAGACTTCATCCTACGTACTTTGGACAGGTTATCCGGAGAGACGAGTCCCAGTCTAGGAGGACTTCGTGCTTGGTAATGTAGCGGGCAGAGAAGAAGAGGGAGGCCCTTGACAAGCTGCATGGACACAGGGTTGCACTGATGGGCTCAGACAGAAGAACAATTATGGAGCTGCCCTGGGGTGGGGCAATGCTCCTTTCTGCTGCACAGAGGCCAAGAGTCTGAACTAACTCAAAGGCACCTAACAACAACAACAACAACAATCTTCATTTCTTCTGGTCACACTGGGAGTATCGTTGGAGATGTTGGACACTTTGTTTTTGTTTGTTTGCCTGCCTTATCCCCACTCACAGGTAAGCTTCCTGAGGGCAGGGACCCCATCTGCAGCTGTTGTTCCATAAAGGTTTTTTGGGAAAGAATCAGAGGTGAGAGTCTTTTAAAGTTGATATAAACCCAAGAGGCTGCCAGGGGATAGATTCTGACTCACATCAACCCTGTGGAGGGTTCCCGAAACCGTAAATCGTTATGGGAGCAGACAGTCTCATCTTTCTTCTGTGAAGCGGCTGGTGGGTTTGAACTGTGAACCTTTCATTTAGTAGGCCAACACCTACCCTGAAAACCATGGGCTGCCACGGGCAGGAACCTCAAGATCACATGCCTTCTGTCTCAGGTGTAGCCCAGTGTTTTAAACAAATGATGACCTGAAATGACCTGAGTGCGGTACCTTTAGGTTTGAGAAGAGTCCCTCTCCAGTGTATGGATAATGGAAAAGGGGTCCTTTCAACAGTGCCTCATAAACCTTTCAGTGTCAATGGAGGGCCCATGAAAAGGCAGGGGGCAGATTGTATTAAAAAGGTCCAAGGTCATGGCCATCCAAAAGAGACATGAGAAGGTATATGCAATTCATCGTTGTGGTGTGCTGTACTTCACCTAACTCTTACTTTGCCTGCGAGATACTAGCATGACTGTCATCGTATGGGGAACCACATACCCAAGACAGAAGGGAAAGCGGCAGAATACGGATTATGGTCTCGGATACCAAACCCTTTGCCCAGGAGTCCAGTCCTGGATAAATCCCAAACCCAAACCAACCAATCAACGAACCAAACCAAATTGTACTGCCTGGTGTTTTCTAATGTCAAGGGTATGGAGAAAATGCCACTGATTGGGACCACGCGGAAGTTGGTAGCCGATTCGAGCCTGGCAAGGGTTCAGGGCAGGTGCTAGATGCTGGAAGGATTTTGATGATAACTCGCTGATCTCTTTTTCTTCTCCTGGCCTCCATCCATTTGTCAGAGCCACAAAACCTCTGCTGACCCAGTTTATACAAAGGCCAGTCGCTCTAAGGTGACTTTAGCCATCTCATCTGCAAATGACCCTCCATTCATTCCTCTATGTCTTCATAAACCATCTCTTCCTGTAGCCTATGATGGTTTTTAAAAAAATTATTAAAGACCCATAGTGGCCCCAATAATAGGTTCCGTGGCACTGTCATCAGGGTGTTGGTTAGGTTGGAAGTTTGGCATTTCTCGAGTTCATCAGGCCCCTACAAGGTCGCTGATGGAGTTTCTGAGGGAAGCAAATGCGTACAGTGTGTGTTTGCTCAGGTTGTTTAGGGAAACAAATCCAGCGACACTCACATAAGTATAAGAAAGAGCTTTCTATCAAGAAGGAGTTATGAGTCTGTGTCAGCTGTGGTGAATGATTTGGAAAAGGGTATCAATAATGGCTGTACAGTATGAAGAGTATAATCAATGGCACTGAATGGGGCATGTAGACGTTGTGCAATTGGAGCATGTTTGGTTGTGTACACTTTGGTCACAATTAGGACAAATATAATTACATGAAGGAAAATGAGTCTGAGGAAGAAGAAAACGTTCTAGAATGGAGTATGGTGAGAATTGTACCACTCTTCTTGATCTGACTGAATTATTGAATTGTATGAGACGTGGATGAAGTGCTATTAAAACTGTTTTAAAAAATAGGCGATTAGGGTCAGGGTTACAAAAAAGTAAAAAGAATAAAAAAGGAGATTATATATCAAGAAGGCATATCCCATCAGCCCAGTCCAACTCAAGTCCATAAAGTCAGAGGTGCTAGTCCTCAGTCCTTCTGCTGACTCACCCAGCTGCAGGCTGTAAGGCAGAACATTGAACCAGGAAGAAGGCAGATCACAGGCTGGTGTGTTTGGAGTGGAGAGGGTCCAAGATTGCTGGAAATACGACAGGGCACAGGCCGCTTTCAGGGTTGGCCACCCACCTGGGGCCACACACCCCCACCCCCGTCCCGGAGCTGAGGCAGAGTCCCAGTCATCAGGAAGGCAAAGGGGCAAAGAGAGGGAGATTCCCAGTTTCCCTGCTTAGAAGAAGGCCCCCCCCACCCCCACCCCCACGGAGGCGTCATCAGCCTGTGACCTGATTGGCAGGATGGACTCCACTCCTACACTTTCCAAAGACATTCAGGTTGACACAACTCATCTCCCTGCCCCCAGTGCTTGCCTCATTCAGTGCATATTGGAAGCTCCCTTCTAGCCAGAGGTGCCTAGAAAGGAGAGCCAGCCGACATGCTGCTGGAAGGTAAGCGATTGAAAACCTCATGGAGCCAAGTTCTTCTCGGACCTCTAGGAGTGCCAGGAGTTGGAAGTGATTCTACCACAGTGCGTCTGGGGCGGATATGCTGCTGAAAGCAGAAACGACTCAAGGAATAAGAAGGAGAAGAGTGGAGCATTCTGGTCACCATTAAAAAAAATCACTTCGTTGGGGGCTCCTACAACTCTTAGCACAATCTATACATACGTCCATTGGTACATTTGTTGCCATCATCCTCTGGTCACCATTTTTAAAGTGTCTTGCTTTCAACTTCTGATATGGGCCCCAAACTGGGGTCCCAGGCAGACTCAGGTTTGGTGGAACCTGAAGTCTTATGTGGAGGACTACGGCTCAAGGAGTGGGGTGCTCTTTAAGAAAAGAAAGAGAAACACGTGGGGACTGAAGTAGAAGACCTTAGGCATAGCCTGTGCCAATGCGGGGATCTTAGCCTGTCCTTTTCTGTTTCATCAGCCTCACGGCAATTCCATCTCTGGCCAGAGCCGTAACTCCTGCAGCTAATTTAAGTCCGGTGGCGTTGGCCTCACTGTGTTCATGTGGGGATTCAGAAGGAGGGTGGGCTGGCGCGGAGGTGGGAAAGTCAAACACACAACTCAAACCGGGCCGCATGCTGCTACTTTCTTCACCGTCTAGACGTTTAGTTTTGATTCCCTTTGGCTTTTGAAAAAAAAAAATTTTTTTTTTTTTTTGGTTACAATCATCCCCAAACGGTTCTTACTTTGAGAGCACGTTAAATCAATAAATAATGCCTGACCTACAAACAAACCTTTTCTAGGACGAAGATTCTTCCCGAGGCTTCCAGACCAAGGGCGGTGTGGTTCTTGCCAGAGGGGTAAAGGCTGTGTCACAGGATTTGGAATGGAAATTCCTCAGAGCGATTTGCAATCTGGTCATGTTGGGCTTTGGGGAGACCGCGTAGAGGGGGGAGCCGCCATGAGAGGCCTTCTCTCTGCGTACCCGGGAAATCTCTTGGGTTGACGGTGCGTTGGGTGTACTGGAAGCCCCTGGAGAGCTTGTGAGAAACCCCTGCTCCTTAGGCGTCACCCTCAGAAACCCCTTTTTGCTAGGAGTGCTGTGGGGACTGGGACATTCAGAAGGGCCGGCTCCCAGAATGCTCCTGGCTAAAAATAAATGAACAAATAAATAGAAATGTCTCCCCGTCTCCCCAACCCCGGCTGAGAAACCTGGAACTACAAGGAGGGTTATAAACATTCTCAGCAAAGGAGAGACTGAGGCAGGGGAGTACAGAAAGCAAGTTGCCCTCCGTGTCTTAGGAAGCCCATGTTGGGAACGGAACATTCTGGCTCTAAGATGGCTTGCCAAAGGCCACATGCTGAGGAAAAGAACCTATTCTCAACAGGAGAGGGAACGCGGAGGCGAACTGCAGACCCTTGGTCTGGCCATGGAATGGCTTTGGAGAAATGGTCTGTCAATTTTCATAGAAAAAAAAAAACAAAGGAGGGAGGATTAGGGCAGTTAAGGGGGCATATGAATTAGTGAACACTAACGAGATATTTTTAAAAGAATTTTGTAAATATTGGTGCAGGGTGGGGGATGGCAAAAAAAAAGTCAGGGCGGGGGTTACGGAAAAAGATTTTATAAGCCTGTAGGATAGACTGGCATGCCGTGGTCCAAACAAGGGACAGAATTCCAGGCCTGAAGGGGCTGGGAAAGATTTGCGCAGCCACCCCGACAATCACAGGCACTCAATCACTGTTTGCCGAGGGAATTGGCCAAGGAGGGTGAGCGCTAATGCTGCCTCCATTTGATAACTGCCATTTTCCTGGTTGCTGCGATCCTGGTGTGGGCCAGCAGCCAGAAATCCCATAAGCAAAAACAGACAACGTGAGGTAATCCCAAGGAGGCTGGGAGCCCCGGAGCGTGCAGTGGGGCCCAAGCAGCAAGGCCAGCCTGAGGAGGTGGGGGCGGCCCCCTTGTCTGCGCAGGGTTGCTTCCAGAGACAGCCCTGGCGGTGTCTGTCTCCCGGGGGTGGGAGGGAGGAGGGGTGATTTCATCGGTTTCATGAAAAAAACCGACCTGCGAGTTTGTCCAACCTGGAAACTCCCCACCTCACTCAGCCAAGAAAAACAAGATTAGGTCTCATTACTTCTCCTTGGGTTTGGCTCGGAAAGAGTTAAACGGAAGGGGTACCAACAGCAAAGCCCATCTCCCTCCATGGTTCCTGCAGAGGCACTGGGGAGGCTGCCCACAGGGTTAACATGGCAGGTTTGGAGAATTGCTATTCCTCTGGAGTCCCTGGCCTTGTAACTAGAAGCTTCCTTTCTTGGCCGATGTGCTCCTACTGGCCAGACAAGCAAGTCACCCTTCTCCAGCCTCTGGTCTCTGACCAGCCACCGATTTCGGGGCTAAGATCCCCTTCTGACCTTTACAAGGGAACAGCGTTTGCCTGGAAGCAGATTAGAATCACAAGCATTTTGCCAGGCTGGGCAACTACTGACATGTGACATGGGATTCCAGATTTGCTCTAATGGGGTGCCACTGTTCCCGGACTTTTATGCTGAGCTGTTTGGGGGACAGGGTTATGTGCTAGCCTGACACATGAAAAAGCAAAACAAAACAAAACAAAACAAAAACGCACCACCAACAATAAAGCGAAAATGAAATTCTCAGTCGGAGACACTTCACAATCTCTTGGGTTGCCTGTCTACCTCCCCTCCCCGTCCCCATGACCCCCAACGTCTCAAATTCTTGTCAAGAAACTGGATGAATCAATTCATAAGGCCGTTTTCCTTTTAATGCAATGTATATTTATTGTAAACAATAATATACAAAAATGAAAGAAAACAAAAGGACAAGAAGGGGTTGCGAGTGAGATTCACAGAGAGAAAGAAAGGTTTTGTTTTCTGGGAGGCGGGGACAAGCATGGAAACAAACAAAACACAAATATCAACCAAATCTTAACTAAAGTTGACAAAATATGATTTAAATGCCAGGTTTTTTAAGTTACAGAAATAGGTTTTTAAAAATGATCTGCTTTTATACAGAAATTGAAAGTTGCCATATTATAAGAGTGCTTTAAGATTTTATTCTACTGACTTCTAAAACTGTTAATATATCTTTTCTTTTAAATTAAAAAAAAAACAACAAAAAACAAACCAAAAAAAGTTTGCTTTTTTTTTTTTTCTTTTTAAAAGCAACCTTCAAACTCTCCAGCCACAGCAGTAAGGACGGTCCGTCAGGCCCCTCTCCCGTCCCTTCCTCTCCTCCCTTTCTCTCAGAGAATGTGCAGGGAAAAACCGGGAATGTCCATGACACAGGCGTGTGCTTGTGTGTCAGAGTGGTGCGCACACGTGTACACACGTACATACACGCACACACACACTCTCCATTGGGGCAGCTGTGTGGCAGAAAGCAATTGCAATGAACTCAGTGGTGAACTACATCTGCTATCTCTCGTTGGGACACTCATGCACACACACACACACAAAAGAGAAACAAATTTCCAGTTTTGTTTGCAACAAGAATCACAAAAAACGACAACAACAAAATGGGAAAGGGGGAAAGGACAAAAAAAAAGGCATTTGTACAAATCTAGGACAAGGAAGCCCAAGAAACTTGTTTTTCATAATAATAAAAAAAGATTAGAGATAAATAAAAGAACAAAAAACAAAAACTGCTTACAGTTAGGAACATAATTTAACAACAGATGATCATACCCTTCGAGGAAGGCCCCAACAACCGATTTTAAAAGAAGGTGAATTAAAAAACAGTATTTTTTAAGAAAAGGAATTATTCCCCCCCCCCCCCCATGAAAACCTCTCCTTACAAAATAAATAATTTTAGCATATGGAATGTCTCCGAAGGTTAACTGCTGGTGACCAGAGAGGCACCTGGTGACAGCATCTGTATCCCATCTGGGCCCCGGGGGCGGCAGGCAACCAGGGGCAGTGGGCTGGGGGTGGGCATTGGCTGCCGAAACTGTCCCCAAACAAGATTTTGTTGCTTTTCTTGGCTGGCCTTTTATTTCTCTCTTCTAATTGGAGCAACTATGTAAGGGCCAACGGGATCTAGCAACTTGAGATCCAGCAGAATAGTTTTAAGGCTCAAGGTGTTTCTCTTGCTTAAGTAAAAAAAAAAGTATACATATGTATATATATGATAAAGCTTACCAAATGCTTCTCTAGACTATTTACTTCCATATTTGCAAAAAAAAAATAAGGTCTTTATTTTATTCTTATTTCTTTTTAAGGCGGCTTCTCCTCCGGTCAGCCAAAGCCGGAAGAATTATACAAAACTAACCTCCCAACTGTCTTCATAACACAATTTTTTTTTGCATTGTGGTGTGTGTGTGTGTGTGTGTGTATGCGTGTGAATACACCGGCACACATACATTTTTCTTTTAAAGAGAAAGCGAATCTGTACAAAAATACTCTGGTTGCAGGAACAAGCTAGGGCGCGGGGTTTCACTAAAGAGCAGTTCAGCTGTTGGAAAAAATAAGAGCATTTCATTATTATTTTTTAATCTAAAAATATGTAGAAATCCCCTCAAAACGGTATTGAATCATACACAGTACATACTAAAAATATTTAAAATAGAGAATATTCCTCACAGAGGACTCTTTTCTTTAATTACTGCTAAAAATAATTACAAAAGTCCAAACAGGCAGAGAGATTGAGCAAATGGGCGGGCCCTGGTTCTGTCAGCCTCCTTGCAGGGTGAAGGATGTTTGTCCAAGTCTCTCCCCTTCGCTGTCCGTAGGTCTAGCCCAGTGGCCAGGCCACTGACTTGCAAGAAGTGGGTCATGCATTTGGATTGATCATGTTAAGCCATCTTGTCCTTTGTGCACAAGTTGCCTTTCATGCTAATGTCTTTAAGGATGAGAAAGAGAGAGAAAGAGAGAGAGAGAGAGAGAGAGAGAGAGAGAGAGAGAGAGAGAGAGAGAGAGAGAGAGAGAGAGAGAGAGAGAGAGAGAGAGAGAGAGAGAGAGAGAGAGAGAATATGTCCCCAGGAGATGCTACTGGTTTCTTTTCTTGCTCTTGGTTCTTTCTAGGATCTTCTCGGAGGGGGGTGGGCACAGGTGATGTCCCCCTCAGGGCCTGGTGAGCTGTGTGTAGACCGGCTGTTCCCAGTGCTGGGGGCTGTGCGTCTGCGGGATGGAGGGGACCCCGGAGGTGTCGGCGATGGGGGTGTACATGGGCCGCTGCGCGGGGTTCATGTAGCTGAAGGTGGAGTAGAGGCCGGAGCCCTGGCCCGCTGCGTGGCTGTAGTAGGAGCCTGAGTTCTGGTGGTCGCTGTAGTCGTACTGCGAGCGGGTGATGGGCGGGTAGGCGGGGCTGTAGTGCGGGAGGTTGAAGGGGCTGTAGGCCATCTGCTGCGGGGAGTGTTGCTGCTCGCTGTAGTGGCTGGGGCTCAGCTGCTCCGTCTTGATGTGCGTTCGCTGCGACTGGCCCGGCTCGCTGCTCAGCGTGGTCAGCGTGTGCGCCTGCGGCTGCGGCGGCGGCGGCGGCGCGGGCTGCTGCTGGGGGGGCGCCGCGGGCTGCTGCGGGGGCGCCTGCGGGGCCGGGGGCGCCTGCGGGGGCTGCGGCGGCGGCGGGGGCGGCGCCTGCTGCTTGGACATCCACACGTGGCCCGCACCCGCCGGGGTGGCCGCGGTGCTGCTGATGCCATAGCTGCCCGTGTAGGTGACCTGGCCGTGCGTGGCTGGCACCCCGGGGTGGCCGTTGGGCGGCAGGTACTGGTCAAATTCGTTGACGTCGAAGGTCTCGATATTGGAGATGACGTCGCTGCTCAGCTCGCCGATGTCCACGTCGCGGAAGTCGATGGGGGGCTGTCTGCCGCCCTCGGGCAGCTGGCGCCCCTCTCGTTTCAGGTCTGCCTTGCCAGGCTGCACGTCGGTTTTGGGGGTGGTGGGTGGGGTCGGTGGGCCCTGGGATTGCCCTACAGGCAAAGGCAGAGGAAGAAGCATTGGAAAATCAACAGGAGCTGTCTCCAGTCCCCCCCCCCCAGAGCTCCCCCCCACCAGACACCCTCCCTCTTCCTTCGCTATGGGGCAATGGAGACCCACACCCACGGAGCAGATAAGTTCCAGAATGATTAACTAGCCAGTCTCCTTTATCAGGGGAGGGTCTGAGGCCTCGGGGGTCCGGAAGACTAAATTGCTACTTGTGGAAGGGCCCTGTGTGTGTGCTTTAGGGGTGGGGGCGCAAAGAGAAACGGGGGCCGTCCTCGTAAGGCCGTAAACCTCGCAATAAAACATTCATCTGTTAGAATGTTGGGACTGGAAGGGAGTGTGTGAGTGAGTGCTTACTTGCGTGTGTGTGTGTGTGTGTGTGTGAGTGTGTGTGTGGTGAGGGTTTCCTGGGGCTTGGGAAAGACGGGGCTCCAGTCTAGTCCGAAGGGGCAGCAACGGGTCTTCGCCTTGGAGAACTGGAAGCCCCTCAGCAGAGGCTGGCAGGTGGAGGCCTGGCGGGTACGTACCGGAATGGTCACCTGGCGAATGCACCTCGCTCATGCCCGACGAGGAGTGTGGCGAGTCGGCCTGCAGCGCCTTAAAGATGGCGTTGGGGGAGATGTGGGTCTGCTCGGTGGCCTCCTCCGCCTCCGCCTGCCCGTTCTTCACGGACTTCCTGCGCCGAGGCTGGTACTTGTAGTCCGGGTGGTCCTTCTTGTGCTGCACACGAAGCCGCTCCGCCTCCTCCACGAAGGGCCTCTTCTCGCTCTCATTAAGCAGCCTGCGGGGGGGGGGGGTGCAGAGAGAAAGGGAGGGGGGTCAGTGGATCGCGTCCGGAGCTGTCAGATCAGCAGGGAAGGGGGCTCGACCTCTTGGCTACTTTGTACAGCTACCGGTCCCACCCCCACTTTCCCTCCTCTCCTGCCTCTGCTGCAGTGCACATAGTCTATTAGTAATATGATTATTAATAATTCTGAAAAGGCCGGGCAATGTCGCCCCAGTCCCGCTGGAATGGTCACTCCGCCCCGCCCCGCCCCTTTTTCTACCCTTCCAGACCCAGCAGAGTAGGTCGCCCAGAAGGCTGCTCCGAATGCCTGGCTACAGGAGTGATTTCCCCTCCCCGATCCCGCCCCCCCCGGCCCCCCTAAATCCTCAACACCTTTCAAAATCTCCAACGTCCACAGAAGCGACCCCGAAGCTCGCCGCCTTCCCATCTATTCCCAGCGGCTCCCTCCCAGTCCCCTCCCTTCCCGCCAGGACCAGCCGCCTGCCTGCCTCCCGCTTCGGGTTTGGCCAGCACCCCCAGCCCCTCTCCACCAGTGGTGGGAAAGGAGCGAGGTCAATCCCTGGCTTTGCCAGGACCCCCCGCCCCCCGCCTGCGCCAGAACTTCGCAGAGGCGGGCGAGCGGGACTGGCAGCCCCCTCCCACCGTGCCCCTTTCAAGTCCCTCCCCTCCTCGGCGGGCCACCCCTCCCCTCCCTCCGCTCGCACCCCGCGGCCCTTCTTCCCCGAGAGCCACGGTCGGACCCGGTCCAGCTCCCAGCCCAGTGGTCCTCTGCCCCCGCCCCCGCAGCGCCCACCCAGCCCCGCGCCCTCCGCCGTCGCGGCGCGCGCCCGGCCCTACCTCCAGAGCTTGCCCAGCGTCTTGCTGAGCTCGGCGTTGTGCAGGTGCGGGTACTGGTCGGCCAGCTTCCTGCGCGCCGCCTGCGCCCACACCATGAAGGCGTTCATGGGCCGCTTGACGTGCGGCTTGTTCTTGCTGGAGCCGTTGACGCGCACCGGCATGGGCACCAGCGTCCAGTCGTAGCCCTTGAGCACCTGGCTGACCGCCTCGCGGATGCACACGGGGAACTTGTCCTCCTCGCTCTCCTTTTTCAGGTCGGGCTCGCCCTTGGGGAAAGTGTTCTCCTGGGGCCGCGTGTTCTCCGTGTCCGAGCCGGAGCCCGAGGGGCAGGGCGAGCCTGCCGAGTCCTCGGACATGGTGGGGCTGGGGGCGCCGGAGAGGCCCTTCTCCTGCTCGTCGGTCATCTTCATAAAGGGGTCCAGGAGATTCATGCGCGAGCCCGGGGCAGGGGGCGGGTGGCTGGGAAAGGCGAGCAGCCGCGGCGGCTCGGGGACGCGAGGCGTGAGCTCCTCTCCCCTCGGCGGCCGGGGCGCGGGGCGAGCTGCTCCCAGGGAGGCTGGCGCGTCCCCCGGCTGCAGCGGCGAGCACTGTGGAGGGCGCGGGGTGGCCAGCGCCGCGGGGCCCGCTCCAAGTGGGAGAAGGCGGCTGGCAGAAGAGGAGGAGGAGGAGGGGAAGGCAGAGCACAAATGGGGATTCGCGCACCCCTTCTCTCCTCCTTCCAACAGCAAAGAAAAGTTCCCGGGCTGAAGCTGGCCGGTCGCCGCGCCGCCGAAGTTTCTAGGCAATTCCAACCTCCGCTCTCTGCTTTCCAACTCCCAGTCCAGGGTCTCTTTAATAAATACTCGCCCTCACCTTAGAAACTTTCAGCCAATCACAGCCCGTCTTTTCAGTAGCTGGCAGGCAGCTGATTGGACCCGATTTTGGGGGGTGGGGGGAGGAGGAGGGTTGTGGCTCTGGGCTGGGTGGCTGGGGAGGGGGGGCGGCGGCGGGTAGGGAGGGGAGGCTGGGATGGAGGGGGGGAAAGCCAGCGAAGGGTGGACGGCCTGGTGGCGAAGGTGGGGGCTGTGGGGAAGGCGGGGGACCCGGGAGCGCCAGGCGTGCAAGTTTGCTCGTGTCGGTATGTCAGGATTCGGGTGCCGTGTGTGTGTGTGTGTGTGTGTGTGTGTGTGTGTGTCTAGACTGGGGTCTGCCCCCCACCCCCACCCCCACGCCGGCCGGTCTGTTTCTGGCTTGCTGGTGGCTCCGGGACTTAGCTGGGGTTTACATTTGGGAAAAGCCGCCGCTCGTGAACGCGTAGCCTGATTTACACGCCCGGAGTCTGCCTCCTCCGAAAGTGCTTAGAAATGGTCTTTTGGAGCAAATGTTTTGGTGACTCAACGCTCGCCGTTCCTCCGTAATAATCCATATAAATAGATTAACAAGCTCGGGTTCGCCGGGGCTGGTGCGGCTGGCCGCGCTCGGGCTACGCTTTTGCGAAGGGATTCCTCGCGAAACCAAGTCCCCGCGAAGGCTGGCGGCAGCAGCCTCAGCGACGCCCGAGCTCAGTGCTCGGGGAGGGGGGGGGTTGTCCTGCGCCACTCCGACCTCCAACAGACCAACCGGTCGTCTCCTATGGGCGCTCCGCAGACCCTCACTCCACCGGGGCTCCCCCGCAGCAGCACAAGTGCTCCGAGACTCTGCTGCTCGCCTGCCGGCAGAGTCCAGAACTTCAGCTGGGCTGCGGTCCGCCCGACTGCTCCGGCTCGCAGACCCATCTGGGCCAATGGGCCATCCCAGGCCACCAGGCCCAAGCCGGTCCCTTGGTCGGTAAAAGGCCAGACTAGGGGGCTTCGTCGCAGACCCAACCTCTTGTTTTGGGACTACTGGCCTGCTGACTGGCTTTGGCCCTCCATTACCAAACACCTGGACGTCTGGTGGGCTTTGCTGGCATCCCTGAAAGTGACAGTTGGGGGTCCCCAGGGAGGGTGTGTGTGAAGGGTCCACGGTTGTATTTTAAAGTGTGATTTGTACACTACCTTTTTGTTTGTATGAACTCATCACAGATAGGTTGGTTAAGCAAGGTGTTACCTGTCTGGAGAGAGAAGAAAAAACTGTAGTCCTCTGTTGGGTAGGTGTCTTCAGAATCCGCACACAGGCACTGCTGGGTTCTCAACTCTCTCCTCTGCTCGGGCCACCTTCCCCTGGAATGAAATTGACTTAATTCTGATTGGCGAATTTCGGACACTTTTAACAAGATTTAAAAGAACGCCAGTGTTTGTTTTTTTCCTGGAAGATTAAAAAAAATTCTTCCCCCCCCCCCCCCCCCGCCCTTCTCATTTTCTTCCGAAGAAGCAGCCGTTTGTGATAGAAACGAAGCTCTTCCGAAGGTAGTAAGTTACGACCCTGGTTAAACATATTTACTTTTGAAATGAATGTGACTCGCGGTGGATCTAGCTTGCGGACGCGTTTGAGAGACTTCCACCCGATAGCCTTATATTCGCGGCTGTGTAAGGACGCTCAAAAAGTGTAAGAACGACGCTGTCCTTTCTTGGGAGCAAAAGGTCCAGGTGAGCACTGCAGAGTTCTCTGGCTGGGGAGGGGTATTTGCGAGAAGTCTCAATGGAGAAAACTTAGAGAGGGTGAAGCAGAGTTGTCAGCCGGAGCGTCTCCGTTTAGTTATATTCTATGACCATTCCCATGTTTACTGGCGTGGAGACCACCACGACCTTAAGATATTTAGGTGTTTTTTTTAATATTTCACTCCATGTTTTGTCAAATTATGCAGACAGAACACAGGAAGATATTTGAATGCAATTATGTCGTGAGAGGTCTAGAAAATGTAGGCGTTTAAAGCCATAAACGACGGCGCTTTCTACCTGTTAGGTTCTGTTGGGGCAGGCATTTAGTATATATGTATCTCTTTGAAAACTTTATATAAACAATCAGTTCTGCCCTGGAAAAAAAAAGACTGCAATTTTCAGCTGCATCCAGAGAGGGCGCCAGAAACCTAAAAACCGTCTCGGAGTCTGAGGCACTGTGGCCAGCTTGGAAGGTTGTGGTGATGATGGAGGTGGCGGTAGTAGTGGTGGGTGGGGGGGGGGGGGATGCGTTCCACTCAGTCAGGACTTCTCTGCCGAGATTTATCTTTGCAGGAATCCCCTCCCGCGCGGGTCCACTGCTGGACTGCCTAGCCTGGCGGCCGTGCCTCTATATGGAACTGGGCGCGCACACTGACAGACACAGACAGACACACGGAAAGGAAAAGAAGTTCTGAGATGCCCAGGTTTCTATTCTGCCCTGAGCGGGAGATCGAGGTCATAGGGCACCCCTCCCCCAAAATACCTAATTTTGCCCTCGGCCTGAGATGAAAGACCCCCTGGAAGGTGGGCCTTGTGAATTCTCCAGTGGGTCTTGTCTGGAAACGGATGCAGTTCCATTCTCCACCCCAGTGCTGGGTTTCAATTCCCTGGCGGAGTGACTGTCCTGGGTCGCCCTTGACCGCTCTCCCCTGCGCTGGGAAGATTTTCTTAACTTTCCACCAGAAGACTAGACCCCGGCTAGAGGGACAAAGACCCGCGTCCAGTGTTCCGGTTAGAGATTGGGAAACTGAAGTTTTGGCCCAGTTTCAGCCAAAGCGATCTGTGCAGAGAACTCCAGGCTCCTCTGGCTGGTGAACGTGGGAGGAGCAGAAGCTAGCCGGGCCGCCGCTATAGATCCTACAGAACAAGCACTCCGTGCGCCGCGAGGTCTGCGCCGGGAAGTGCTTGCGGAGGATCCCAGGGGAACCTCGGAAAACCGAGGTCTGAGAGTAGCCGCCCCCCCCCCCCCCCGCCCGCATGTTCTGCGTCTCGGCCGGCGCCGGGCTCAATTTCCCGGCCGCGGAAACCAATTTCCCCTCCGCGTCTATGTGGGCGCGCAGGCTGGAGCCGGGTCGCAAGCTCCGCAGAGCAGTGCAGCTTGTCCCCTTGCGAACCGGTGCGGGTGGGTGGATGGGGTTCCCCTTAGCTGGAGAATCCAGGAACACAATTTCCCTCTCCCCAAATTCTCCTAACATCAGTAGGGACCGTGTCCAGTCCGTTGTCAGCAGGGACGCACTGGACTCTCACACGATCAAGTGTCTCCCCCGAGAGAAATCTCAGCCTTGGGCGACGAACGTTTCATAGAGGTGACCTTGGAAAGGACTCCCTTCTTTACTCCCCATGCCCCTGCAAGCTCCCGGTCAGGTCCCCTGGAGGTAAAAGACCCCAGGCTCAGAAGGGACACCACAGTTCCCTGAGAGCTCTGCTGCCAGCCGCTGCTCCGTACTGCGTACTTTGTACTGGGCGAGTAGTGCATTGGCGGTTGGCTCTTCCCTCAGACTCCCTTCCTGTTGGGAGGGAGCCGCAGGTAGTCCCACGTCCCAGGAACAGGCTTGGGGCAGGAGAGCGACAGCAAAATGGAAAAAGGAAAGTACTGGATAGCTTGGTCGGGGCGCAATAAATAACTGGGGTCGGACAGATTCAATGCGACCTCTGGACATTCCGGCGTGTGCCTGGACGCACAGGCCGCCAGAACCCCACCTTCCACCCCAGCAACAAGTTTCAGCAGCAGCATCGCTGGTGCATGTTTATTTCTCCATGAGTATTTCGCCCCAAAGGAGGCCTCTGCTTTAGGAGTCTGTCGCCCCCCACACCCCACTCCCTGACCGAGGACCTGCGGCCCCTCCCACTCCACAAAACTACAGGTCAGGGGGGCACCCCCTAAAACTGCAGGTCAGTTTCCCCACCCCACCCCCTTGGGTGAGGTGGAAGGGTGTGTTGCTTAGGCAGCTTTAAAGGACTGTCTGCCCTCTGTGGTCTTGAGGCTCCTGGGGGCCAGGCCTGCTGAGCCTGAACTAGACCAGAGAGGGGCAATGAGGGGCAGTGGATGTGAGAGGCCCCAGTCTCAAACGAGTTCTCCACAGCAATGTACCTTAAATATTAAAACAACAACAATAATTTCCCCGAAAAGATCTGTCCTTACTCTGCTTGCTCTTCTGATTTTCTCAACATAGTCCTTGAGCATCCTGCGGGAGGGGGGAAAACGCCCTGGCAAGTTATCGCTTCCTCCACCTTCCACAGGCTCCACTCCCCTTGCTCCTCCTTGAAAATCTTACAAGGGTTTGGGCTGCAAGGGTTGTGCCCGGCTGAAAAAGAACAGAAACGCTGGCGGCCCAGGCTGCAGGGAGCGATTGTGGCTGGCTCAGCCTAGCCAGAACACTGACTTCCTCCAGGCCTGTGTCCTTGGAGCATGGAGCACCACCTCACTTCCCAGCCGCCTGTTTTCCTCCACACCATCTCCCCCCACCTCTGCAGGCACCTTTGGTTAGGGATGCCCAGCCAGGGCAGGGCAGGGAGCCTTGAGTGCAGGAACCTGCACCAATTCCAGGGAAGGGTGGGCTTCTGGGGGCTCATTTCAAACTAGTCTCAAACGCCAAACTCAGTGCCATTCAGTGGAGTCCGACTCAAAGCCATCCTGTAGGACAGGAGAGACGTGTCTTTGTGGGTTTCTGAGACTATAACTGTTTACTGGAGCAAAAAGCCTCATCTTTCTCTTGCGGACCAGCTAGTGGTCTCCAACAGCACCCACTAAGGCTCCCCACTGCTCCCTCCAATATGTCCTATTGGGCGGGCCATGATTTCGGGTCTGTAACAAGGGAAATGTCCCGTAAAACCACAGAATGGAGGCAATGGTATTCAGACACAAAAGTGGACAGTAACAGAGTTACATCTTTTCCGCTTTCTTGGTTTAGCTCTTCAGTACCCAGGTGGGTGGGGGTGTGGGGGGTGGGCGCGTTAGAGTTCGGCAGGTGCCTCACCCTGGGTCTGAGCATGTACAATCCAAGGGGTCCAACCCCGTGTGGCCTGTCTGCAGAGTCCCAGACTCCTTTTGGGGATAAGGCTGCAGGGCAGGAGTCGGCTGCAGCCTGACCCTCTGATGGAGCTTCCTCTGCAGGGGGTGGCACTTCCCTTCAGGGAAAGTCAAAGGCAAGCACCCAGCTTTGAGGCTCTTTTTCTACTCTCCTCAACAGTCCGGGGAAACTCACAGGGGCAGTTCCCATGTGTCTTATATTGTCCCCGAGTCCTAAGGGCTTCACCATGGCCATGAGGACATCTTGGGAGGCCTTGCTAAATGGCCCTGGGCTTCTGAATCATGGACCTCTCTGCCTTAGTTCTCCAGTAAAGACCTCAAGGGGTTGGCTTTAACAAACAGAAACTGATTTTCTCACAGATTGGGAGGCTAGAAGTCTGCATTCAGGGCTTACATTCTAGGGCCAGGCTTTCTTCCCCTGCCATCTCTGGAGGAAGGTCCTGTCTCTTCCATGTGTCTGCTCCTGAGCCAACTCCTGGTGTGTTGGCTTCTCTCTCTCTCCTCTCTGCTTGGCTTGTTGCTTCTTCTTCTTCTTCTTTTTTTCTCCTCCAAGTTTGATCCTGCTGGCTTGCTTCTTTAAACTCTCTTATATTGCAAATGAGATCCATTCAAAGTAGAGCCTACAGTAATCCAAGATCATTCACATAACAGAGACAACCCATTCCCAAATGGGGTGATAACCTGGAGCATGGAGGTTAGAGGGGCAACCTGTATTTGGTGTGTGTGTGTGTGTGTGTGTGTGCATAATTCTATCCTTAACAGGGTCCCAGGGACTCCAAGGGCTTCCCTCCTTGTCAATGTTTATTTCCAATTAAGTTCATGCTGTGAGTCCCTTGCAAGACTGCAGCAGGGACTTGGATGCCCATTACCAGATTCCATCCTGGGTTTATTTGAGGAGAGAGGCCAGAGGCATCTTGGGGACTCTCAGCATCCTGTAGGGAGTCCAGGGATTGTAGGAAAGCAGAAAGTTTTTATTTTTCTCTTTCTGCCATCTTTCCCCCAAGCCCCATTTTTCTCAATAATGTAAAATAAAGAGGTGGACTCATAACTGTCCCCTTTTCTCCTATTCATCCCTCCCTCCTTCCCTCCCTCCCTCTTTCCTTCCCTTTTTTCTTTCCCCCTGTTTTTGGAGACAGTGAATTTAGACTGGTATAGGACAGAATAATCTTCAGCCCTTTCACTCACTCCCTAAGATCCCCCTACATCACACCGGTGTCTTGGGCACTATCTTCATGGCACAGAGCATTCACATCCAATGGGAGACATTATTTTCTTAAGACAGGGTAGTTGCCCCGGTGGCGTAGTGAGTTACGCACTGGACTGCTAATGGCAAGGTCAGCAGTTCAAAGCTGCCAGCCACTCGGAGGGAGAAAGGTGAAGCTCTGTGCTCCAGGAAAGAGTTCCAGTCTGGAAACCTGCAGGAGCATTTCCACCCCTTCTAATAAGGTGGCGATGAGTTAGAATCAACTCGATGGCAATGAGTTTGATTTGAATGTAGGACTTGGTAGTATAGTGGGCTGTGCACTGGCCCCCTAACTGCAAGGGGTCTCTTCAAACCCAGTAGCTGCTCTGAGGGAAAAAGAGGAGCTTTTTAGCTCCCATACAGACTTACAGCCTCAAAACCCCACAGGGACCATTCTACCCCTTTCTACAGAAGCGCTATGAGTTGCAATGGACTCAAAGGGAGTGAGCTTCTTTTTATTTTTTTTAAACTAGGGTGGGACCTTGCTTCACTCTTCCCCCATTGTCTGGGTTGGACGGAACCAGGAAAAGTCCAAAAGAGCCAACCGAGACATGACTGGTTGCAGATACTGCTTTCCTTAGGGGTACTCAGAGTTCAAATCTGCCAGCCCCTGAGAGAGAGAAAAGTGAGGCTCTCGGCTCCTGTAAAGACTGACCGCCTCCGAAACCGTGTCTAGCATCCCTGGGAGTTGGAATCATCTCGATAGCAGCGGGTTTCTTTTACCTCAGCGTTTTGTTTTCTACTCGACCAAACACGATGTCCTTTCCCAAGGACTGGCTCCTCTGATGGCATGGGAGACGAACTCTTGCGATCCTCACTTCGAAGGAGCATTCTGGCTGGATTCCTTCCAAGACAGATTTGTTTGTTTCCCTGGCAGTCCCTGCTCTGTGCTGTACTCTCTGCCAGCTCCGTTGCTCCAGCCTGTCAATTCCTCTTTGGTCGCCCCTTTCCCATCGTCCGGCGATCCTCCCAATCCCAAGGAAATGAATTCAGGGGATAAAGTTTGAGGGCTGATCACGGGTCTGAAGATCCCCAAGGACAAGACATGGTCTCTACGGTGGTGACAGCCTCTCTCTGTTTTGATCCTTGTCCCAGCCAGCCTCTGTCCCCTCCTCTCTCTGCTTTCAGTATTGTCCTAAGAGCTGGGCTCTGGCCTCTTTTGCCTTTTCTTCTCCAGAGACAATGCCCGTGTGGGTCATGGAGAGTGTGCCTCCCTTCCTTCACTGCGGCGTGAAAGCTCTGGAGGAGAAGCGAGGGGACTTGAGTGAGAAGTGGTGGCCTCCCTCCCACCCCCACCGCCATCCCTTTTCATGGTGCCCCTCTATGTCTTTGCCTAGTTCATTAATACCCCCCACCCCATCGCTTTCTTGGTCCAGGCCCAGGAAGGCCTTGTGGTGTGTGGTACGCTTCACTCTCTCTTTGGGGGACCCTTGCCAACCAGCACAGTGGTGCTGACAGTTTCCAGAAGATGCTTCCAGGAACAAAGCCATCTTCTGGGGGAGGAGAGAGTGGCATTGGCCAAACACCCGGAGTGGGCTGAGCACTGTGGTTCCGGAAGAGGCCTGCTTGGGGGGCAGAGGGGGGTGGAGCTTTGTGGGTGCAGAGATTTATTTTTCCCTTTAGAGTCTCTGCCTAAAGCAAAAGGCACTAATTGCGTTCTAGTTCCCCTGCCATTCAGGCTGCCCCCTGGATTCTAAATCGCTCTCAGGAGCTTGGGGTGGAGGGGAACAGCAGGGCAGGAGTGTAGTAAGAGGGGGTGCTTTTGTGTCAATCTGCACCTTCTGCAGTTCACCCGCTGAGCCAGCACCTGGCTTCACATGGTTAGTCACGAGGACTTGTCCAGGCGAGGCAGAGGGCAGCACCAAGCCCACTCCTTCCCTCTCCTGTCTCTGACCCCCTTCACCCCAAAGACAAGGCTTCTCAAGGTACTTTGACTTTCAGACACAGGATTCCGAAGGTGAGAGTGAGGTTGCCCTTGAGACCGAAGAATGGAGTCAGAGAAAAGATGCTTTGCGTTCCGGAAGGGAGCAGGCACTGCCGCCTAGGGTGTCCAAGGCTGGCCTCCTCCAGGGATGCAGAGGGATGCATCTCTGTCCTGCGGAGTGGTTAGGGGGTGACCTCCCAGCTAGCCGCCCTGTGCTTTAAGCACCCTGGCACAGGGGCTCCTTAATGTTTTCTTAGAAGGAAAAAAAAAAATCGTGATTTGCCTTTGCTTGTTCTGTCCTCAGGGCAGCCCTAATTCCTTGGGCCTCTTCGATCTAGTCTGCTTGTTTCCCAGTGATTCCTGGCCAGAATGAGGCTCTTCGCCGGGATTTATAGACCTACTCGTTCCTCTTTGAGCCCAGGTGGCGTAGTGGGCTACATGTGGAGCTGCTAAGCAGAAGGTCAGCAGTTTGAAATCACCAGGGAGTCTGAGAGAGAAAGGTAAGGCTTTCATCTCTTGGAAAGAGTTCTAGTCTTGGAAACTCAAAGAAGCTGACCCACCCTGCCCTCCGTGAGTCAGAATCATCTGATGGCAGTGAGTTTGGATTTCTGAGTTTCTCCTTCCCCGTCTTCAAGGTTGGCCTTTCTCACACAGCTGCTCCGCAACCTTCCTTGCAATCCTTTCTTGGAACAGTCCTCTCCGTTTGCAGGGCAGGGTATGCCTCCCAGGTAAAAGCGTCCCTCACTCCAGTGCTCTTGGGAAAGATGTGAGGCCCATGCAGACGACAGAGTAACTGACTAGTAAGGCCCAGGACAGACTCAGTGTGGGAGGCGGCAGGTGGCAATCAGGGACAGAAAGGCAGCTTAAGTGAATATTCATCCTGGTCTCCATGATCTTGTAACACTCATTTCGGCCTTTATTGTGCTGCTTTGTTCCATCTTTTTTGGTTTGCGATGAACTTGTTTGTCAATGAAGACTCCAAGTCTGTTTCCAGTTTTCTTTTCCTCCCCTTTCGTAAGCCACTCAAACTCCTAGTTAGACTTGAGGGGTAAGGAATCTGGATGGATTCATTTATCTATCTATCTATCTATTCATTTATTTATTTTTAAGAAACTTACTAGATTCATTTACCCAGCCCATCTCTAGAAATGAAATCAACAGTGATATCCTATTAAATCCTCCAGCCACATGGCTTCGTTTGATTGTTTTTTCTTTTCCTTGAGAGGAGGGAATGAAAAGGAAATTCTTTCTGCATGCTATCTCCCCGGCAGACTGTGAACTCCTTTGTCTTATCAGCTTTGTACCTCTCTGGCGTGGCACAAAGACGGCGTTGAATCAATGTTCCCTCAAGGAACGGCGAACCAAAATGTCAGCCATCGGAATGGCTTTCTAATGGTAGAGTTCACCGTCACGGACACAGCCAGGGCACCTCGGCCAGTTAGATGGGCTGTCCTTATGATGGTCCTCAGAATGATCTTGCCCTTGGATCCCTGTCATCTGTCAGTGCACTTAAGCCCACTTCTGAATGCCCTCCCCTCTGTCTTCTTTCTATATGAGAGAATGCTGGGACAGGCCTTTGGAGATTCCTTGGCGAGGCACAGAGAGATGCTTTCTGACTGCCATCTCTACACACTTCTGGGCTGGATTCACAGGTTTAGAGAAAACAGTCAAATTACAAACTGAAGTCAGTATTAACATAGCCGGACCTCTCGACCTCTCAACTCCCCAGACCTACCCCCAAAATACAATGGAACTATATATATATATAATTTTTTCCCTTCCTGGTATTCTTGATGGCTTTCTTTCTAAGCACAAAAGCACAATAGTCAGTTCTTTCATGTGTGAACCTCCATGGCGGTGTTGGTGGTGATGGTGGTGTTGGTGGTGGTGATGGTGATGGTGGTGATGATGGTGGTGGTGGTGATGGTGGTTGTAGCAGTGGTGCTGATGGTGATGGTGTTGGTGGTGGTGGTGATGGTGGTGGTGATGGTGGTTGTAGTGATGGTGATGGTGTTGGTGGTG
Organism: Tenrec ecaudatus; assembly: GCF_050624435.1. Taxonomy (NCBI): domain Eukaryota; kingdom Metazoa; phylum Chordata; class Mammalia; order Afrosoricida; family Tenrecidae; genus Tenrec; species Tenrec ecaudatus. Next base: position 150,308,098 of record NC_134539.1, on the reverse strand, counting down.
ATGGTGATGGTGGTGTTGGTGGTGATGGTGGTGTTGGTGGTGATGGTGTTGGTGTTGTGGTGATGGTGGTGGTGGTTGTAGTGATGGTGATGGTGGTGGTGGTGGTGGTGGTGGTGGTGATGGTGATGATGTTGGTGTTGGTGGTGATGTGGTGGTGATGGTGGTGTTGGTGGTGCTGGTGGTGGTAGTGGTGGTGATGGTGGTGCTGATGGTGATGGTGGTGGTGGTGGTGAGACTCCCTGTTGAAGAGGCAGGGTCGGGGGTCAGAGTGGGGGTGCAATGTTGGAGACAGTGAAAGCCCAACCTTCCTTTGCAGATGGCTCTGCTGTTTGTTTGGAGAAGGAGAGCTGTGGCCATGGAGTTAAGGGGTGTCATGTGGGTCCCACATGTGGCTGCAGCTACCTGAAATGGGAAGTCTAATTACTCCCAGATGGCCCCAGGGGCTGCAGTCCCCAGGGTCCCAGAAGCACAAGCCCCTCCCAAGCCCCTCCTGGGGTGGTGGTGATGGTGGTGACATTTAAAGGGAGAGAGGTGGAAAGTATGTACATGGATGGGTGGTGTCTTGGACCTTTGGAGATTTGCAATCCAGTTTGGGTTTGATTCTGCCCTTCTCCTTCCCCTCCATCTGGACATTTGGAGAACCACATTGCCCATCCCTACTCCGTCCCCAAACCTAAGCCGTTACTTATCTTGAGGACAAGGAGGCAGAGAGGCAAGAACAGGAAGGGAGAAACAGGAGTTGTTGAAACTGTTGCCTTGTGTGGGGACAGATGAGTGGGCCGAATTTCAGGAGCCCTTCGTTAGGAGTTACTGAATGTCACAGATGCCACCATGGTTTGCGACTCCTGGTTGCAGTCTGCTGATGGTGTGTGTGTTTGTGTATGTGTACGCCACGCTGGCAGTAAGGGGCCAAGATTAAGCATTCTTTCCCAGCAGACATGCTGTGGAGGAGATGTGGGTGCTAAGCCACAGCGTTGTAGCCTGCGTCTGCTTTGAGCTGCGTCCTTTCCACCCTGTCCGAGGCACCCCGCGTCCTCCTCCTCCTGCCCTCCGGTCTCTGTCCGCGTTCCCTACAGCCAGCTGCTGCTAGGACAAGCTCATCACCTTGTCACACAGTTCCCACTGAAGGCCCATGGACGCCGGCTGCGAACAGATGCAGGGGTCCCACTCCTCCTTATCCAGTCTCTCCTCCCCAGCCCCATGACTCTCAACCACACAAGACCAGTTTAACCAGTTGCTTGTTGAGTGGCTTCCAACACCCGGAGGAGGTTCGGCAGAGGCGAACTCTGCTCCCGGGGCCTCACAGGGGCTGACTTTGGGGCGGGGGTGGGGAGTAGTTTGTTAGAGGAAGGGCCTGATGTTTAGCAGAGCAGAGGGGCAGCGGCGAAGAGAAAGGTCTTCAGCGAGATGGGTGGACACAGTGGCTGCTGCCAAGGACTCCAGCCTGGGCACCGTTGCGAGGAGGGGCCAGGAGTGGGCAGGGTTTGGTTCTGTTGTGTCTGGGGTCGCTATGGGTCAGAACGGACTCGATGGCACCAAATAACAACAACAACAACAACCAAAGAGGACCAGATCTTTCATCCCTGTTGCCTCTGGGTGGGCTCAATCAGCCAACCTTCTGTTCAGAGTCCTGTGGTCTAGCCACTGACACTCTCTGGGGACTTAGAGCATGACTAGCCACCCCTCCCTCCCCCCAGGGTGTTCTCACTGATGCCTGAAGAAAGCATTTCCCTGCAAGAGAGCGAGTCCTTGCTGCTACGTCACCGTGCATTTACACTCCCTTCCTGTGAGGACCACACAACCTGCTCCTTGCTCTTCCTGTGCAGGAATGGCATCTCTGGAGATAATGCCCAGTCTCCTCAAGGTCAGCAGAGAATGGGCAAGGCGGGGCTCTGCCTGCTGGGGCGGAGCCTAGCCTCCCCCACGTCCCCAAGCACACACAGAATTCCACAGGCTACTGTGATTGCCTGCCTGGCTCTCCTCGACCTATCCCGTCAGAGAGCTCCACTCCTCGGCTCCTGCTGTCTTCAATGGGTTAGCTCTTTTGGGTGTCATGGGCAGAGCTGGTGCTCCATTCTTCTGGGACAGATGTCCCTAGGGCAGTCTCCTCCCTTCTCCCCTAATCAGGCTTGTCTGCCTTTGTCTTTGAGTAGAGAACACAGTGTGGCCTGAACGGGCCCATCCCACATGCCCTCCTCCTATGACGTCCTCCTCACCAGAACGGCTGACCAAGTTTCTCAGCAGTCGTGTCCCCTCACATTCCCATCGGTGTGTACTGGGGTTCTCTTCTTCTCCGTGCTCTTGGTCCACCATCTGGTATCTCCCCATGATTTTCAGAAATGGCGCCCCCTCTTCTCCAACTGGAAGAACCAACCCTTTTTAGAATCTGAATGGGTTCAGTCTTAATTCGGGTTGGAAGGGTGGGAAGGAAGAGGGCAAGGGACAGGGCAGTGACTTGGGATTCTAAGAGCAGCTTCGCAGCATCTCCTTTTGCCTTTCTCGGAGCTCTGATTCCTGTGCAGAAGCAAGGGCGGCGAGTGGGTACTGTGGGGGTATGTGCCATCAAGTCAATGCCAATGCACAGTGACCCTGGAGAACAGAGGAGAACTGCCCTAGAGGGGGTGGGTAGGCTACAATCTTTATGGGATTCGTCCCTGCCAAGAAATGGAGAAGAGTGCTCCCTGGCCAACCGAGTAAATGAAGAGAGCCCCCGTTGGGCCCATTCCAAAGAAAGGTGACTCAACAGAATGCAGAGGTGTTTGGAGAGTATCATTGATGCCACATGCAAGTGCAATTTGGCTGAAGATAATTTCACGATGGTTGCAACGGTACATCACAGGGAGCTGGATTCAGAAGAGAACGTGGCACCGGGAGTGTGGGTCTTGTCTGAAAGCAGAGACTATCAGAAAGAAGTCTAGTTGGGTTTTGTTGACTATGCAAAGGCTTTGGATGGTGTGGTTCTCAAACTATAGATAGCCTTGGAAAGGATGGAAATTCCAGAACACTCTTTGGGTTCCTGCAGAACTTGTTTGTGGACAGAGAGGCAGCCATTCGAACAGAACAAGAGACTGGGGTGCAGTTCAAAATTAGGACAGGTGGGCATTTGGGTTGCATCTTCTTGCTATACTCAATAAATCTGTACGCAAAGCAAATGATCCCAGAGGCTGAGCTATATGAAGAAGAACGAGGCATCGGGGTTGGAGGATGGCTATGAACCTGTATGCAGATGACACAAGTTGGCTTACTGAAAGCAAGGAAGACTGACAGAGGCGCTTGCTGATGACATTCCAGGATCACAGCCTCCGTGATGGATTGCAAAGCAATGTCAAGAAAACAAAAAGACCCCCCACCCCCACCCCCCAAGTGATGACATCAAGATAAAGGCAGAAACGAGGAAGCTGTCAAGGATTTTGCCTGCCTTGATCTGCAGTCAATCCCACGGAAGCAGCAGTCAGGACATCAAATGGCAGATTGAACTGGGCATGCCTGCAGCACCAGCTCTCTTGAACGTGTTGACAAGCAAGGGTGTATGCCATTGTGAGGGTGGAGAGACTTGGACTCATACTGTGGACGCCTCGTCAGGAGAGGCCAGCCCCTGGAGACGGACATCATGCTTGATATAGTAGAGGAGCAGGGGGTAGAGGAAACCCTTAACAAGATGGACAGACACAGTGGCTGCACCCGTGGGCTCAGGCACAAGAACAACTGAGAGGCTGGCGCAGGATCGGGTGGCGTTTCGTCCTGCTGTACGTCAGGTCACTACGAGCTGGGACAGCTGTGATGGCCGCTCACAACAGAGACCTTGATGGGAGCAGACGGGCGGGTCTTGTCTCCTGCCGAAACAGTAGTGGCTTCGAACTGCCAACTTTCTGGTTAGCAGCCAGGTTTAACAGTTGAGCCCCTGGGGCTCCTCCGTGGGTACCAGGACAATGGAAAATTGAAATGATAAAACCCTGGGACGTGTCCAGGTGCTGTAAGGGTGGCAGAGAGCTCTTCAAGCGGATAGCGCCCATTCATGCCACAGGCATTTCACAAGCGAGACCTGTCCTGGTGCTCCCCAACTTCCCCAGGTCCCCCCTCTAAACCCAACCGGCAACCCGTCCTCTGAAGCTACCACCTGGCACTGCACTGCTGTCTCGAAGCCCCTGCCAGTGTGGCCTCTGGCAAAGGACCACCTCTGGGGACTTGGTTAGAAGGAGAGAAAGCAACTCGTCGGGGCCACGTCCCCGGGTACGCCCGTGGCCTCGCTCAGTGACTGACACTTGGTCATAGTCATGTTCGAAGTTAGCGGCCACGGAGGTTTCCATGGCTGTTCTAAAGTGCTTTGTGTGTTGGAAACTGTGAATAAAGAGGCGGAGGAAAGAAAATAAAACAAAAATAAAGCTAACCACCCAGCATACCCAAACCCTAAACCTCAGACTCTTGGAAGGAGGCAGCTACACAAAACAGTCCCAGACGGCAAACATCCCGCCAGCCTGGATGGTCAGGGAGACACTTTTGAGGACATCCGGGGGTCTGCAGTCCCTGGAGACCTTTCTGGAAGCAAGCCACCTTGCTCCTGCTGCCCTCTCCCTTTGCTTCCTCCCACAGGGTTGGCACCCCCTTTGTCCTGGGGACATGACTCCCCTCCCTCCAGAACTCACCGCTCTCATCCTCTGGGCAGCAGGCACCTCACCTGCCAGAGAGTATCTGGGAGCAGGGGGCCTACCCTTCAGAGCCATCACCCGCCCCCCTCCACCCCAGTTTCTGAAAGGCAGTATTGTTATGTTCTCCAAACTACCCTGGTTAGGCATAAAGGCGGATTCTGGATCCTCTTTAAGCAGGAGCACATCAAGTTGGCATTCCTTCCAAATGGCTTCTCATGACAGCTAATTTCTGCTAACAATTACCTGCCGTGATGGCATGGGGGTGGGGTGGGGGGAGTTCCTGACTCTGGGAGGGTGTTGTTGAATTTTCCTATTCCCCCCTTTCTTTTTCTTCTTGAAGAGCCCCCTGCTCCCCTAGCCGCCGCTCTCCACACACGTACAAATCAACACGGATGTCGGAGGTTAGATGTCCATGGGTCTAGTAAGCCAACCTCTGTGGCATCTGGGTACATCTTCCCAATTTTACACAGGTGTGTACACCCACGTGTGAGTGTGCCCACAGACACACATCGGGGTTTTCTCTGACCCTAGACCACGGCGACTATTTCTTCCTATCTATAAACAAATCATGGCTTCTGGAAAACAAGCCTGTTGGGGGTAAAAAACAGTGTGTGTGTGTGGGGGGGTGAGTTGCTACCCTGTGAGAATGTGTGCCCTGGGAGAGGGAGACCTGGTGACCCAGCCCAGCGGGTCAGACACTGGTCTGCTTGCCAAGCTGCTCGTACCCACAAGCGGCCCCACGGGAGAACCATGGGGCATTCAAATCTGCTTCTGTAAAGATTGCCAGTCTCAGCCCCCCTAGGGAGCCACGCTACTCTGTCCTGCTGGGTGCCATGAGTTGGAATCCACTCTGTGGGTGGTTTGCTAAGTAGATGTGGGGACTCTCCGGCCCCCAACAACCCCAACATAGGCAGCGGATGATTTAACGGCTAGGCCCACGAGCGGATGTCACCGTTTTAATGATGTGGCTCGAGCAAAGGCCTTGCACACCTAGAGGACACCCCACAGCATCAGGTGGGATCACTAGCCTCTGCTGTGTTTGATACGGGTATGTGGAAGACCGCTGCGGGTCGGAGCTGGCATCATTGGTAGGTCCGGTGTCTGATGTCTTGTTGGCGGAGCAGATGTCTTCCTCTTTCTCCCATGATGCGGCTCATGGGTCTGAACTGTTCACCTGAAGGGTAGGTGTCACTTAACCCACCATGGCACCAGAGCTTATTGGAAATACGAACAAAATCAAGAAAAACATGTTGGGGAAGGAAAAAAAAAACACTCTACGTTTCCCCCACTCTGCCTTCCCTCCTCAGACCGGGAATCTGACCTCTGGGCTCTTGGAAAGAGTCCCTAGTGGCGCAGTGGTTAAGACGCGCGGCTGTGAACCCAAAGGGTGGGAGGAGGGAGAAAGACTGGCAACCTGCCTCCCTGAAGGCCTCCAGCCTCAGAAATCCCGTGGGGGGAGGGGGGTCGTTCTTCTCTGTCCTCCGGGGTTGCTATGAGTCTGGATCCTTTGCATTCCGTGGGTTGGGTGTTCCTGTGAATACAGTATTACATCGTGGGGCCTTCTCTGAAATACTTGCTCTCTGGAGAGTGCTTGCCTTGGTAGAGGAAGTGAGGCAGCGCCTCGGCTCTGCTGAGATAGCTAGTTAGGTTTTTAGACTGGCCGAGGATTTTGATCTCTGCAGTAAGAGCGGGATTTCAAAGGCCAATCCAAACAACATACCCGGTTTTATTAGCATTGTTAGGCTATCGGATCTGTTTGCTGGATAGAGAAGTTGGGGGGTGGAATCGGGCCGATGATCCAAACACCCCAACCTGGCGGAGACTCCCTCATATCTAAGACAGTGAGGCGGAGCTCAGTACACAAACAAGCAGAAACATTTTCTGGATCCTAGGGGAGAGATTTGGCTGTTTGGGGTTGGACAGAAGTTCTCCTGGGGCTGAAGCCTGGCTCTTTCTGATGCGGCATGTGTCAGGAAGGGGTCTTGTCCACATGCCATGGTCCTTGTAACCCGCCTCGTGTCCAATCAGCCGCACGCGCGTCAATGAGGATACATTTGAGAACAGGGAGGTTTTTGACTAGAAATCAAGGTGTCGCCCCTCTGCCTTCTGCTACCTGGTGCCCACCTTCCTGTTTCCCTATGATGAGCCCCACACATTGATTTTAATTCCCCAGCTCCTGTTGGTGCCTGACTCCGGATTGGAGACCACTGACTCAGAGAACAGGAAAGGTCAGTGTGACTAACAGCTCAGCCAGCATCCTGGGATTTGCCTCCAAAACAAACAGATCCGAGATGGGCCGTGGCCTCCCAAGAGACGATTCCCAGGTTCCCACGTGTGAGCAAGCCCAGGGGACACTGATGGCATTTCTCAAGCTCACCTCCCTGGCATCACTCACATTCACCATCCATCCCAGGCCTTACCTGACCAAGGTTGGGGGCTGGCATGCTAGCGGAAGAGGATTGGCCTAAGAGAGGGGAGGGAGAGGAGTTCTTTTCTGCTAATCAAGGAGGGGAAACCAGGTAAAACGCGCAGAGTCCAAGACAAATACAACGCTATTGTCTTGGGGGCCCAAGATGCTGGCTGGAAGGCTGCAGTTGAGTAATCCTGAGCCCCACCCTTTCTTTGTGGGACTGAAGGAATGTTGGCTGTGTCTCTGGAGGCCAGGTGGGAGGTGGGTAGACAGGTCTATGGAGATGCGAATTTCTTGGAGCTATAATTCTCTGAACATCCCCAAGGCTTTGCAGCTGGAAGGCTGGGACACGAAGAAGAAGCAGGAATGTGGTTCGTTGAAGCCCAGCCAGGGAGCAGGGACCACATGAGGGGAAGTGAGAGGAAGGGACACGCCGAAGAAAACCAGGGGGCAGGGAATGCTCTGGCCCTGCTCCGTGTGTCCTCTCACCTGGACAGGGGCTTCCGTGTCCTCAGGAGCCCCTGGGCACCTTGTCATTAAGCCCGAGGGGCGGATACCTGGGAAGAGGTGGTGTGTCTGGGTCTGGGGTGCGACGGGAAGCAAGAAGTACCAGTCATTTCACAAGAAGGCTTGACATTGGAGAGAGAGCCAGCAAAACCTGGCAGCCCCCCAAGGTGGGTAGGAAAGTCTGGCCCAGCGTGAAGAACATTTGGCTGCATGGAGTTCTGTGGGTATGTTAAAAAACAAGTCAGTCCAGAACGTTGTTCTACCAGCCCACCTAAAACACCACTGACTCTTCCCATCCTTGATGGTTTCTCTGTGATGACATGCCTGCTGCTGGCAATGAACATCCACAGCTCAGGGAAGGATTAATGGGACCAGATGTCTTGGCAGGGTCGTCCTTTTCAACCAAGTTCTCAAAGAAAATTCTCATCGATACATGTAACCTCCTGATGGGCCCCGCTGCCTGGATTCACCCATCTGCCCTCCTGGAGTGCCCTCCTTCTTTAGCAAGAATCTCTTTGTGTGGTGACAGTCTTTCAATGGCTCATCACTGCTCTGGGGAGGACATCCCTGTGGGGGTCAGTCACCGGTCAGCTTTCTTCTGGTCATGCCCAACCTTCCTCGAGAAATCTGTCTTTTTCTTGGGGGGACATCTGTTTCCCACACTCCAACTCCAAGTGGTCTCTGTCAACACGGAATGAGGAAGACTCAGGTAATGCCTCTTCCTTCCCATTTTGGGGGTGTCATTGCTCAGATTCATCAGTGTCTGATCTTTGGTGGCCCTTCCACGACGTCCCTAAGAGAAAGACAATGTCAGCAGGGGACTTTCCACTTTAAAAGACGAAACAGAACCCTTGTCTCTAGTTGAATCTGGGTCTCGGGACTTATGCTAATGGGTTCTACTGCCAGCTTACAGCTATAGGGTGCACTTTGGATTCAGGGCCCTGCATCCTCCCTTTCTTTGGATCGACTTGCTCTGTGACTTTGGAAAGGCACACCAGAGCTCAGGTCGTTAGTTATGTCTCCCGCTGCAGGAGTTCTTCACGGAAAATGTTGCCCTTCCCACGGTCAGAAACATGGAAACAGCAGTCAAGAGACCCAGTGACACGTGGTGTCGGGTCTATCTGCCACCCAAGAAATCTTGAAAAGTATTGAAAAGCCAGGAGGCTGCTTCGCGGACTCAGGTGTGCCTGACCCAAGCCACGGTGTGTTCCATCGCCTTATGGAGCCTTGGGGCTGTGGTGGTGAAGCGCTGGGCTACGATCCGTGTGGTCAGCAGTTCAAAACCACCAGTAGCTGTGCAGGAGAAAGAGCGAGCTTTGAGTCGACAGTTATTACAGCCACAGCGGGTCACTGAGAACCTGCAGTGGCCCGATGGCAGTGAGTAGATGTGGGTGAAATTTGGACATCGAATAAGGAAGACTGAAGAATTGACGTATTTGAGGTGGGGAGATTCACCCAAGAGATTGCTGATGAGAGAGACTGTAGTGGAAAAGTCTGGTTAGAGAGGCCTTAGAGGAACTTGGAAGAAGGGAGAGTTGGAGGCAGTCAAGGGGCTTGGGGCCTGGAAGATGGCAGTGGCTTGCCTGTAAGGAATCCCATGTTTTATCACAGCAACAGAGAGGGCTAATCATCAAGGAGGCCCCAGTGCCAGAAGCTTCGGGGTTTAGACTTTGTATGGCAGCCACCGTGGAAAATATCCTTGAGGACAACAGAAGGGAGACGGACTGGTCTGGAAATGTTTCCACCACATCCATCATCATGTTTACAGTGGAGCATATGGACAGAGTTTAGGTTTGATCCATTTCCATCAGTTTTGTTTGGTTTTTGCAAAAGATGGACCAGTCACGAGCAAAAGATACACTGTCACGAGCACTTGTGTCTGAATTCTATTCGCCTGGTAGGTATGTCCTCCGGGTAGATGAACCCAACAATGGTATCTTAGCATTTACCATTTCTTTATCCCAGCCACCCCATCCAGGAGCCCTGCTGGTGTAGTGGTTACGCATTGGGCTGCGGTCCTCATGGTTGGTGGTTCAAAACCACCAGCAGCTCCAAAGGAGAACGCCTGGGCTTTGCACTCCCGTCAGCAGCGACAGTCTTGGAAACCCACGGGGGGGGGGGGAGGGGGAGTAGCACTAGGCGTCAGCTCTGACTTGATAGGACTGGGCTGGGTTGGGTTTGGAGTCACCCTATGCAGTGATCTGGATAGTTAAAATCTGGGCATTCCGAGAGCAGCGCTTTGCAGAGGGTCTTGGCCAGCCATGCAGAAAACAGCCCTGCAGATGACATCTGTGTTTTGAGGTGTCCCTCTGAGTGCCGCTGCTGTGGTGCATGGCCACCGAGCCAGCTTTGACACGTGGTGACCTTAGGTACAACAGAGCAGAAGGTGGCCTAGTCATGTGCCGTCTTCCCGAGAGTCGGCTCTCTTGGGTCCATTGCTTCACCCAGTGCGTACCATTGGTGCCTTCCCAACTAGGTGGGGAGGTCATCTTCCAAACTGCATTGGACCGAGTTCTGCTGGGTTCCGTAGGGTTTGTATTGGTTAGTTTTCAGAAGCAGTTCTCCAGGTTTTCTAAGTCTCTGGAAGCTCTACTGAATCCTGTCCCTTTTGGGCAAGCAGGCTGGTCCTTGAAATACCTGAGTGCTACGTGTTGGGTTGTGATCTGCATCATCGGCAGTTAGAAAGCAACAACCACTCCTGGGGAGAACGATGGGGTTTTCTGCTCCCGTCCAAAGTTACAGTCTCAGAAATCCTCAGTTGTTCTCCAGGAGTCAGCGTTGACTCAAGGTCAGTGACTGCGGTTTAGAGGTCAATGGGAATGGTCTCCAGTCTTAGTTTAAAGAGCGGTGGGCAGGAGGCAGGCGCAGAGCCAGGCACAGGAATGAGTGTGTTCTCAGCTGTCATTGGGTGCTGGCTCGGTGCCCTGTGTGAAAACACTGCTGGTGCGAATAGCAGTAATCCGGCATGACTTGAAGCCCCTGCAGAGTTAGAACTCTGCTAACATGGGTGCCGTAGTTGCCCACACAGCAGTGCTCTGAAACAGCAGAGAGGAGGGCCGTCCTGAGCACAGTCTCACGAGTCCAATGGCATGGGGTGTTCAACATGGTTGACTCCGATGGGCCACGATGCCAGCGTCTCCTGCAAGGTACTGCCATGAGGATTGGCAGTGTAGCACGTCTCAGCGAATAATCTCTGCGGTCTACTTAGGCCTCAGCACAGGGGAGAGGGGTTAGTGCTGGTGCCCACAGGGTTAAAGCAACAACTGTCAAGTTACAGAGCTGGTACGTGGAGGAGCTGAGCCGGAGACTCAGGTGTGTCTCAAACCGAAACTGGGCCCCATCGAGGGCCAAGAGGAGCCCTGGCTAGCAGCTTGAGTAACCAGCAGGCAGGAAGTAGCCACAGGCTTCCCATGACAGGGATCTTGAAAAATGTGGCTTAGGGAAAGATAACAACTCAAGAGCTACTTATGAGAGGGCATCAGCTTAAATCGTGGCCTATATGTCAGGCCGTCGTGCTTGGTGGCCATCGTTCTGTTTCCAACACCAGCAGGCCCCTCCATGGTGGGCAGGTTTCAGTGGAGCTTCCAGACTAAGACAGGCTAGGATGAAAGGCCCGGTGATCGACTCATGTAAATGAGCCAAGGCAAACCCTACGGTGAATGAAGTGCTGATATATCGCTAGAACGCCGGAAAGCGAGCTCAGTAGACTGGCACTTGGGGGCCAACAGTGGGCTCTGGCATGCTGGTGATCTTGAGGATGGCATGGGATCCCAATGCCATGCTAGTCTGTATACACAGGGCCCCCGGGAATTGGAGCCGCTTGGTCAGTGACCAGCTGCAATAACTTAACACGACAACAGCAACGGCAGAAAGAGTCTATCAAGTGAGAGGCCACTGTCGATTCTTTCACTTTTTCTGGTTAGATGAAGATTCAGAGAATCAAGCGTTGGCCAACATGGGAAGCCCAACAGAAGCAAGGTGAGGGGAAGAGAGAGACAGCAGTGGGCTGCAGCTCGATGTCTCTTCTGGGCCTTGAGGTAGTTAATTGTGCCAACCTGGCCGATAAACACAAGTGGGGTTAATTGAGGGGCAGAGGGATAAATGGCTCAGTGAGCCTCGCCTTTTTAGTTCTCCGGTCTCTTGCTTTGTGATGGTCGGACCAGGATGCAGCTGCCTTAGCCAGTTCCCTGCTTCAGCTGGCAAGGCTGACTTCCTGCAAGACATCCCCAAGGAGAAGCCCCATGGACCTACCCCGATGCAGCCCTGGGTGCTGGAGAAGCCGTGTGGAGACGTCTGCCAACGCTGAGATGATTACGCGTTCACTGACTCGGCTTTCTCCTGCAGTCGGCGTCATTGCGAGTGTTTTATGAGATGGAGGAGGACTTTGTGGATTGGTGTCAGACATATGGGTAACGTTGGACTTGTGGGCTTGGGCAGGAGCACTGGGTTGGGATGTTTTCTTGATGTGCACTTACCCTTTCTATAAAACTCTCTCTTATACATGAGTTTCTGTGGATTTGTTTCTCTCAAGCACCCAGACTAACACAGGCCTGGTTCAGCTGTACCCGGAGGGCCTCCTGGGCCGGGGAACAAAGTGCCTCATTTCTTGCCGCTCTGCGCACTCCATAATGCAGAGGGATATGTCGGTGGGGGGCTGGGGGTAGTGGTGTTACCTGCGCACTTTGTTTCTAACGCTGGGTCCTCCCTCCACAGGGGCAGGTGGTTGGCCGGAGAACCCCTGTTTTGTGGCCATGGTGGGGTTAGGCCACTGTCTCACTGTGTTAGGTATGGCGACTCTGGTGAAAACAAAGCACTGGCAAGAAAATGGACAGGGGGACTGGTGAACATCCCTGGACACAGCCGCCACTGCATTACGACATCATCTCTATCCTGTCACCTTCTCCATCCGCAGAGGAAGGAGTCTTCCATCATCAGAAAGGACAAGAGGGCCCTGCCCTGGTCCTGCATCCATTCGTCTCCACATCTTGCTGAGATGGGAATGCCTTTGAGATAACATCAGCAGGTCTGATGCCACAGTTGGCCATACCATGCTGAGACTAGAGGTCCTTGGAAGGGGTGGCAGAGAGAGATAGACCTATCTGTCACCTCCAAGCCATCAGGTCGGAGTGGGAAAGAGACTGGCCCTTTTCCAGCAGCCTGCGCCATTCCAGCCAACAGGCAGCTCCGGGTGCAGGTTGAGGCAGATGCCCACGAAGCAGCCAAATGTTTGCAAAACAAGCACCGGGATGAGGAGGCTGGGTCTGCCCAGCCACCCCAAGGTTGCGACAGTCTTGGACGATAGGAGTGTGAGTGGATGGAAGGGCCCGAGGAGAGGAGCCAGGCCTGGGAGGTAAGGCCTTCCTGGGAAGAGGCTGGCTCCTCCACCCAGAGCCTGGAACGCCGCGAGCCGGGCACGGAGGGCGAACGGGCTGGGGTAATTGTCCGGTGTTTATATTTGAAAAGGGATAGTACACTTCCAGGATAATTCCATCCAGCCTCCTCTTGGGCTCAAATTTCCAATTGGTCTAGGATCCTGCAGAGAAATCAGGGGCTGATTACCTGGCCGGCCGGACTGCAATCACACATTTCAATACTAATTATCTGCTCCTTGAGATCAATTACCTTGAGCGGCCAGGCTCTGGCCGGGGCAGCGCTCGCTCCGTGGTTTGCATCACTGGCTTAAGACAATGATTCGAAGGGACAAAATGCCCTGATAAGCAGGAAATGAACGCTTGTTTGCAAATAAGATGGGGAAATGTGATCAACTTCTTGTTCGGCATCTGTCTTTGGGCAGCTGGCCTGATAGTACTCCTGTCGAAATCATCTGTTGGAAGTCACCAGCGAGTGAGCCTGGTTTGCCGAAACCCTCTTTCTGTACACTGCCACACCCCCCACCCCACCTCCGCCCAAGGCTCTGAACCGGAAGCCGAGGCAGGAGTGAAGCGAAGGATGTTTGCTTTGTGCAAGGGTTCTAGCTTGGATGTCTCTTTGCCGTAGATGTCGGAATTCAAGGGGGTTGCTCTCAGGGAAAGCCCTGCTCTCTGTAGGCTTTGGGGGATGACCCACATCTTACCTTCGATTGTCCCAGGGTTTCTGGGTGAACTCCCTGTGTGCGTCTGTCAGCCCCTGCGTACGCTCAGATTGTGTCCAATCTGCACTCTTAAAAATCTCAACAGCGATGAAGAGACGCCCTAGAACTGCTGCGACCTCATTGCTCATGCCGACTTTCCGCCATGGGGTCGACTGGGACACACGGTAACCAAAGCTCTATCCATAAGTGGCACTGCATTCCAAAGTAAGGGAGTTGGGACTCCCACGCAAATTAGTCCCTAAGAGATAACTGTTGAATAAGGGACATTTTCGCTGGATTTGCTCCATGGAAATGACTTTCCCTGGACACTTGTCTCTGGTCTCAGCTTTCCCAGACCAATTCCCTTCAGGAAGTCTTCCTTCCTTGGGGGGGAGGATCTGAGAGGGCTTTCAGAGGTTGGTGGGAAAACAGAAATGATAAACAGCTCCGGGAAGAGATTGCCATCAGTGTTTCGAAGCCCCCCTTGTCCTAGTCTTTCTCCTACTTGGATCCCATGCAGTTGGGGCTCACGAGTCACAAGCCGAGGCACTGTCGCTGCATTCCGGTGGCATTTAGTCTGTGGCTGGAATTCATTAGGAGTGCCTGGAAGCTCATGGAGAAAGGGAGCTGTGGGCTGGGTGAACAGAGCACAAGTTCACAGACCAGCATCTACCAGGGAGGGAGCTGTTGGCACGGATGTCCATCTTGATGATGTCCTTTCTGGTGGACGGGGTTGGGGGCAGGAAGTCCCTGTCTGTGGCCTTTAGGCCTTTGAGAAGATTTTGATGACTTCCTGACCACAAATCAGAGAACCTGAGCTCCCACGGATCAAGCCTTTGAGACGGGAAGAGCCTACCTTCAATCACATATGCCCTTGGGTTTTCCACCCCGGGTCGTGGGAAGTTCTCAGGCTTCTTGGCCTGATCCTGCTGGCGTCTCCGATGTCCCTTCCCCCCTGCTGTCTTGGAGGTGTTTTGGTTTCAGTGGACCTGTATCATCTTGGAACATGCCTCCAGCCACATGACTAACAGGGCTTGGGATGGAATTGGAGATGACAGCCCTTTGGTGGGATGGACTTCCACTTGGAATTCCTACTTCATCCTCTCACCCTCTCTCCCATCCACTAGAGCAGTGGTTCTCACCCTTCCTGATGCTGAGACTCTTTAATACAGTTCCTTATGTTGTGGTGACCCCCAAAACTATAAGATTATTTTCTTTGCTACTTCATCACTGTGATTTTGCTACTCTTATGAATCATAATGTAAATATCTGATAGGCAGGATGTATTTTCATTGTTATAAATTGAACATCATTAACCACAATTAAAGCATAGTGATTAATCACAAAACAATTTGTAATTATATATTGTGAAATATTTATGTGTTTTCCGATAGTTTTAGGTCATCCCTGTGAAAGGGTCATTTGACCCCCCCCCCCCCCCCAAAGAGGTCTCGACCCACAGGTTGAGAACCGCTGCTCTAGAAGGTCAGTCAAGAGAACAATGCTCAGACCAGGGCCTTACTTTAGAGGCGAAACTGATAAAAGTCACAGATGGTTTGAATGGGTTTTTTTTTTGGGGGGGGGGGTCTATTTGAGGAATCTCAAGCTCCTCTGAAAGAGATTGAAGCGTTCCATTTGCATCTCTCCTACGCCAGTTTCCCCAAAGGCAGTTGAGCTCTCAGGGGCAGAAGTGACTCTTGGGTCTCTGTTACTCCTCTGGGGATCACTAGGTTCCAATTTTTATTTGGCTTCTACTCTGCTGGGGCACGCAATCAAGGGAGAGATTCCTCTTGCTCCAGCCCCGGCTTTTGGTAATGATCTTGTTTCAAACCACTGAACCCAAGAGCTAGAAGGACCCTGGGAGACCCAGTCAACTTTTCTTCTTTGGTGAGAGGCCGAGTCCAAGAGGGAACGGAACCCTCTAGAGATTCTCTAGCCTTAAATAAGGAGCCTTGGCTATGGTGGTGCAGTGGTCATCCACGGGGCTGTTAGCCACAAGGTCAGCAATCCGAAGCGAGCAGCCACTCCGTGGGAGAAAGGGGAGATCTCCTCCTCCCATCATGTGTTCCACAGGGAGTACTTTTACCCTGTCTTAGGGGGTCACTGTGGGTTGAAATCAACTCGATGGCAAGGCACTTGGTTTGCTTTGATTCTGAAGTTGTTCTTAGATTCAAACCTTGGCTCTATCCTTGCTGCTTCTTTGGAAGGCTGGCTTCAGGATTTGATAAGTCCTCCAACTCCCGGCCTTCTACTATCAGACCCGCTCAGGGAGGATTCTTCCCCCCTTTGCACAGCCTATTCCTGGACTGCTTTTATCAGGAAGGGGAGGAGAGTCCGTCATCCTTGAGGACCACTGCCAGTCGGCAGCGTGAGTACTTTACCTGCAGATGAAGAGAGTATGGTCCCCAAAGCTGTACACTCAAGGTCACAGAGCTTCTTAGACGGAGCTCTGGAATCCAGACTTCTCTGGGAAAGGCCTCTTCTCCAGCAGAGCGGGGGGGGGGGGGGGGGGGGGGGAGAGTGTGGCACTCTCATGCTACATTTCTATTCTCTGCCACATTCTTCCAGCTCAACAATTTCTTGTTTCCACCTCAACAAGGACACCTTTATTCAAAAGGAGCAGAGTCTGCTATCTGGAGTGGAGATGACTCATTTTCTCTGTCTTTGAACCTCCCCAATATCAAGTAGCCCCTGTCATGGGGGGGGGGGGACACACAGACTCCCCTCTCTCACACTGAGAGTTGCAGGCCTGGAATGAAAGTGACTCAGAGATGTTTGGTGAGAATCCATGGTGCCCAAGGTGAAGGACATGTGATGTGTGAGCTCCTCTTTTTGAGTGAGTGAGTAGTCTCACGAGGGGTTGATTCAGGGGCTATGTAGCAGTCAATAGGCCAGTTCTCCAAATAAGGCTATCCTATGAGAAAACCAATCGCTCGCTACCCACCCTTCATCCATCGCCAGGCCTTTCCGGGCACGTATGTCCTCTCCCGGCCTAGTCCTGTTGCTATGGTCACTGCCACATCCTGTTCACTCATTTCGGCCTCGTCTTGGCTGAGATTTCGCCCCACCTCTTTCTAAATTGGCTGGGGTGATGTAGTGGAAAGACTGGGAGCCTGGGCGCCTTACTCCTGGACTCTCCCTAACTTAGGAACCAACTCGGGGGAAAATCCTTGCTGGGGTCACTCTCTGCATCTGTAAATAAGGGGGTTAGATTGAATAATATAATAAAAAAAATGAAATGCCACTTTCAGTTCTAAAACTACATTTCTTTTCTCTCTATCTTAGCTCAATTACTGTCTCCAGGACCTTGGCTCCAAACTCTTCCTTCTAAAAGGAGACTTCTGACTAAAGTCTCACCTACCCTGACCTTCAAAGTACTTACGGAAATAGTATTATAGTTTTTGGTTTTTTTAAAACAAAATTTTATGTAGTCTTGAAATAGTTTTATAGCAGTTTTCTATGCAAATATGCTATCTATGGAACAACCAATTTTATTGTCTGTTTCTTTGTAATCCAAGGCACTCAATACATCCTTATTGTATGCAGCAGATTTATATCTTATGCAAGAAATCTGTATCATATAAATATAATTTAATTGTGATTTTTTTATGTATTATTTTTGCTGCTAATACTTTTTTTCCCCCACCCAGACTACTATTAACCTCTTAGATGGTGTGTTAGGCAGAGTTCTCTAGAGATGCAAAAACATCACACACACAGACACACACACACACACACACACACACACACACACACACACTTCAATAAAATGACTCACCCAGATTTAGAAGCAGGCAGGCCCAGTCCAAGACCAGTGAGGATTAAATGTCTGCAGGTCTGATGTAAAGTTGGAGGCTTTTCCTGACTCTTGTAGCTTCAGGGGCTGATGGAAATTAAAAGCAGCAGGAAGACCACAGACTAGTAGTTTCAGGGACAGATGCACTCAAGATCAGAAGGTCAAGCTTATGACTGGGGAGGAAAATGAGTCCAACACTGGCAGGTTGGATGGCAGACTGCTGATACCTCCCAGGAGCAGCAGACAATTTGGCAGACCCTCTGCTCTCATAAAGATTTACAGCCTCAGACACCTACAGGGACATTCTACATTGTCCTATTGGGTCACTGGGAGTCAGGATCGACTCAATGACAGTGAGCCTGTTTCTTCCGGTTTGGGCTCAAGTCCAAAGAACTATTGCTCAATGAGCCAGTACAGGGTTGAGACCCAACAAGAAGAAAAGGAGCTTTCCCACAGTGTCTACTTACACAGGAAGCAGGCCACACCCAGAGGAATTTTCTTTTGAATTGCCTCAGGGCTGTGACCTGAGTTACAGGATTACATCCTACTTCATGTTCCTATTATAGGACCCCTGGTGGTATAGTGGCTACTTGTTGGGCTTCGATCCCAGTGGTTGGCAGTTCTAAACCACCAGTAGCTTCAAGGGGGAGAGAGTGGGTTTTCTAGTCCTGTAAACAGTTACAGTCTTGGAAACCCACAGGGGGTCACTATGAGTCAGCATTGGCTCGATGACGGTGAGCCAGTAAAATTCATACAATCATTGGCTGCTCACCGCCGATTCCATTATGGAGTTGTTTACATCGGGTAAGGTCACATTATGGGGGATTAGTAGGCATTAGCTGCCAAACCACTGAGAGGCCTGGCCTAGCCAAGTTGACACAAAACCTAATTATCACAGATGGTGTATATATTTTTATAAGTGCACGCACAAACTTAGAAGTATAGAAGTTTCCAGGCCGTTCTGAGAATAATGTAATACAGCTGGGATAGTACGCTACCGCCAAATTATAGAAGCTGTGATAAAGAGTTTGAAGTTTTGTGATGTCCTTTCTGACAACAGGATCCTATTTCCCTCGGCCTTTTGGGCTTACATAGTTATCTGCGACTGACCTTTGTCCTTTACTCAGAAGGAAAGACCGTTTTCCAGAAGGTCAAGGAACCTTTCTAAGACTACAGTGACCATCAAACTCTAGTTCAGTGGTTCTCAACCTTCCCAAGGTCTCAACCCTTGCATACAGTTCCTCCTGTTGTGGTCACCCTCAAACCATAAGATTATTTTTGTTGCTACTTCATCACTCTCATTTTGCGACTGTTATGAATCAAGCGACCCCTGTGAAAGGGTTGACCCCCCCCCCCCAAAGGGGGTCACGACCCACAGGTTGAGAACCGCTGTTCTAGTTTTTCAGGTCTCAAAACCACAGTCAGATAAGGTTTTGAGGAGTCCGTTGACTGAGTATTGGAAGATGGAATGGTCAACAACTGAAATTGCTCTAGCACCCTCACCACCTAGCATATCTGCAGGGGAGATGGGGAGGTAGGTAGTTCTGAGCCCGGGACATGTGATTGCTGCTGGTCTCTCCCTCAAATGAATGAAACCTGGGGAAAGCAAGAATATCCATTTGTTTAGTGATTAAAAAGACCAGAGTGAGATTGAGCCCATAGCAAGTGCCAAGTACATACAGAGAGTAGCCCTCAAACACTTAACATTTGGGCAGGGAGACAAAACCAAGGCCAAGCATTGTAAGTGGTGACAGGCATTTGAAGAGTCAGTGATTGCCCGAGCTAGAGGGTGGTTGGAATGGGATGGGAATGACCTCCTTCAGAGAAGGTAGCCGGGTAAATTACTCTTTGAGAAGGCAGCGGTCACGAGAAAGAAGGCAGGATTCACGAGAAAGAGGAAAGGAGAGGGGAGAGCGCCTCAAGGCAGGGACAAGAGCACATTCAAAGGCCCTGTGGCTGGGAAGGCTCTGGAATATTGGAGGACCCCAAAGACTGCCGACCACACCAACAGGCATCTTTCCCCACTCTCCCAGGTCTGGCCTGGGAACTTTGCACCAAAAGCATTCATTCCATTCCTCTCAAGACTTTGGAAGGTAGTTTAGCTTTCCCTGGTTCAGCTGTGACATCTGGGACACAGAGAGGCTAAGCAACCTTTTCAAGGCCACATGTTAGAACGTGGAGAACCCAAGTTCATGTCCATGACCGCCCTGCCATGCTTCAAGGCCGGGAGGCAGTTGGGTGTGCGCCTATGTAAGGAAGTCAGAATGGATCACCTGTCAGAACGAAGGAGGCCGGGCTTAGCTAGCAGGATGTAGCGTGTGTGTATTTTCTGTTTATTCTTGAAGTTGACTTCCTTACAAACACATACTTAAATGCCACGCACCTCTCATGAGGAAGCCCATGCCAGCACTCCACTGCTCACAAGGAGCCCTGCACAAACAAATCCATCCCCTCCATGCAGCCTGAGTGCCAGCAAGCTAGGCCCGCCCTGGCCAGGCAGCCGGAGCAGAGGAGCAATCTGGTGCTCAGGAAGAGAGGGAAGAAAAACAATTTCAAATTCCAGGCTCCGGGGGCCTCTTACAGATGGCCATTGTGGGGACCAGGGAAAACCAAACCAACGGGAGGAGGAGGTGGGGAAGCCTCTGGGGCCAGGAGAGGAGGTGGAGGTGAGGGCCTGTTGCTCCAGGTGGGAGAGCGGTGGGGATGGGGAGAGGTCTTCTCAAGATAGGGCTGAACAATTACCTTGTGGTGCGAGCTTGGGCAGGTCACCTTTAAGGCGTCCTTCAAGTTGGGTATGTGAAGGGATATGTCTTGCCTCTGTCACCATTAAGGTAGGAGAAGTGGTCAAGTGATGGGTAAATGGAGACTTAAGAACACTGGGCGCGTGTGACTTGGCCTATGGGAAGCCTGCCTGGATTTTGTTCTTCCTTGGCGTGGATGGCGCTTTTCTGCGCAGCCCATTCCCGAGATTCCAAACCCACACAGGGAGTCAAGAGGAGAGGCGTGCAGCCCTGGATGTGCCACAACGTTGGAAATTCTTGTTGCTTTCCTGGGTTTAATTGTCCAATTCCGTCCGATGACCAACTACATATTTCTTGGTGCCCTGTTGGTAAGGCCACAGGGATAGAAAGTTCTGCGTAATGACCGTCCCATAAAATTCCTTCCTGGTTGCTTCATAGATGTCAGGTGAAGGGCTGTTGTGTGCAGTGTGGACCTTAGCGACCGGATGGAGCTTGGGAAACTTCACAGTTCCACTTCAAATGCCTCTGTAAGAAGTCAGAGCAAACACCGGAGGTCAATGGCTAAATGATATATGAAACCCTTTGCATGGGAGTCAAATTCCACTCCCAGCTGTTGACCGGGACACCTGGCTTCTGGATATGAACATGTCGAGACCTCTTGTCGAGATGGCAGGCAGTCCATAGAGTGATGACCTGCCATCAACTTTTGGTTTGGCCAGTGGACGAGAGGGGAGGGAAGAAAATGGACACGATGTTATGGTCCCTCCTACTGAGGTCCCTGGCACATCCGAAAGGGAGTCACTGAAAGGAATGATGGCTTCACTTCCACTCTCATATCCATTTTATTTTCTCAGTCTGAGTTTATTTGGGGTTCTGTATCTTAACTGGGTTAGAAGTTACGGTAACCTCGGGGTGAGTCTACTATGATTCCCACAGTCCAGACAGTTCTTCTAATTGACCAGTTTGAACATTTGCTTCATGACTGTGAGCTTCCTTTTTAACCTGTGGAGGAACCGGAAGTACTGCGGGGGGCGGGGGGGTTATCTTCAATAAAGCTTTAACAAACAATTAAGGACATGTGTTGGAAGGACATGGTGGCAAACAGACTCAATTGCCCTTGATATTGCAGCCTTCTTCCTTCCTTCCTTCCTTCCTTCCTTCCTTCCTTCCTTCCTTCTTTCCTTCCTTCCTTCCTTCCTTCCTTCCTTCCTTCCTTCCTTCCTTCCTTCCTTCCTCAGACTGTGCTTTTCCTAACATTTGTTAAAACATTGGGAGATTCTGCATGAGACATTTCGCCAGGCTTTATAAAAGAAGACCCTCTTGCAAGCTATGCTGCTGGGGGCGGTGGGTGGTGGGTGGAGGTCTTTACAAGGATTCATGTGGGTTTGTGGGAGAAAGGGAAGCTTCCTCTTCCATCACAGGACCTACTGGGATTGGATCCTTGCTCCCCAGGACTGTGAGGTACAGCAATCGGCATTGACCAATGAACTTTGGAGTCCAGGCTCCTCTTTGTTTGCCTAGTAGTCGTAGTTGCTGATAAAGATTTACTTTGTCACGACCTTCTTAGAAAACCCAGATGGGTGGAATTTAGTAGTGTGCTCCAGAAACATTTAAAATTTAGCCTTCTTAATGCCAAGGCTATATGTGGGTGTCTGGTTTATCAATCATTCCCTAGGTTAATCAGATTGGCTTAGAGGATGGGCTTGGTGTATTCACACACTATGGAAGAAATTACATATATCTATATCATCTATATCTATATATGAGAGAGAGAGAGAGAAAAAACCCTGGCGGTATTGTGGTTAAGCATTGGTCTGTGATCCACATGGTCAGCAGTTCAAAACCACCAGCATCTCCAAGAGAGAAAGACTGGGCTTTCTTCTCCTGTAAATAGTTACAGTCTCAGAAACCTGTAGGGGGTCTCTATGGGTCAGCATTGACTCAATGGCAGTGAGTTTACATATATGTGTACATGAATGAACCAGCTAAGAAAATGTGTTGACATATGCTAAGGAGAAGACCCACCAAACCCATTGTCATTGAGTTGTTTCTGACTGTATGATATCTTACTATGTGCAGAGTGGAAATATACTTCACAGGCTTCTTAAGGGTTTAGACTTTGGGGACTAGAGCTCTGGGACTGTTTTCCAAGATACTTCCGGGTGGGTTCCAGCACCAACCTTTTAGATGGACTAGGACGAAAGGCCAGGCAAGCTACTTCCAAGAAAATCAGCCATGAAAACGCTATGGGTCACAGAAGTCCCACCTGCAGCTGCTCAGGCAGATGGTGCTGGACTGAGCAGCATTTGGTGCCCTTGCTCATGGACCACCATGGCTCAGCATTACTGAGCAGCCCCAGCAAGTGTGATCCCACCTGCCTGCTTGCTTCTCCTCATTGAAAGCACACCCTATGCAGACATTTCACTTAGTACCATCCTATCTTATAGAAAAAAGAAAAGAAACAAGACCACAGAGGAGTTCAAAGAAATAGCTCAAGGTGACTCATTAGAGATCCCAGATTCGTACCGGGAAAATCTGATGTTTCAGTCCACCCTCTCAAGCCGTACACGGGTCAGGGCGTTTCTGCCTGTGCGAGGAGTAGAGAGATTCCACAGTTGGTTCTCTGGCCAGCAGGATCCTCCCTAGTGCCAGTGTACTCACAACACTTGGGATTCAAAACTCTGAATCACTGAACGTCAAGATTTTCCAGCGTGGCTCTCTAATTTGAGACATTTCAGAGGGCAGACCCCCTGATGACTCACTGCTTGCCCGAACTTTTCAGTGATTGATCCTTGGACCAGCTCACTGATTTATTTATTCAACAAATGTTGGGACAAGGGACTGTGGTGAATGCAAGGGATAGAGCTATGAATAAAATCTGGACTCTGTTCTCATGACATGTGCATTCCAGAAGGGGAGACAGGTCATAAGTGAGCAAACAGATGCTAGAGACAATGCCAGGAAGAAATAGA
Source organism: Tenrec ecaudatus (assembly GCF_050624435.1). Taxonomy (NCBI): domain Eukaryota; kingdom Metazoa; phylum Chordata; class Mammalia; order Afrosoricida; family Tenrecidae; genus Tenrec; species Tenrec ecaudatus. The sequence goes on along the minus strand of NC_134539.1, from coordinate 150,284,956 downwards.
AAGCAGATCTAGAGCGTAGCACGTGCCCTGGTCCTTGGAGCAAAGGGTTAATGTGCTTGCTCGCTAACAGACACCTAACAAAAGTCAGTTGTTGAAAACCTGCTGGACCACTGGGCCTTGGGGTAGCCCAGGTCTGGGCGGTGCTTGGTCTCATTGTGCCTGGAGTTCCAGACTCAATGGCAGCTACCCACAACAACAATAACAGGTGATGTCATGGGTGTTCTCTGGCTGGTGCCAAGTATGAGTCTGCGAACTGAAGGGTTGAAGGTTTGAATCTATCCAGTGATAATCTATGGAAAAACCAGTCATTGAAAACCTGGACGGAGCCCAGTGCATCTTGGACACACATGTGGCCACCAGGAGTCAAGTTCAACTCGATGACAGCTGGGTGGTGGCTGGAGTACAGCAGGGTTGGATACTACTATCCAAGGACGCCATCGTAGAGTCTGTTGCCAGGCAGGCCTTCTCGGAGGAGGTGGCACTTGGGGAGGATCCTGGGGGACTCGAAGAAGAGGAGCAGATACAGCCACCTGTAGACATGAGCATGGTAGGTGTTCTACAAAATAAGAATGTCCTCCGGTGTAGTTGACTTTGCATCACAAAAGCACAAGGCCAGCCTGAACAAGACGCCCTCAAGGATGTCCCTCAGCCAGGCGAGGCCTCTTGAGCTACTTATACTCTGATTTCTGTAACAGGAGCGAGTTGGGGAGGTAGATGGTCCAGCGAGAAATGCTTGCTTCATGGACATGAGCTTCATGCCTGGGGTGTGAGGCCTGCCGAGTGAAGTCCTGTTGGATCCTCTGAATGACACGTGAAAGGCGTGCCCTCCATTTCCGACTCTGTTGGCCCAGGACACCAGCCGGTCTCCACTTTCCTCCACTCCCTTGGAGCACGGTGGTGGCGTGGAAGCTGCGGATGAGCACAGAGGGCAGCTTTGCTCGGCTGACTGCTGGGCACTCGGTGTCTGTCAGCCATCCTGAGGAATCGCGTGTTCTAGCCTCTGCTTTCGAAGTATGCACCAAGTGACTGTGTATCAATGTCCTGCCTCAGGCCGGGTCTGGACATCAGCTTCCAAGGCACTGGTGAGTGTAATTTAGAGGGCAGGGCATGTGGGTGTCTCCTCACAGGGCCGGACTTTCCCTCCAAGAAGTGGGCTGGGTTGAGAAATTCTGCCCGGAGACGGGTCGGTTTGAGCAACCTCTTCTTGCTTCTTCCAGCCTAGGAGTCCGAGAAAGTTTACACCAAAAGTACTGTCTCGGTCACCGATAGAAGGTGGATGTGGATGTTCCCAAGCTTATCTTGGTAATCCTCTTCAGAGCCAATTTCCAGGGTCTGGTGACAGCGGCAGCATGTGCGATATAAAGCCGACCTTTCTGCGTTCCTCAAAGGACTGGGTGCCTAGCAGGCCAAGAACCGGAGTAACCAGAGACTGACTGTACCCTTCGTGATTTCTGATTCTGGTGTGCGGTCACCTGTGAGCTTTCCTAATAACTCCCCTAACCGTGGAAGCAAATACAAAAGCTCCCAGTACCCTAATTCTGCCCACACCTTCCCTATCCCTCCCCCACCTCCCGAGACTGTCGTCCGGCCCTGACAGCTGCAGGGAAGTGTTGTCCGTTGTTGTGTGTGGTCCAGTTGACCCAGGCTCTGAGGACGCTCAGCACGGGTGCGGAGCATCCAGCCCTGCGGCCCTGCGAAGCCCCTGAACCATCAATACCCTCTCACATCGCAGCGCTCACCAAAGAGACCCATTCGGGGCTGAGTTAATTAAAGGTTGACCCAGTATGTTGCTGTGAGGTGCCACGCCATCGGTTCTGAGCCAGTGGCCCCATGCATGTCCTGCGGCACCCTCACAATCATGACAGCGCTGTGCTCCCATTCTTTAGGCCTCCAGACCTGACGGTGCTTTGAAGCTGGTTGTCAATGGCTACTGTTTCCAACCCGGGCCACCTCTTCCTTCTCCCTGGCCCGTGCTTCCTCTAGAGCAGTGGTTCTCAACCTTCCTCACGCCGCGACCCTTTCATGCGGTGGCGACCCCCAACCATACAATTATTTTCCTTGCTACTTCATCGCTGTCATTTTGCTGCTGTTATGAATCAGGCGACCCCCTGCAAAAGGGCCGTTCGACCCCCAAAGGGGTCACGACCCAAAGGTGGAGAACCGCAGCTCTAGACCCTCTCCTGATACCTGCTCACTTTCGGTGATGCTTGCTGGCATTTGGAACACCTGGGACGTCGATTCCAGCCTCACGGCGACACACAGCCTCCGCTGTTCGACACACTGACAGACAAGAGGTGACCCAATAGAGCAGGTTGATTTTTAAATGGCTACGTTTACGGCCAGCGAATGATGTCATAAATATCCAAATGATCTTGGGCAGCACCAGTTTCTCTACTCCTGGTGTCACAGAACACAGAGTTGCCTGGCCTTGCTCCATCTTCAGGATGGGGGGAGTCTGAGTCTCTGGCAGCAGTTGTTTCAGAACACTCTCCCCCCCCCCCACCACCTAGGGGTGACTCTTCTAGCACTCTATTGATTTCACAGAGCCGATGCAGCCTCGGGAGGCGGTGGCTGCTACTTGCCATCTATTGGGTCATTTGTATCCCAGAACTCAGCTCTGTCTCCTTCCGGGTCCTTAGCAGCAGCTGCAGCCGCAGCCGCCGCCGTGGGCTTGCATCCATGGGCATGACCATTGCCTCTATGTCTCCTTGAAGTGTCCCTTACTGATGCTGGGGGTTTCCCTGACTCCCTTTGAGGCTTGTCCACTTACTTGGGATGTGGCATCAGCGAAGACGGAATGCTGAGAGAGGACATCCTGTTGGGCAGAGAAGAGGGTGGGAAGGTAAGTTAAGGTTGGAAGAAAGAAGGGGAGAAGCAGGTGTGGTGGACAAAGCACGTGTTCATTCACTCCGCTCTAAACGTGGAGACAAGACCTTCCTGCCGGACACGATGTAGGCTCTGGAGTAAGGAAGCTCAGGCTCAAACCCGGACCTGCTATTGCAAGTAGTAAGTGACCTTGAAGAAGTGACCTCCCTTTTCTGAGGCTCAGGCTCTCCTCCCCTGTAAAAGAGCAGATTCATTTTCAGCCAAATAACTTTAATGAAACGATGCTGTTGAACTGTTCCCCGCAAACGCCCAGTTCCTTACAAGTGCTTAAGAGGAAATGTGTTTCGTTATTATTTTATTTAAATTCCAGGACCTCCAATTGAGAGGGTGGCACTTCCTCCCACCCCAATCATTTTGTTATAAAATTCACATCCCTTATACTTCCACAGGGCAGTCGCTCTTAAAAGGGGCTGTATACGCAGCATCACCATCAGTTCGAGTGCCCCCTCCCCTTCCCGCATTCACTAGTTGCTTCTCAATTCCCCTCGACCTCTCCCGGCCCATCCCTAATCAGCCATTACATCAGGCGTTACCTCGATGCACCCACTCCTGCTGTATTTCAACAACTGGGAAACATCACAGAAGCCATAGGAAACCAAACCCAAACAGAAACAGAAAAGAGTAAATGAAAATACACACACACACACACACACACACACACACACACAAAGAGGAAGAAAGAAAAGACCACCAGCAATCTTAAGCTAAGCCAGAGAGAAAATTGCTGCCATGGAACAAGTGAGAAATACTTCAGCCAGGAGAAAACTCAGAGGGAGTCAAGAGGGAGGTCAACTGGCCTGGTGTCATTGTACGATAGTCCCAGAAAGGGTGGCACTTCTAAAGGCTAAAGTTGTACCCACCTACCCGATCCAGAAGTCTGTGGCTTTATGTCGCCCAAACGTTTAGTCAACCCCCAAACAGCCTATGGTACAAGAACGTCTTAGAAATTCATATTCTAGCAAAGCCATTACAGAATTTTTAGCATAATTCTTTTTTAGTTCATCTATTATAGGAATCCAGACTCAGTTCTTAATGAAAACAACAACAACCAAAAAGACCAAGGTAGAAACGTCTGGCTTGGTGGGGACCAGTGTGGGAAAGAATTTCTTCATCCTAACTGGAAAATGGGCTGTAGGGTAGGATGGGCCAGCGTGCCAAACCCCAGACTGGTGTTTCACCCCTAGACAGCTTCGGGGGAGTGGGTGGGGGGGAGTCAACATTTTGGGTGGATTTTTTTTTGGTTGTTTCATGGCTTAGCTTGTCTGGGACTTTCCCCCCGACTCGGTTGTGGTGGCTTGTTTAAAGTTAGTTCTTGTTTTGTCTGTGGGAGAAGACTGAATGGCAGAGTCTGAGTTTAAGTCTGAGCTCTGGACATGTCAGGTTCCGATGGCTGGATCACTTCTCAAAGCTGAAAGCAGAGAAACGCTGGCCCACGAGAGCCACTTCGTCAAGCCTCTGTTCACATGGCCGGAACTGCATGGAATCAGAGGCCATCACGTGGTGTGATCCAGGACAGAGCTCCCCTCTCCTAAATGGAGCATATTACTCTATGTGCTGACCTGTCTGGACTGGGCTGGAAGCAGCTCCTCAATTGAAAAGTGCCATGGGAACCCCGTTATTGACTGTGAGCACAGTGCTCTTTAATTTTTTCTTGAGGGTTGGCTTTTATCACGGCCAATGGAGTCATCTTGGACCCCAGCGCCTGCGAGATAAGAGGGGCAGAATGTGCGGTACTAGTTGGATGTTTGGTAATAATGTACTGCCACCTTGGGGGCTCACAAGGAAGCCCTGGGGACTGCGGAGGGTGTGTGCTGTTGTCAGTCACCACAGTTTGACGCAAGGTGACTTTATGCATAAGAGAAGACATCTCCTGATCCTGTACCATTTTCACGATCATCCGTGTGTCTGAGTCTATTGTCGTGCTGCAGTGTGAGTTCATCTCAGGGAGACTCACCCTGTTTTTTGCTGCCCCCACCTGCCCTACTCTCCCCAACATGATTTCTTTCTTTGGCAATTGGTCTTCCTTGAGGGGTGCAAGGAGGTGAGCTGAAGTCTTGCCATCCTTGCTTCTAAGGACTATTCTGGCTCTTCTTTCTCCCACAATGAAGTTGCCCATTCTTCAGAATGCCCATGGTTTGATCGTATCTTCTTTACCAACCTGGCTCTTCAAATGCATTGATTCTGCTTCTGTCCCTTTTTCATTGTCAAGCTGTCCAAAAAGAAAAAGAAAAAGAGAGTCATCTATTTCACAGGTTTGTTTAGAGATGGAACACAAAACCTCCTTGGATGCTGCATTCGCTCTATCTTTGGGTTTCTCCTCTTTTGGAAAGTGTGTTGGATTCCAATGTCAGAGTGAGGCTAAACAAGACTGATTAAGACCCTTGCCTGGTGCATGTGAACATATTTTAGCTATTAGTGTGTTTGGGGGATATTGCTGATTGGTGTCCTTCGTGGGCTTGAATGACACACCCGTCCTCATTAACAACAAGCCATATGGCAACCGTATTGTCAGCGAGTGTAGGCTAAGACAAACACTCCTCTCACACACAGACGCAAGGACTGACTCAGAACATGTTGCACATTAGAAACTGACTTTAGTTACATCCATCTCAAGTCCAGGATGTTTGAGATCGATGGCAAGACAGTAGTAATCACGAGTGTTGAGTCACTTAATGGGACATATCTATAGCTTTCATTGGCAATTCAGTGTAACGGCCACAGAAAAAGAGTGATCTTTGGGTAGGAACTGCCTTTCAGGAATGCTAGGACTTTAATAGCACCAAAACTCAAAGAAAAACAAACCAAAATAAAACACCAAACCAGCTGCCATTGAGTCGAGGCTGACTCATCGCCACCTGCTGTGGGTTGCTGAGACTATAACTGTTTGCAGGAGTAGAAAACCCAGTCTTTCTCCCATGGAGCTGCTGGTGGTTTTGAACTGCCGACCAGGCAGATCGAAGCCCAATGTGTGACCACTGTGCACCTGGGTTCCTTTGTAATAGCACAGACATAAAACAAACAAACAAAATCATATCCTCCCACAATTCTCAAGGCCAATGTCCAAATTTAAGGCTAGACTCTCTTTCTGTCAATGTCAGCTTTGGGGCAAGATGTTTGTCTCTTTCAACTTTTTTTTAAGACCATTTTATTGGGGGCTCTTATAACAATCCATATGTCAATTGTATCAAGCACATTTGTACACATGTTGCCATCATTATTTTCTAAGCATTTACTTTCTCTTTGAGCCCTTGGTATCAGCTCCTCTTTTTCCCCTTCCTCCCTCCATCCCACCCTCATGGCCCCTTGATAAATGCTAATATTTTCACATCTTACACTGACTGCTGTCTCCCTTCCCCCACAGTTTCTGTTGTCCCCCTTGGGGGGTGTGGGTGGTTATGTGCCGATCATTGTGATCAGTTCCCCCTTCCTCCCTTCCTCTTCCCACCTTCATCCTACCCTCCTGGTATTGCAACTCCTATTTCTTCTCCTGAGGGGTTTATCCGACCTGGATTCCCTGTTTCGTGAGCTCTTATCTGTAACTGGTGTACATGCTCCAGGTAGAATGACCTGAAAGGCAGGGCTGGGGTCATGATAGTGGGGGTGAGGAAGCCTCAAGGAGCTAGAGGAATCGTGTGCATTTCTTCGGTGCTATACTGCACCCTGGTTAACTCATCTCTTCTTTGTGACCCTTCTGTGAGGGATGTCCCATTGTCTCTAGATGGGTTTTGACTCCCCTCTCACCTCCACCATTCTCAACAATATGTTTTTTTTTGTTTTGGGTCTTCTGATGCCCATTACCTGAGCTGGTCATCTCATGGTGTTCCTTGGCTTGTAGACAGACTGTACCTAGGTGTCTCCCCCTGTGCGTGTCTAGTTTTGTGGCTGACCCCTTCCCCTTTACAAAACACCCCTCTAAAGGCACTGAGCTGAGGATGTACTCTACTTCAGCATGACCTCATTAGCTTAACAACAACAACTAAAAGCAAGTATCTAAACAGGGTCACCTTCACAGTAGAGGGTGAGAGTGCAACATATCTTTTCTGGGGACCCAATCCCACCCATAGCAGGTGGCCAGATGCAAAAGGGAATAGGCAGTCATCCTCGGGAGCACAACTCTCAATTTTGTTGGGTTTTTTGCTTTTGTTGCAGAAAGTCTCAAGCTCAAGGTCATTTGTGCTTAGCGTTTGCCAGATAGAAAATTCAAGTTGCAGATGAGTCAGGAAACTGCTCACAGAAACAGAGTGACCCCGATTCCCAATGTCTTCCTAAGATTTCCATGACTACTCATGACCTCTGTTGTGTCTCCCCTCGTGACTAAGGGGGTGCAGGCACTCTCAGTCTTCTGGAGACCTGTTGCCTTTTCTGTGAGCTCGAATAGCAAAGGGGTTAAGCCACTGCTGGGGCGGCAAGACTTGAAACTATCGGTTGGACACCAGGAAAAAATGGTTTTCATTTCAATTAGCCCAGCCATCTGGGCTGCTAATCGCCAAGTGTAGGGAACAACATTTGGAAGAGATTAATTTACTTTTGTAGTTTCGCAAGGGCGGGAGGGTCAGACAGGTCGCACCCCGGGCTTTGCCAACGCAGGACCAGCCCCTGATGGAGATCCTAACCGTGTGTGACGGGTCGGAATGTCATGCTTCCAGGTTGCTCCAGGGACATACTTCCTGCAAATCACCTCTGATTTAAAGCCTCCCTGTGGCAGGCCTGCCAGGAAGGCACAGGATGTGTGACCCCCACTGAAGGAGCTGCAGGAGACATTCCGAAATCATCACGGCCATTCTCGTCCCATTAGCATCCAATGGGTTCTCCAGGACAAGGAATTGTAAGCAAAATGGCCTGCGCCAGGCATCTTTGCTGCTTGGGGCTGGACATTTCCTCCGAGTGAGAAGTCTACTGTATTCGGAGGTATTACAAACAAACCCGTGGTCAAATGCTTCGGGGTAAGAAATAGAAGCTTTCGATAGATAACAAGTCTAGAGTGGGATTGGGGGGCGGGCAGACAGCAGCAGGGTCAAGAATCCTTGGCTTTTTACCATTTATGTTCCTCCTTCCTCTTATTTTTTTTTCATTTTATACTACGACAGCCGCACTTAGCCCATGGCGCAGTTGGCTCTTCTCTCTTACGTGGCTTGCAGAGCAGGAAAACAGGGCGAGACCTCTTCTTTAGATGCTACCTCAAGATGGGAAGAAGGCTCGTTAGCAACCTGCAGTCTGCAGACCCCATAGCCTCGCTTGCTGCAAGGGAAGAGGACTCCACGCATTTGTCCGTGACCCGTTCAAGACTGCAGCCTTCAGTAGGGATTGCAACTCTACCAAAAGAAAACAAAAATCCTCACCACAGGACCAGGAGACAGCATCATGAAAAATAGCGAAAAGGCTGAAGCCGGCAAGGTTTTCATTGTACCTAAAACCATAAGCGACAGTCGGACACAGCAGTCAAGAAACCAAATGGCATGTTGCACCAGGCTAATCTGCTGCATAGGACCTCTTGGAAGTGTCAAAAGGCAAAGCTGCTACTCAGGTGTGCCTCCCCGCCCCCCGCCCCCCTCCCCCCAAGCCTTGGGATTTTCAGTGACCTCCTGCGCATGTGGACGTTGGACGATGAATATGGAAGCCCACAGGAGAGCCGATGCACTTGGAGTAGGGTGTTGTGAAGGATATCATAATTACTACTGAGTACCAGGCAAACAAACAGATCGATCTTAGAAGGAAGACCAGAATGCTCCTGAGGCTCAAGGATGACAAAGCTTTGTCTCCTGTACTTTGGACATGTTGGCAGAAGAGCCAAAGGCTGAAAGGGCACATCCTGCTTGACCAAGCAGAGGGTCAGTGGGAAAGTGAAGGCCTTCAGCACAATAAATAGATTGGCCCCAGGGCTGCAGCAGGGCTCAGCAAACCGTCGTGAGGATGGCATCGGACTGGGCAGTGGTGTGTTCTGTTGCTGGGAGCTGGAAGCGCCTGGATGACACCCAACAACAACCGCAGCAACAACATGGACAATAGGACGAAGCACTGCCCACTCATGAGCCATCCTCTCAATTGTTGTGTTTGAGTGGGCCATTCACTGCCTGTTGTGTCTTTGAACCATAGAGAAATTACGCTAAGGACCTAGAACACAATCTGGAAAAAGAGAACCGTAAGAACTGTAGCCGTTTAACCACTCAGAGGGGTTTATCGAAGGCACGGCGGGTAGGGCCCTGGCCTGGCACCACTTTGGAGAGGCCGCCACTGAGCAGTTCCTACTCGTCAGGGCAGTGCCCAGTGCCAGCTGTGAGAGACCACTCAGCAAGTCAACATGAATACGCTCACAGTTGAGAGCCTCCATGGGTCAAGCCCTGGGAGAAGCCCTGGTGGCCCAGTGGTTAAAGTGCTCAGCTGCTAACGGAAAGGCTGCCAGTGCAAACCCATTAGCTGCTCCCCAGGAAAGACGTGGCCGTCAGCTTCCATAGACTTACAACCTTGGGAACCTTGTTGGGGTAGAGCTAATACGTTCTACAGCATCACTATGAGGCAGAATCCACTTGACTTGCGGTGGTTTGGTTTTTCAGTATGGGTAAGGCAGACTGAATCTTGCTCTGCTGGGTGTAGAAAGAGAATAGATGGGGAAAAAAATGATTCTGAGCACATCAAAGACCAGTTTTCAACCGTGAAATCTATGGAGGTGAAGTTTTGATTTTTATGAGGTGCCTTCATGTGTGAAGTGAAAAAGATGAATGAGCTTGGCTTGTGACTGGAGCTGGCGTGAAGGTCCCTCTCACCCCCCATTGGGTGCATTCTGAATAGTGTTGTTGGTAAGTGCTGTGGAGTGGTTCCTATAGTGACGCTATAAACAACAGAAGGAAACACTGCCTGGCCCCATGCCATCCTCACTATTGTTGCTCTCTTTGAACCCATGGTTGTAGCCACGGCATCACCCCGTCTTGATGAGAGTCTTCTTTTTCACGCCCCCTCCACTTGACCAAGCATGCTGACCAAGCAGGACTGGTCTCTCCTGACCACATGTCCAAAGTATGAGAGAGTCCCACGGTCCTTGCTTCTACAGAGTATCCTGGCTATACTTTTCCCAAGACATTTTGACTCATAGTGATTCTATGTAGGATTTCTGAGACGACAAATCTTTATGGGAGCAGCCAGCCTCATTTATCTCCCTTAGACCAGCTGTTGGGTTTGAACTATTCACCTTGCAGTTAGCAGCCCAACACCTAAAGTTATCTAACATACGGGTGTCAGCTATACAGTCAGACACTTTTTTTTTTCTGGAGCTACATTTCTATTTATGTTGGCGAGAAATAATTTGGGATGAGCAGAGTAAATCCCCTGGGGAGATAAGAACAGAGATTAATTTAAAAAATCATGTGAATATTTAAGTCAGGACCTGTGGGTAGAAATCAGGAGTCTTTGAAGCAGGATGGGGAAGAAGTCCAACTTTATTTTTTCTAAACTCGGCACGGAATTTAATGTGTCTTTCCACTAGAATGTAGGCAAGGAGCTCCCATAGTATCGGCCATCCCTGAGACTTTCTTACCAGTAGAAACAGAACTATTTCCTGCCCCCATTTGGGATTTAAAGATCTCAGAGTATGACCTACTCTCATCACCAGTTCTTAAGCCCACAGCCCAATCTTGGTATTTAAGGTGTTTAATAAGATAGCGCCTATATTACAGATCACAATTCTGTTTTCTAAATATGCCAAGAGTTGTCTATGAGTACACCACCCTGAACACGCCCACTCTCATCTAAATAGTTCGATAATTGCAGTTTCACCGTAGTTTAGTTTTTATAATCGGATGTATTTCAAGGTCTGCATCTCAACATATTATTCTGAGAATAGTACATCCCAGACTCTAAAACCAAACACATTGCCATCGAGGCAGTTCCGATGCCTATGATGCTGCAGACTTCCCTAAATATCCCAGAGTCCTTGTTAGACAAACTGGGGGAAAACACATCTGTACTTCATAGGAACTCATTCAAGAAAATGTAGCTGGAGGTGAATCTTAGGGATATCTCTTTCCAGAAAAAAACAAACCAAACCCTCCAAGGTCCTTGGAGGTCTGGATAGTGTTGCTCTATGTAGTTTCCAGACAAAATCAGTTGAGTTTAAGATGTTGATCCTCTGCTGACTCGGTTGTATGACTAGTTGACTTATTCTTGATTTTTCTCAATTTTTTGTGTGCTTAAGAAATGAATTTTTGATGTAGAGAATTGTCTCTCACATTTTAAGGGCTGAACTTGTCATCTGTGGTCTTATTTTAATTTCCATTAAGTAAACTTCTCAGCAGTCATTCACAATCTAACTCATTTCTGAAATATCTAATGAGGAACTGTCAAGATCTCCACAGTTGTTTATATTGGTCCCAGCATACTGCCCATGCTATGGTTGAATATCTTGCCAAATTTCCTCCAATTGATTGCAAAACCAATTGGCAAAACAATGAGGAAACCTCTTGGGAGCCAATTTTAGGCAATTGATGGTGCCGCCTCTTTCCCCCACCCCCAGTTTCGCCTAATCCCTCAGTGCTCTTCCAAATCTAGCCATTCTTAAGAGGAACATAATACTCTGGCATGGTTCTGAGCAAGAAACATGCCTTCTCCCTATCCCTTTCCTCACGCCCCGCCCCTGCTTTGCCCTTTCTTTCTCAAAACAGACACCACCTAGCACACACCTCAAAAGTGAGCCCCCCCCCCCCTTTTAAATGGTGATCTTGCTGTTCTTCATAAAGGAAGCAGGAGACTTCAAGTGCTTCCTGTCAAGGGGTATGAGTCTTTTACAAAGCAGTAAATCCGGAATATTTCCTGTGTGGTTGACATAGGTGGGAGGAACTGGGAGCAAAACTAGGTAAGGTTCTTAACAGCTTGCTGATAGTTCAAGTAGCTAGCAAAGATGGTTTTCCTTTTGGAACAAATAAGGGGTTTTTTCGAAGGTCATGGGAAAATAGAACGAAAGGATAAAGGGATTTGTTCACGAACTCGTTGAAGCCCCCTCAGGGACCTCAAAGCTCTTTTACATAGACTGCTTTTGTGGCTCTCGCTGCATTTCTAGGCTAAGGCAAGGGACTGGGGTGATTGGCTCCTGTTTAGAGTCTAAGGATTCGAGATTCAAGACGGTAACGTGACCTGTCTAAGGTTATCCAGACAATCAGTATTAGACTCCAAGAGAAATACTTCTCTTAGGCTCTCTTGCCAATTTGAGTTCAGAATGCATTGGGTTGATGCTCAGATCTCCTTTTGAGGTACCAACCACAAAGAAATTTTGGATATTGTTTTAGTCCTGGCACAGGCAGGAAAACAGAAACCACACTGGGTATTTCCACAGAAGGAATTTAATATAGGCACTGTAAGTCCTCGGGAACTGGAAAAGCAATATGAAGTAGTATAAGATAGTCAACGGCAGGAACTGATTTGATGGCCTTCAACACAACAATCATGTCAGGAAGCAGCTCCTGCCCCATATGATTGGAAGAACAAGGAAGATGTTGGGGTTCTATAGGTATGCGATCAAGGGTCCCGGTGAGTTTCCCAGCTCAGAAAAGGAGGCGCTATGTGCCATCAATAACACCTCTGGCGCTTGGGCAATGGGCTCCTGGTGCTGGAACCCAGCTCTCTGAGGACAGAGGCTCTTCACTTTGTTTTCACTCATTCCTCCAAGGGAGCACGCTGAGGTTGACTCTAGAATCAAGAGATGGAGGCCGCCTCTCAGTGTTGCTGTGGGGATCAAGTGTTAACTGCTAGATGACATCGGCAGGGACGACAACGAAAGGGAAGGCGTTCTTCCTCCTCTTGCTTTCCATCTTTTCCCAGTGTCTCCATCGTCATCCGAACCTATCAAGGAGCGGCTAGCAAAGAAGAAAGATCATCTGCAAAGGCTCCCTGGATACGGGAGACTTTGGAACCGGGAGACAATAGCTTACTACCTGACACAGGTGTTTAGGTTACTTTGGGATTACCGGAGAATGAACCAGCCACCCGATAGAGACGGCTGGCATCAGGAAGAAGCTTACTTAATCCGAGGCCGCCAGGTCAGGCGGGCAAGACCCAGAGGTAACATGTGAGTCACTGGGGCTTGAGATTCCAGAGGCCAACTCTCTTGTTTGTACAGTCCTGCTGCTTGGGCAGAGTGGGGTTGGTGTGGGAGGGAGATTGTGGCATGTGGGGTTGTGGGTGATGATGTCAGTGTCCCTTGGCCATGCAGGTACGAGATGCTCCCTAGCAATTGGGCTGGGGTTGAACTCAGGGGCTTCTGACAGAATACCTGAAAGACTACACCAACGTCGCTTTCCGGTGGCACAACGAGCGTATAATAGGGAAGCATTGTGCCCACTTACGCCTCTCAGGTGGCTGGAATCCTAAGGAGCATAGAGTCTCTTGTGCATAAAAGCCCATGTGTTCATCCGATACTTATGGGGTGTCCAGGATGCTCCTTGCCCTGGCGGGTGGTGCTGTTGCCTGAGCGTTTGACCGAGAACTACAAGGTGAGCAGTTCCAACCCACCAGGCACTCTGAGAGGGAAAGATGAGGCTTTCTGTGTGCTTAAACATGGACTGGCCCCCAAGCCCTAGGGGTTCACGATGAGTTGACTTGATGGCAGTGGGTTTGGTGTTGGTTTGGAGGGAGCTTTGTAGTGAGGGTGATAAGACATTGGCACTAGAAAAGACCAATCTCTAGCAAAGGACACCGTGTGTGGCAATGCTGGGCATTGACAAAAATGAAGGGAAACTTCAATGAGGTGGTTTGGTATCGTACTTATGACAACAATGAATGCAAGCCTACCAGAAGGCAGAGTACAACCATCCCTTTTGGGACCAGAAAACCTCATGTTTGTCCCAGACCTGCTAGTGGATTCAAACTGCTGACCTTGTAGTTAGCAGTCCAGTGTATGACCCACTATGCCACCAAACCATAAAAAAACAAAACTCACTGCCATCGAGTTGATGCCCACTCATAGTGACCCTATAGGATGGGGTAGAACTGCTCTTGGGAGGTTCTGAGATGGTAGCACTTTATGGGAGTAGAAAGCCCCATCTTTCTCTCAAGGAGCGACTGATGGTTTCTAACTGCTGACCTGGAGGATTAAAGTCCAGTACATTACCACCACGCTGCGGCTCAACGGGGCTTCTTAATTAAAGGAGAAAGAGATAGCGGAAGAGAGGGAAATAGTCTGGGGGTGATGCAGGGGGAGGTGGTAGAGGGCAGAATAGGAAGGGAGGAAAAAAGAGAGACTTCTACTTAGTAACTGCTAATGGGGTTACTAATAATGTAATTCCATGTAGAAATATTTCACAAGACAGTTTTTGCCAGTCTTCATATAATCTAATAAACACCAATTTAAGTGATTTATAACTTTATAGGCTTCAAGATTCTATGATTGATCTTGATAGTAAACATTACTCGGGAATGTGGGAGAAAGTCTACGGGGGGTTCAGGTGACACCATGAATCACTGCACTGGGCTACACCAAACCTAGTGACCCCACAGCACGTCCCCCTGTGTCACCAGGGCCCCTCTAGTGCCCACGGCAAATGCCTTTTTAAAGAACCAATCCCTGTGGCCTCGTAGTTTCCCAAGGTGTAGGAAGGGCATGCTGAATCTTGGCGCGGTGTCTTTTCCCTGTTTGGCAGGGAGGGAGGGGCCTTTAGCCTCTGGTGTACAAAGGGTGAAATGCAGACACCCACCCCCTCCCCTCCTCCCAAGTGAGCTCACCCTTTCAGGAAGCTCCCCCCAACCCCCCAGAGCCTCAACTGTAGCCTCTTGTAGCCTCCCGCCCTGCCCTCATAGAACCTTGGGCTTCCAGCTCACCAGCCTTGACACCCAGTGTCCAAACACCGATAAAATTGATTTCGCTAAGTGTGGGAAAGTCCTAGAGCATCGATCAGTTCCTCCTCTTTGCCCGCCCCTGGCCCTGGCATTAGCTCTGTCCCAGAATGTACCTTGCTTGTTTGGTTGGAGGAGGTCAAAGCACAGTGAAGAATGAGTGGAATGCTAGGGGACCAGGCCAGCGCTGATAAATGACAGCAAGGGGTGGCCGAGGGAGGGGGAGCGGCCAAGGACTGATTGGCTCACACAGAGAGGCAAACTTGGCCTCCCCTAGTTCCTCCAGCTTGCCTGGGTTTTTAGCGATGAGTAAGAGCTCACCATTTTCATCTTTGGATTGCAAAGCAGTGCTTTTTAATGTTTCTTTTTTCAAAGGAAACACACAAACCATGTATTCATTTGTTTGCGAGAGCTTCAGGGTTGTACCCATGCGACCCAGTCACCCAACAGGACTGAGAGTCATTTGGTTTGTGCTTCTGTTGACTTTGGCACCGTGCTCCGACCTCGCTGCGCTTATTTCTGGGTGCACTATGAAGAGCCGGGTTGCTCTGCTGTGGTTTCTCCTCCTGCTCCCCCAGGAAGCCTCCCTGAGACCCACACAACTCACTGTCATCCCGTCCATTCTGACCCAGAGTGGCCCCGTGTGGTTGAATGAGGGACTGGGCTTTTTCATGTCGCTTCCACCTTGGACTTGCGTGGACTCCTTTGGGAGTTCCCGGTTTGATTCCCGGCCAACACACCTCCTGCTCAACCAGTATTCATCCAGGTGTTTGTCAGTGGAGGTGTGGGTGCTGCTGTGCCCACTGGGCTTTAGTGGAGCTGCCAGACTAAGATGGACTAGGAAGAATGGCCTGGCAAGCGACTTCTGAAAACCAGCCAGTGAGAATCCTCTGGGGTACAGCTATCACAGAGATGGCATCATGCCATCCTTTATTGATGGAATTGCTGTGGGGCCAACTTGATGGCAGTTAGCTACAACAACAACAGCAACAACTCCAAGGTACCCCAGGGAGTCAGCAAAATAGACATAAGCAAGGGCTATGCCCACTGAGCAGTCTGCAGCCGACGGCGAAGAAGGGGTGGAGGGTCCTGCCACTTTCCTTCCCACCTGTGTGACCTACAAAGTGTAACCCACCAGGAAGAACCTTGGAGAAGCTTTGAGTGATTCTGCCTTGGGAAGTTGGAGATGCCCCCTTTGTAAGAAACAACACACCACACTGTTAGCAAGTCAGACAACACACCAAATCCCCTGCCACGGGGCCAATTGCAAGCCATCGTGACTCGATGTGGGATTTCTGAGCCTGCAGATCATTATGGGAGCAGACTGCCTCGTCTTTCTTTCTAGCAGCGGCTGATGGGTTTGAACCGCAGAGCTTGCTGACTCTACTGCATGTACTAGTCCCATCTCCTAGAATAGGAATCAAAGCTGCCAGGAACCCAAGGCCCTTGATGTACCCCACTGGTCTTTTTAGACGGGTTTCACATTCACAGAAAAGTCTTCATTCTTTAGTAGGTCAAAGCAATTTATAATTATATATCATGCATGATTTGATGATTGAAAGTGAGAGTAATATTACCGAGGAATGTGGGAGGAAGTCCACGGGAGGTTCAGGTGACACCATGACTCACTGCACTGGGCTACACCAATCTAGTGACCCCACGGCACGTCCCCCTGTGTCACCAGGGCCCCTCTAGTGCCCACGGCAAATGCCCTTTTAGAGAACCAATCCCCGTGGCCTCGTAGTTTCCCAAGGTGTAGGAAGGGCATCCTGAATCTTGGCACAGCGTCTTTTCCCTGTTTGGCAGGGAGGAAGGGGCCTTCACTGTTTGGCGCACAAAGGGTGCTCCATAGACTCCCCCCTTGTTGCCCACTCCCTCCTGGACATGTGGTGCTGTCACGCTGGGCGCGCCCTCACGTGGACTGTCCAGGGAGGGACTTGGACTGACATGGGGCTGTGCCCTTGAACCTCCACTCCTTGTGCATGCAGGTTCCGCCCCTCCTCCACAGAGGCTCGCACCTAGGGGCAGTTTCCCCTTCTGTGGATCCTTGCCAGGTCTGGAGACATTTTTGATTGTCGAAATCAGGAGGGGGTGCTCCTTACATTTAGCAGCGGCCAGGGACGCTACCAAACCTGCTACCGTGCATTGGACAGCCCCTCACACAAGAATGTCCAGGGGTCCCTGACTTCGGACAGAGTTCTGTTCCAACGACGCCACCCCAAGTAGATACGGAGGTAAGGCGACTGCCCTTTGCCTCTCTTTCTCCCTAAAGTCTTTCCATGGCTGCTGTATGTAAGAGCGATGTCTTGAGCAGTAAGCCATAACACTGAGGAGCATGCATGGACATCCGAGAGTGCTGACAGCAGCGCGCTTTGCCGTGCACCACGATTTATAGTACATATTACTCACAAGAAGATGCACACACACACACACACACACACACACACAAATAAAAAAACCCAAGAAGAACCAACCAGATAGTCATGCATGTGGTTCGTCATACCCTGATACATCCTAGGCATGAGTTTGGCCCAGATGTCAGCCGTGTTGAGGTTGACCAGACCTGACCTAACGCATGCGGGCTCAGTGTTAGAACTGTATCATCGTGGTGGGGCGGAGCCTTCCCCGTGGGGTGGAGACACCAACTTCAGTATTCATGGTCAGTTTTGTTTAAGGCTAATGGGTAAAACGATATGCCTCCTTTCTCAGACTTGGCTTCCAAAGATGTCTGCGCTTCCCCTTGTCCTGGCTGATACTCTGTATTCAGAAGTGTGTGGCATGGTAAGGGGGGGACTGAGGGTCTCCCCCAGGTTTTACTAATGGGATGAGGAGCTTTGGAATGGAAGGGAATCTTAATGGTGATTTCATCCCTTCCTCCCACCCTCTGCACAAACTCACTGCATTGAATAGAGTCCATGATGAGTCACAGTGACCCTAGAGGGCAGGGTAGAACTGCCCCTGTGGGTTTCTGAGACTGTAATTTTTTGGGGGGAGGACAGGGGGGAGTGAAAAGCTTCATCTTTCTCCTGCCACCCTCTGTCAGGAAGCACCCCTCCCAGGGACCCCAGGAAGACTGAATTACACAATTTCCAACATGGTCATCGATGGGCTACTTTCCCCATTCTTGTTTCCACTCTCTCTGGTGCTTTCTCATCCTGTGGAATTGTCTCCTCCTCTGGGCGATGTTCTGGCTGCTTTTGACCTCTGTGTACATGGTTAAGTGGTGACTGTGTGGTTCACTCACTCGCCCACTCTCTGCCTTAGAGTAAAAGCCGACTCACAGTGACCCTATTGAACAGAGTAGATCTGTAGCTCTTCGGGGGAGTAGAAAGCCTTGTCCTTCTTCAGAGGAGCGGCTAGTGCTTTCGAACGGCTCCCTTGTGGCTAGCAGCCCAGTGCAATCCACTTGCTCACAGTAGCAACAACCTGTAGTGTTAGCACTGGCCTCTAGACCACACCCAATAAACCAAAGTCATTGCCGTCGAGTTGATTCTGACTCATGGTGACTTTCCATGGGGTTTTTGAGATGGCAGATCTTTATGAGAGCAGACTGCCTCTTCTTTCTTTCCACGAGTGACTGGTGGACATGAACTGCTGATTTGGGGGTTAGCAGCCCAGTACCTAACCCTCCCAGACCAGGGCTCCTTCAGGACCTCTGTTAGACTTTCAACATGAGATTATCGAGGAAAAAGCCACACAGCTCAAGCTTCCAGTGCCGTTGAGACGGTGGCCACTCACAGTGACCCTGTAAGCCAGGGGAGGGGTGTCCCTGTGGGCTCCTACGGCTGTCATTCTCATCAGAAGCAGAATGGTGTTTTACCAGGGGGATGATGTGTGTTCAGATATCCATCTAAAAAACATATGATAACATTTATTTCCACAAAAAATGCTTTAGGTGCTTGCTTAGGAAAGCAACCACGCTCATCGTAAATATTCTGGAACCCCCGTGTCCTTAGTGGTTGTGAGGTGCCTTCGAGGCGGCTCTGACGCCATCTGCAACAGATGGAAACCCTATCTGGTCCGTGTCCTCTCAGGATTGCTTTTGTGTTTAAGCCCATCGATGCACCGCCAGGTCAAGTCATCTTGTCCAACGGGTGACTCTTTTTTGCTGACCTGCCACTTGACCAAGCTTGGTGGCCTTCTCTAGGGACTGGTCTCTCCTGACAACATGTTCCGTGCGCCATAGGAAAATGGAAAGATGGACATAAGTGCTGTCTGCGGGCTCTGCCCCCCACCCCAAAGTGTAACTGCTAACCTTTTGATATACGTGTGGAGACCGTAATGTACAACTAGACCTTACACATGGACATCTGTACAGCAGGAAAATAGAGATATACAAATGGATATCTGTACAGCGGGAAAATGGAGAGATCTTTGGGTAATTTTATTGCTCTGCAATTCTGTCTGTCTCTTCACGCTACCACCATGAATGGTGCCTCCTATCAGGACAGGACTCTTGATGAGCAGTTGCTAATGGTCGGGGAAGGCAGCATGGAATGAGCTTACTCAACATGAGCGGTTACACAAACAAGGTGTTTTCAACGTTTCCCTGTTATTAACAATACTACGATGGGCACTACTGTCCCTGCCTCGCAGGTTTGTTGAGGACGGAGTGACGGGGCCCATATAACACGCCCAACCAGGGTATACCGTCTGCATCTCTCCTTTTTCTACTCTTCTCCTCCATCTCCTTCCTTCCCCTCCCCGCCCCTATCTTCAACTCAGCGGTACCGTCTGTACTGCTCCAAACAGGAGCCTAGAACCGTGGCTGATGAGTGAAAGCAGACGCACAGCTGTAAGCTCTCCCTACAGACCACCAGGTGAGTTATCAGGGTCTTAGTGGCTTTTTCATCCCCCTGGCCCCCTTTCCTCATCATGGAGAACTGTCATTTGGATGCAGTTATTGCTATGTTCGCTCTGATCCTCTTCCCTTCTCTAACCCAAACCCATTGCCATCGGGCCCATTCTGACTCGGTGACCCTGTAGGGCAGAGCAGACTGTCCTGAGACTGTAAATCTTTAGGGGAGCAGTTAACATCATCTTTATCTTACAGAGGGGTGAGTGGGTGGGTACGAACCGCCAACCTTTCAGTTAGCAGCTGAGCCCTTAACTACAGTGTCACCAGGGCTCCTTTCCCTTCTCTAGGGACCGGTAAGGAGAATGTTGGATAGGAAGTGAGACCTAAACATCCTCCCATCCGTCCGTCACTCCCTCTCATGCCGTCATACATTTTCATTGCTGATTTCGATGAAATTCGGTTCCACACACCTACTTGTCCTTCTACCCTGGGGAAATGCAGTCTATCCCCCACTAGGAGGGGCACCCCAAAACATGCTGCTGCCAGTCTGTCAAAGCGACTTAGAATTTGTTGCTGTGCTGTCCCATCCACAAGGTCTTGGCCCTTTGGAGTGTTTGGAACACTCCAGATTAAGTTCAGATGCACATTCTTCTTTGGAGTGTGGCCACCCTGTCTGCAAGCCCTGGCCTGGGCTGATCTGCCCATCTGCTCTGAGCTCAGCTGTGCCCAGTATCCTTCCTTCAAAGCTGCCCAGTGCCTGAGCTTTCAACCTGCTCCCGGTCCAGCCCACTCAAGCCTCAACCCTCATGGTCGTGAGGAGCGGCAGCAGCTGGCAGGAGCGTGCTGTTCACTAGACCTGGTGCCGATGGGAACGGCAGAGTTAAGCATTCCCACCCCCGTCAGGTCACCTTTCACACGTGATTGATTTTTTTTCGATTGGTTGTTTGCCTGACTTGATCAGAGAGTTTGGGCAGGAGTTTCTGTTGACACTTTCTTCTACTCTGGTAAAGTTTAAACACCACTTATCACAACCGTGACACATCTGGACGGCCATG
Source organism: Tenrec ecaudatus (assembly GCF_050624435.1). Taxonomy (NCBI): domain Eukaryota; kingdom Metazoa; phylum Chordata; class Mammalia; order Afrosoricida; family Tenrecidae; genus Tenrec; species Tenrec ecaudatus. The sequence goes on along the minus strand of NC_134539.1, from coordinate 150,264,403 downwards.
TGCTGTCCCCCATCCTGTTATCTGCCTGTTTCAGTAATGAGCACATGGGGTTTGAGACATCGTTTTATAGATGGGGGGCGAGTTCATTCGGCTGGGTCAGTCTGGAGACAAGGGTTAGACATGCTGGGTTATGATCACTGCTGGGCAATGCTTTTCTGTTTCTTCAGTTCAAAAGCTTGATATTTTCTGTTTAGTTCCCAAGGGTGAAGGCCATCGTTTCTCGGAGGCATCTGCACGAAAGAATTGCAGGTCCCCAGGCACAGTCCTTCTCTGTGTTTCTTTTCCCCAGACAGTGCTTCATGGCCTGGAGCTGACATTGTGAATGGCACAGAATCTCAGAGTCTAGATAAAATTCTTATAAAATTCTTCATTGCATGGTGATTCCACAGAGCAGATTGGTTTCCCAGTCAACCATCCATACACGTTTCGCTTCATGGCATGGATGGCAATCTTCACCATGTTACACCGCTCTTCTCACTTTCTCTTTGGCTTTCCCATGTCAGTCCCTCCTCTCTCCTCTCTCTGATCCCTTCTTGACTCCTGAGCTTTGCCCTTGCACATGTGCTGCTCCTTTGATCTCCTGGCTGCTTGTTCTAAGGAGAGCATTCCCTTGTTGTGTGGGTCACCTTACAGGACTCTCTGCTGCTTATCAGTTTCAGGCTTGAGGGGTGATGAAGGGCCACAGGCTAGTCCCAATTTGATCAGTAGACCCAGTCAATGTTAAGATTTTTGAGATTTGCTCCATCATTTCCTCCCTAACATGAGTTTTCTTCAAGGTCCTCTGGTCTAGTATCATACTTGATGTAGAAAGATATCCTCCCTACAGGACCTTGTTCAGTTCCAACCCATACAGCCCCATCCAACCAGCACTTCGTTTGAACAATGAAAACATCTTCCTCTTACAAAGTAGGAAGCTATCTCTGGGAGACCTGGGAGGCCCTGTGGCAGAGTTCTCCTCTTCCACACGGAAATGGGTTTGATTCTTCATGTGCCTGCCGTCGCCACTCTTCTGTCAGTGGAGGCGAGAGTGGTGCTCCCATGCTCGGCAGGTGTCAGCAGGGCTTCTAGACTGAGCTGGACCAGAATAGTGGTTCCCAAAGTGGTGGCCACCCCCCACCCCAGGGCCCCTGGAATGATGCAACGGGTGCTGTGAAAGCCGATAGCCTGAGTGACGGCCTATAGTACAAATGCTTGTCCGTGCCGGGGGGGTGAGAGGGGAGGCACTGAGTAATTTTATTTTTGGCCAAGGGGGCAGTCATCAAATAAGTTTGAAAATCTCTGGAGAAGAAAGTCTTGCTTTTCTCCTATTCTTTGTTTCTGAAAAAAAAAAAATCAATCAATGACAGTGGTCTAATCTGCAGTCGATGGCGTGGGGTGGGGGACACACAACTGGGCTGAATTTTTAAAAAATAACAATTTTTATTGCCTCCCCCACCAAAATAGGGGGCGGGGACCCATGGTGATCTGGTAACTGAAAGGTTGGCAGTTTGTGTCCACGTAGAGATATTTGGGAAGAAAGACCTAAAGGTCTACTTTGGAAATTATAACCATTTAAAACCCGTGGAGCATCACTGGGCTCTGGTACCTCATGGTGTGCCATGAGTCCAAACGGGCATGAGAGCACCCATGGAACGGGCACTGATCCTAGTATCTGATCACATCTACTCCATAGGCCTGTGACGATTCAATGAGACAATCCAGTACCACTTCGCAGTAACCCATCCTGCTCACAGCAAGCACTGAAGAGTGCACTGGAGCGAGGGCTACAGGAAATCAAAATGATAAACCTGACTCAAACCGTTAAAACCGTGTCAGCTCGACACAATGGGTGGATGGATGGATTGGGACAAGTGTTGTATGAGCTCCCAATAAAATGATTTACAAAAAAAGAAAGAAATCTATACAACCTCAGCTTGCAGTTAGGCTATACTTGCATAAACTCTTCTTTGGGAAACAAAAGGATTTCTCCCCTGTTGTCTCCCCCAAATAGATACCAAACTTAGCTGCTTGCGAAGGACTGTACACTTGGAGGTTATCAAAAATAGATCAGGTCATTCTCCCTAAGAGCTAACAGACATCTAGAACAAGCAGTCACCACTGTTTATCCCACAACAAGTAGGGCCAACTCCCTTCTGATAAGGATAGTAGTTGTCTGTTTCCTTGTAGGAGACCCCAGAGAGGTCAAGCCCACCCAAGGATGACCGAGGTTAGGCCACCATCATGAATCTAGGGTCTGCCCATCTTGTCATATGTATACCCCTAGTCCCTCCCCTTCCTATGGGCACACCCCTAGCTCATCCCCTTCCTGTCATGCTCATGCCTATCATACATCCCTTCCCATGATGTGTATGCCTATTGTACTGCCCCCTCCTGGGACGTGTGGTTACCTGTAACCAAGCCCCCCTAAGGAGATATAACCCTTGGTTAGCAATAAAATGGGGGCTCTCCTGCTCTTGCTCCCGGGGCTCTCCCCACGAGGACCACCAAGTGGGGCTGAGGTGAGCATGCGACCATGAATTGTGTCTGACTCCGTTAATTCAATCTCTCCTCTATCTCTCATGCTCTCATTGACTTTAATATTATATTTATATGTCTCAACCGTACAATGGTACTTACTGAACCCGTGTTTAGTGGTGGGGGGCTGGCCAATCCGCCTACAACCACACTCTTCATATCAATAGTACCTTAAATTCAATGCCATTGCCAACAAATGTACAAATGTGCTCCACATAATGGGTGTGTGCATGGACCGTGACAAGAGCCGTACGAGCCCCCAACAAAACGATCAAAAAACAAAACAACACTCTTGTCAGTTGTTCCTCCTCTGAGGTACATTGGGCCTGATCTGGCTTTCAATATTTTCTGTGGGTTTATGTCTTGAGTTTTTTCTTTGTTTCTTTTTTTAATCGTTTTATTAGGGGCTCACACAACTCCCATCACAATCCATACTCACATCAACTGTGCGAAGCACATCCGTACATTACCTGCCCACATCATTCTCAAAACATTTGCTCTCCACCTAAGTCCCTGGCATCAGCTCCTCATTTTTCCCCTCCCTCCCCGCTTTCCCCTCCCTTATGAACCCTTGATAATTTATAAATTATTGTTTTGTCATATCTTACACTGTCCGACGTCTCCCTTCACCCGATTTTCTGTTTTCTAACCCCGCCCCGTTTTCTGTAGTCCGTCCCCCCAGCAACGAGGCTGATTTCATTCGCCGGTGTGTGCAGTTGCCATGTGTAGGGGCTGCCTCAGTGGCAGCTAGCAACAACAATAACGACGTTATCTCCTACATCAATAGGCTCATTATTTGTCAAATAGTTACCGTATGCTTTGGGATTCAAAGCTGGAGACCTCCCACGACTTACTTTGAAGAAGAGCAGAGTCCCATTATAGAAATGGGCACCTCGCATGATGCACAAAGTCCCTGGGGGACATGGGTGGAGGAGAGCTTAGTTCAGCCAGGGGAAGCAAGAGGAAGCTCCACGGAAAAGGTAGCTTACATTGTGAGTCCCGAGAACCAGCAAAACCAAACCCAATGCCGTTGAGTCGATTTCAACTCACAGCAGAGATGGAATCTTTATGGGAACATGCAGCCTCAACCCTTACGGAGGGCCTGGTGGGGTTAAACCACTGACCTGGTGATTAGCAGCCCAGTGCTCATCTGATCACACCACCAGCGGTCCCCTCCCCGAGCCTGGAGGGTAGGGTTTCATTTGGCGGAGAAAGGGGGAGAAGGACACCTTGGTAGGAAGGTAAACATAAACACAATCACTCAAAGGCAAGCCAAGGCGATCGCTGCTGAGTGAGCCCACGTGCCAGCGTCTGAGGGCTTTCACTGACTGTCACCTGTTGGAAGTCGATCGCCTCGTTTCTCCTTCTGAGATGCCTCTGAGTAGATTGAAGCCACCAACCTTTGTTGTGCAGCTGAGCACTGGTCCGTGTGTACCACGCAGGGACGTCTGAAGCACAATCTCGCAGGTGTAGAAATACCCGGGCTAAAACTGCACTGTGGAAGGAGGTGCTCTGGATGTTAGACGGGAACCAGGTTATGGAGGGCCATGACTATTCCGGTAAGAAGCGTAGGCTTTGTCCCACTGAAAAGAGGAGCTTTGGCTTCCATGAAGTGACGAGGGAAACATATGGCACCAACAAGGTCTCACTGGACCCAGGAGACCCAGGGAATTGAGGTTGACATGTTGAATTCTAGAAATCTTTGGGGAGTGAGCTCACAGAAGGGGTCACAGACCTTAGTGACGGGTTGTGTTTGGAGGGAGACGAGGACACGGTTCAGATGTCTGTGATTCTCCCTGAACACAGTTGTCCTTCTTCCTCAGATGGTTTCTCTTTTCTGGTCCTCTCTCTCTCTTGACCTGTAGGAATGATGCGGTTTAGGGGGGTGACGGACAGCTTCCGATCTCTCTGACATCACGAGGTGGGGCGGGGAGAGGAACATCAGCATCGACATCAACCCAAGACCATTTCCTAAGGTACAGAACAGACATGCCTTCAACCTTCACCTTCCTTACCAAGTCTGACCCTAGTTGCCTGCCCCCACAGCACTCTACTTTTCTGCTGGTTTTCCGAAAGTTCATTGCAGTGGCCACACAAAACTCAGACCGTATTCACAATCATGGGCTTTATTAGGGAAGTTAGCAGGTTACAATTTAGGATCAGAAATGCTCAGGACACAGTTCTTGTACCAGGGCAGCCTCTTCCCAGCCATGCTTGTAGGCAGGCCTCTCGGATCCGTGGCCTTTTAGCTCCATAACCCCTTGGCCTCTGCCCTGTTTGGACAGTTTTATAGCTTTATGGACTGCCAATAAATGTCTAGAGGGCATGCCACACCCTAGAAGGCTTCAGCTCAACGGTGCTCAGTTCTAGCGTTGTAGGTCAGCAAACCTAGCTCCTCAACTAAGTGTCTGCAGGCATCCTGCTCCAAAAGCAAGCCTCCTGCCTGAAGGGCTGGGAAGTTCACAGCTGTATCTAATGCCACTCTGAGTATCCGTTCTGCTGCTGTTGCTTGGTCGCTGGATCAAGGAGGTTCAATATGCAGGGATCTCTGGGTCCAAAAGACATGCTCTGCTCTTGGCTCTTCTTCTTTGATGGTAGTGAGATCTTCCCTACCTGCTTCTGAGATGGGTCATTTTATACCCAGCAGAAAGGCAAACGGAACCAGTCCCCATGTTAGAGTTATACGTTTTTATAATCACAGTTGACCCTGTTAACAAGAATTCACAACTGGAACATATAATCCTGTCAGTCTCTTCCCCAACCTTCTGTCATATAGACCCATCAGGGAAAGAGGGAATACAGCCAATTTACGTGGAGTTGCAAAGATTTTGGCTAGAAGAGCTGTATCAAGTCCTTCTCAGCACTGCATTACCCCACACCACATGCCTTCTGTAACCTGCCCCAACCTCATTGCCTCTCAGCACAGAGTGACTGGTTGGGGTCTCTCTCACAGAAATATTCCGAAAGACTTAACACCAGGGGGATGTAGTGCCTTTGCATGGGGATGGGACACGGCTTCTCCTTCCAGTTCATGTCTTCATGTTATTCCCCCTAGGCCTTCCCCAGGATAGATTTTAGTTCGTCAGGATAATGTGTTAGAGTACAGGGTCATTTAAAGGAAAAGTAAATTAAAATCATCTTTGAACATTCATGTGTTCATTCAACATGTGTGTCTAAACACTTGGAACAGGCAAGACACTCTGATTAAATACACAGATGATTAAATACACAGCTTTCTCTCATGGGATGGCTGGTGGGCTCAACCAACTGACCTCTGGGTTAACTGCTGAGGGCTTAACCGACAGAGTTCCATGGGGTATAAAGTTGGGAAATCCCAACTTTTGCCTTTAAGGGGTTCATGCACGTCTAAATAGATAGAAAAACATGGAAAACAAGTTTCTCCTACTAAGAGACTGATCGTTCCAAGAGGTAAGAAATGACACCAGAACTTTTTTTTTCTTTTAATCATTTTACTGGGGGCTCATACAACTCTTATCACAATCCATACATACCTCAATTGTGTAAATCACATTTGTACATTCGTGACCCTCATCATTCTCAAAACATTTGCTTTCCTTTTAAGCCCCTGACATCAGCTCCTCATTCCCGCTCCCCCTCCCCACTCCCTCATGAACCCTTGATAGTTTATAAAGCATTATTTTGTCATATCTTACACTGTCCAATGTCTCCCTTTACCCACTTTTCTGTTGTCTGTCCCCCAGGGAGGAGGTCACATGTAAATAAATGTAATCGGTTCCCCCTTTCCAACCCACCCTCCCAGTATCACCACCCACACCACTTGTCCTGAAGGGATCATCTGCCCTGGATTCCCTGTGTTTCCAGTTCCTATATATACCAGTGTACATCCTCTGGTCTAGCCAGATTTCTAAGGTAGAATTGGGATCATCATAGTGGGGTGTGTGTGTGTGGAGGAAGCATTTAGGAACTAGAGGAAAGTTGTATGTTTCATCGTTGCTACCCTGCACCCTAACTGGCTCATCTCCTCCCTGTGACTCTTCCGCAAGAGGATGTCCAGTTGCCTGCAGATGGGCTTTGGGTCCCCACTCCACACTCCCACTCATTTAAAATTATATGATTTTTTGTTCTTTGATGCCTGATACCTGATCCCTTCAACACCTCATGATCACACAGACTGGTGGGCTTCTTCCATGTGGGCTTTGTTGCTTCTGTGCTAGATGACCATGTGTTTGCCCTTTAATACCCCAGACAACATATCTCTTGATAGCCGGGCACCCTCAGCTTTCTCCACCACATTTGACGCCTGTACTTTTCACTCATGCCACGAGGCTAGTACTAATTATGAACAATAATCATGCAAGCGAAACCTCACAAACCCACTGCCGTCAAAGTGCTTCCCATTCATCGTGACTCCAGGGCCGAGTTGAACTCACTGCCTGGTAGGGTTTCTGAAACTGTCCATCTCTATAGGAGCAGGCAATCTCATCTTTCTCCTCTGGGGGGAGTGGCTGGCGGGGTTGAACTTGAAATCAGCAGCCCGACTCCTAACACACTGCGCCATCAGGACTCAATCAATAACAACACTGAGCATTCACCAAACAGGCTTTCTCTGCACAGGCATTGCCCTAAGTGCTAATTCAAAGGACTTCATGTCATAGTGCCAGTAACCTGTGAAGTACGCAGGTAATCTTGGCAGCATTCACATTTGGCAGAGAAGGAAACTGAGAGACATGTGTCGCAGGTCCTGCTTGCACGCCCGACAGAGAGTAAGACTCCAACTCAAGCCTCCTGGCTCCCAAGTCCGCCTCCTTGTTATAAACTCTGTGGCCAAAACACCAGGTGATGGGGTAGAAGGAGGAGGTACCGTGAAAGAGAAAGTGCAGACACCTGGGCACCGCTCAATGCTGGATCGCTGGTCTGGGCTTCCCGCTGGCCTGTGTCTGGGTTTAGAAGGAGGGGGTGATAACTGGCTTCCTTCCTGCCCTGCATCTGTCTGCTACCATCTGTAATTTAGGCTCACACCCAACCAGACCTGCGTGTTCAAGTGATCATGTCGTAGGCTTTTGCTTTTAGCAGGGGACAATAAAAAAGAGCGGTAGAGTGTAATTGTAGCACCTTGAAGTTGAGGGCCGCCCGGTGTGTGAGGAGAATCCACTTGTAGAACGACAGGCCGCACTTCGACATTTTCTCCCCACAAATAGCAAGGCGGTTCATTATGCTGACGGCTGTCTCCCTCTTGCAGAAGGTGCCCAGCGATGTGCCAGGCTGCACCGGTGAGTAACACCTGGCTTTATTATCTGGGAGAAGTCAATCACACAGACCTCAGACATTGGCTCATGAGGTTAGATCAGCAAGCACAGAGCTTGGGAAGCAGCTGTTGGTCAACAGCCACCTAGTGCTGACAGAGGTCCCTTGAAGGTTGGATCTGAGCTTTTAATGCCCAGCAGTTTCTCTGCAGGTGGGTGGTAAGAATCTAGGGGTTGGCTTGGGAACTGGTTCTCAAGAGGGCCAATCCCATTGTCGTTGAGTTAATTCTGACTCACGAAGGTCCTCGAGAAGCAGAGTAGAACTGCCCCACAGGGTCTGCGGCTGCAGTCCTCACAGGGGCTTGCTGCCACCCCTCTCTCCTACGGAGCAGCTGGCAGGCTCAACTGCCAGTCTTTTGACTAGCAGCCAAGCACGTAACCTATGCTTTCTTTTGGGGTTTCTTCTTAAAGGGGGCAGGAGTTCGAAGGTATAGTTGAACCTGCAGAGAATATCTCTGGAATAAAACGGTGAAGAAAACACAAAACAATGCAAAATCAAAACCTACTAAGTCTTTCCCTACTCCCAATCTCCAACAAGCGTGCTTTGCCGAGTCTCCAGTGAATGATTTGGAAGGGAGTGAGTGACAGAGGGACTGGATTATAGAATTCCACAGTGGGTGCCGACTCCTATAGGAGAGCATCCCATCTCTTCACATCTAATCTTGGATGCAGGGGTGGCAGGGGGTTGGGCCCAAACTCTAGTGACTTATCTTTCCAAGCTCCCCAGTGTGACCCAACGTCTCTGCTTGAGCTAGAATCAGGGCAAGGGGTGTGCATGGTGGATTTCCTTTGCTCTCTGCACCCTAGCTAATCTTGAGCCAAGTTCCATGGTTCCTCTAAGGATCTCTCAGACATTTGCTGACAGGGACATGTTGGAGGCCTTTAAGACCTTCTTCTCCCATGAGTGGCCCCAGTCATATGAAATTCTTCCCTTTGCCTTTCTCCGAGTGTGTGAGATTTGGGGGGCAGTCCCCAAGGGGCAGGCCAAAGAAGAATGAGTTCATTTGAATTTTGATGTGGGAGAAGATATTGAAAGTACCATAGACTGCCAAAAGGAAACTCAAATCTCTTGGAAGAAGTACGGCCAGAGTGCTCCTTAGAGTCAAGGATGACAAGCCTTCATCTCACATTCTTTGGGCATGTTGTCAGGAGAGACCGGTCCCTGGGGAAGGACATCATGCTCAGTAAAGTGGCAGGGCAGTGCAAAAGAGGAAGGCTCCCTACAAAGATGGATTGTCACAGCAGTTGGAACGATGGGTTCAAGCACCGGTCCAGTGTTTCATTCTGTGGTGCACAGGGTCTACGATGGGTAGGCAATGGCTCAATGGCACCTAACAACAACAACAACGACCACAGCATGCGGCACAAATGGTTAAGAGCTCAGCTGTTTACCAAAAGGTTGGCGGTTTGGGATCCCAAAGACCATTGAAAAACATCTGGAGCACAGGGCTACTCAGAAGCCCATAGGGTGGCCATGGGTCAGAATCCAGTTGACGTCAACTTTTTCTTTCTTTTTGTTACCAAGGCTGTTTAAATATCCCTATTCTGGTAAGGTTTCCAAGCTGTCTAGGATGGGGGTGAGTTCATGGAGTTTGGGGTCTGAATCTCCCACCTCTTGGGAGAACCTGGAGCCACAGAGCCATGGGCCCTCTTGGGAGTCCGGTGAAGCCTTTCCTTCCATCCCTAAGCCCTCCGACCCACATCCTATTAATTTGATGGAGCGAGGAGGATACTTTGGGAGTGTCTCTTGTGTTGTTGTTATTGCTTCAGGATGTTGATCTTTTCCCCTCTTTGGATGACAGGAAAGTGATTCATGTTCAGGGGAAAGGTCATTCTCAGCCCTGCCCCCCTCCCCATCTCATCGACAGCAAAACTGTCAAAAAGCCCATCCCTGTAAACACGAATCTGGCAGAGGACACCAAACCTCCATATGGAAAATCAAAGTAATGGGCCTGGCAGGGAGCTGCAAAGATGGTTTGAATCAAAGGCAGAGACGGGCCCCGTGGATATTGGGGTGGGGGCTCAGGGGCTGTCTGCACCATTGTGCCAGGATGGCTGGGAACCTGGGCCAGTGAGTTTCCATTTGCTGCAGAAGGTAGGGCCTCTCTGTCGAGGAAGCCAGCTTGTGTCAGGTCCCTGGTTTAAATTCAGCTCAGCGGAGGGTCCTCCGAGTAAATTGGGAAGGAGCCGGGCTGCATTTTCTTTCCTGCTTAATAACAAGGGGGAATTGCCTACAGCTCTGGACTTTATTAGGGGGGGATTTGACATTGTTTGGTCGGACAGATGCTCTGTCCAGGAAGCTAATCTCTCACTCCTGTTTGGCTTTGTTAAGGAGCCAAGGGGCCCGGGTCTGTTTGCTATTGGTTATTGCAGAGATTGATGGAGGGAAGAAAGGCAGGGACAAGAGAGAGGATGTGAATCTGCCTCCTTATCCCTAACCCTGAGAACCTAGAGCTATAGAGTCCCTGGTTGGTGCCTATGGGTAGTGCATTTGAGTGCTACCCTAAAGGCTGGAGGTTCAAATTCCCCCAGGGGCCCCTTGAAAGAAAGTCCTCTGGATCAATTTCTGAAGAATCGGTGGTTGAAAGACCTGTGGAGCTCAGCTTCTCTCTGACACAGGTGCGCTCACCAGGGGCTGGGGTCAACGCAATGGCAACTGATTTAAAGATCACACACATGCTAAGGACACAATCATTTTCATCTGCATAAACCCACACAATGGCATCCTCTCCATAAGTATTCAAGAAGCATCAACTATCTGCTAAGGATCAGATCCATGCCCCCCCCCACCCCCAATGCGATCAATAACAAATGTGCAAGGCCAAGTGCTTAGAGCCCACCCAGGGACACCTCAGTAAATGAGCCTGTTGGTTTTGCTTCTGAAAATGCATACATTTAGAACCTCTATGGAGCAGTTCTGTACGCAAGAGATACCCCGTGAGTCAGAATTGACTCGATGACAACGGGTTTGGCCAGTGCCAGCAGTAACCAGAGCAACAGAGGTTGTGCCCTTTGAGAAAATTTTCGTTAGTCATCCCAAGAAAGTATTAGAGCATTTCTCACAATTTGGGGGAGCGGGGCTCCTTCAAAGGACGATTACTGGCTGTTTGCCTGGGATGAATTTTCTTTGGACATGGAGTAAGTTCCAATATTCTGCTATTTGACAAGTCTTGGAAGCCTGGCCCTTTGTTCTGAGGGGTGGTGGTGGGGATGTGGTCTTATCCCAATGAATGCTCCAAAAAGAAGGCCAGCAGACCCAGGAAAGAAGGCATGGGTGTTTGATACCTGGGGAGACCAGAGAGTCATCCATCCTCTGGGAACAGAATCTCTCTTCTCATCAACTTCCCCTGGCAGAGGTGTATAGAGGGACGTCTAAGAGGGATGGCATGTTCCACCAGTGCGCCAAAGGGAATATTCTGAGCCTCCCTTGAGGAGCATTGGGCTGTAAATCAGCAGACCTTTGTTCTAGTCTTAGATGGCCTCATCGTTGGCTTGTAACCAGCCCTTGTGAGAATGTTTACACTGCAGACATCTGACTATGCTACCTAGCAAGCTTTGATTTATGGTTCTGTAGGACTGCAGCCGTCGTCGGGATGGTTTACAACTCAGTGTTTACAAGAAAGCAAAATCCTCACAACTGGTCCAATAGGTCACATCGTGATAAACAGAGACAAGGCTGAAGTGGTCAAGCATTTCGTCGTTTGGATCCACAATCGATGCTCATGGCAGCAGCAGTCAGGAGATCCAATGACATGCTGTATAAGACCTCTTTAAAGTGTCAAAAAGCAAGCATGTTGCTTTGAGGACTAAGGTGCACCTGTCCCAAACCATAGTATCTTCAGTCACCTCATATGCATGTGAAAGTTGGATATTTATTCCGGAAGACTGAAGAAAAATCAATGCATTTGAATTATGATGCTGGCAGAGTATATCAAAAGAACTATAGATTAGCAAAAGAAAAAAAAATCTGTCTTGAAGAAGTGCAGCCAGAATGCTCCTTAGAATCAAGGATGCCAAGACTGTCTTGGGTACTTTCTACACGTTATCAGGAGAGATCAGTTCCTGGAGAAGGACATCGTGCCTGGTAAAGTAGAGGGGCAATAAAAATGAGGAGGATCCTTGACAAGATGGATTGACACAGTGGCTGCAACAAGGGACTCAAACATAAAAACAATTGTGAGGATGTTACAGGACCGGAGGGGGGTGTTTAATTCTGTTATACATAGGGTCACTATGAGTCAGAACTGAATTTAGAATACCTGAAAGCAGCAGCAACAACAACAAGTTGTCTAGTCAGGTCTATAGTCATTACATTGTTTGTTACTTTGGGTACTTTAGAGAAACAAATCCACAGAAACTCATGCAAAAGAGAGAGTTTTATATAAAGGGTAAGTGCACATCAAGAAAACATTCCAACACAGTGCTGCCCAAACCCACAAGTCCAACATTAACCCATATGTCCGACACCCATCCACAAAGTCCTCCTCTAATGAAACACCAACTATGATGCTGACTGCAGGAGGAAAGCCGGATCAGTGAATATGTAAACATCTCAGTGCTGGCAGGCGTCTCCACACGGCTGCTCCAGCACCCAGAGCTGTATTGGGGTAGGTACATGTGGCTTCTCCTTGGGGATGTCTTGTAGGAAGTGAGCCTTGCCAGCTGAAGCAGGGAACTGGCTAAGGCAGCTGCATCCTGGTCCGACCATCACAAAGCAAGAGACCTGAGAACTAGAAAGGTGAGGCTCACTAAACCATTTATCTCTGCCCTTCAATTAACCCCACATATTTTGGTTGGCCAGGTTGGCACAATAAACTTTAACTATATCACCTTATAAATCGTTTTTGTTAAGGAAATGTTCTTCCAGTGTTCAAACACCAGCCTCAGATACAGAGTAGAAATCCACTGAGTAACGAGTGAGGTTCCAACATATATTTTCATGTTCAGTTATACCCTTCATGTGGGAACTGCACTCATTTGTCAGTGGCAAAAATAAAATCAGTGGAAGATTTTGTGAGTGTTAATTGGTTACATGGAATCTATTTTCTAAAGCATGAGGCTGTTGCTAAGCTCTGACCCAAGTGACCCTTTGCACAGAGAGCCAAAACACTACACTGTCCTGGGCCATCCTCACAATTGTTCCTACGCCTAAGCTCACTGATGCAGCCACTATGTCAATCCATCTCCTTGATAGCCTTCCTCTTTCTCGCTGCCCTTCCACTTTACCAAACGTGATGCCCTTCTCCAGGGACTGGTCTCCCCTGACAACACGTCCAAAGTATGTAAGATGAAGTTTGACCATCCTTGCCTCTCAGGAGCACTCTGGTCTGCCTCCTTCCAATACAGATAGGTTTGGCCTCTTAGCAGTCCATGCTACTGTGAATATTCTTCTCCAGCGCCACAATTCAAATGCATCGATTATTCTATAGTCTTTTTTATTCAGTGTCCAACTCTCACATGCATATGAGGCAGTGGAGAATACCATGGCTCAAACCAGGCACACCTTAGTCCTCACAGTAACATCTTGCTCTTCAATGCTCTCAAGAAGTTTTGAGCAACAGATTCACCTAATGAAACACATCCTTTGATCTCTTGACTGCTGCTTCCTTGAGCATTGATTGTGGATCCGAGTAAGACAAAAGCCTTGCCAACGTCAACCTTTTCTCCCTTTATGATGGTAACTATTGGTCCAGTGTAAGGACTTTGTCTTCTTCACATTGTGCTGTAACCCGTACTGAAGTCTGCAATCCTTGGTCTTCATCAGCAGGTGCTTCAAGTCCTCCTCATTTTTAGCAAGCAAGGATGTGTCATCTGCGCATTGCAGGTTGTTGAGCAGCCTTCCTCCAATCCTGATGCCGCATTCTTCCTCATATGGTCCAGTTTCTCTGATGGTTTTCCCAGCATATAGGTGGCAACGTATGGTGAGAGGATACAACCCTGAGGCACACCTTTCCTGATTTTAAACCGTGATGTGTGCCTCTTGATCCATAATCAGGTTCCTCATGAGCACAGTGAAGTGGACGGGAATTCCCATTCTTCTCAAGGTGATCTACACTTTATTATGGCCCACACAGTTGAATACCTTTGCACAGTCAATGAAACACAACTAATCATCTTTCTGGGTTTCTTTGCTTCGAGCCAAGATCCATCTGACATCGACTATGATATATCCCTTGTTCCACATCCTCTTCTGAATCCGGCCTGGACTTTGGCAGTTTCCTTTCAGTGTACTGCCATGACCACCAATTTTACTTGCGTTTGATAGAAGGTAGCGCATATTTAATAACTGTTTGTTACCCGTGCATTATCCACCCTTGAGACCAATGAAGTCGGTCATAAACGTGTGTATATGCATGCACACAACCTAGTCAGAGAGCTGGCTGTTAAACATGTGCCAGGATGTCGCTTTCTAAAAGCATAACTATGGGTCAGGAAAAGGGACTTCATGATTTCTTGGACGATAATTAAAAATAAAACAGTATGCCTGCACGTGAACCTGCAGACATGTTCAACACATCATTTAGCCTTTATTTCATAGCAGCAGATCATGAGAGCCAGGCTACTGGTAGAGAAGGACACTGCACGAGAGATTCCTCCATGCCCTGCTCTTCCATCGGCGCAGCCAAGGTCTAGCAAGACTCAAATGACATGGACAGTACACCCACTCCTCACTTACTGACCTGGGTAGGGTCCAAGCAGCAGGTTGTTATGCCAAGCTCAGCATTCAGCAAGGAATGAGGACATACTGTCCGTGAAGGTCAAGAGCAGGAGAGACCTGAGCTATCACCCCACTTTCTTCTATTTCTACCCCCCAGACCAGTGGGCCTGAATCAACTCAGTGAACGAGAATACAGTGAAAACTGTGAGAGCCAGAATTCAGGGAGTGGTCCTCAGTTTCTGGGTCTTGCCGGTGTTCCACCTGTGACACACCTGTCTATCGATCAATCGCGCTGTCTCTGTGGGGAGGATAGAGTTTTCCTTCTTGGAAAGGTTTCCGTTTTACACAGGTTCTGACGCATGCCAGTTGGAACGTTGGTACAACCTTGTAAAAGAATGAGACAGTGGATCTCTTATCTATGCTTTGTGTTGTCGCGAAGTGCCGTTGTGCGGGTTCCGACCCACAGCCACTCTACACACAACAGAATGAAACACTGCCCAGCCTGGCACCATATTCTCAATGGTTCTCGTGCCTGCAGCATTGCGGCAGCCACGGTGCCAGTCCACCTGGTTGAGGACCATCCCCTTTCTCACTGTCCCACTACCAAACACAATGTCCTTTCAGAGAGGTATGCAATTGCATGTTTAACTATAGTCAACTGTAAAGAAGAATGTTTAATCGCCTACTTGAAAAGTTGTGCTCAATGAATGCCCAGCCCTTCGGAGCAAGTAGTGGGTTTGAGCACACCAACATCTGGTTGAATTTCTCTTCCTTGCGAACTTGGAGAGAGTGGCATGAGGCCATGCACGGGCCAGATGCCGGGACATAGTTCCCACTCTTGTGCAGCTTCCAGCTTCTTCATTTTGGGAGCACCAGAGGTGCCATCGCTGAGTGCTTGGTGCTGGGGGGGCTGGCATTGGGTCTGTAGAATAACCTGCCTGCTGGGCAGTCTCATCAAGACTCTCATCTAAGAAACCCTATGGGGCAATTCTACCCTATCACACAAGTCGCTATGAATCGACTTGACTCCATAGCACACACAAGCCATGCCTCTGTGACAGCTTTCTAAGCGTGAGCTTGTTTGATGCTTTCATCTGTTGCTGGTCCCCATCAAGCTAGGGCCAGTTCCTGGGAACCTTCTATATCACAGACATCATGGAGTCCTGAGAGGGCATCTTGGCCCCTCCTCATTTCCCCTTTTCACTGCCTTATGGGCTAGTCCTTTCTGTCAGTGCTCCTTCGTCTTCTGGCTAAAAAGTCTTTCTTGAAGTTTAATGAAGGTTGGTGGCCAAGAACCGCGGAGACAAGGATTATCAGGCATTGCCTCGAATTAGGTTTCAGAAGGCTGCCTTTATTCAAGGTCATGGTCCTGATCCAGGTGGAATAGACATCACTTTAAACAACCCCAAAGGGTCTCTGATGACTCCATTGCCACCCCCTCTTGAGTCCTGCGAACCCACCCACTTCCCTTAAGTACTAAGTGCCAATTCTGGATCCCGACGGAAAACAAGTACACGAGTTCAGTTTGCCTAAAGGCCCACCTGCCTTCTGGTAAATATAAAGCGGACTTCCTCTGGAGAGGGCTTCCTTATTTTGTAGGTTTCCCCCACGCTCTGCCCCCTTTACAGGAACTTTTCCAATGATGTTTGCATCTCAGCTTGTGCCCCACGGGGTACTTGTCTGAGAGGAAGAGTCACTGGACCTAGAAATGGGTGTATGTGTGCAGGGTGGCGGGTCCCACTTCAGAAAGGAGGCGTCCGTAAAACCGGGGCCGACTGTAGTGATCTAATATAACCCCATGAGCTTCTTGGTTGGATTCTCTTGGTGAACGTACCCACTAATTTCTGCACAACGGGGTACAGTCTCATCATTAAAAAAAAAAGCCAACCACCGAAAAAAACAAAACAACAAAAACAAGACAGAAAAACCACAACTCATCATGGATTTGATTTGGACTTTCAGCAACCCCATAGAACTGCGCCTGGATTTCTGAGACAACGATTCTTTCTGGGAGTAGAAAGCCTGGTCTTTCCCCGGGGAACCACTGTGGGGTTTGCACGGCTGCCGTAGTGGTTGGCAGCCTGCTGTGTAAGCACTACCCAGCCACTAAATGACACCGTCTACACCAGAGGATCCGTCCTCCACGTCGATGAACCTGCAGACTCCTCCTCCTCCTGGGAGGGCTGATCACTTGCCTATTAACCGCTCATTTCAACAAAACAAAGCAACCCACCCTTCTGGTTCCTTCTAGAGGCCCCTCCTCCCATGGGTTCATCCCCAGGGTTTGTTCTCAGTCTCACAGCGACCCTGTAGGACAGGATCGAACTTCCCCGTGGGTCTCAGAGGCGAAAACACTTTGCAGGAGTAGAAAGCTCCCCCTCCTTCCTTTGGAGCAGCTGGTGGTTTCAAACTGCTGACCTTGTGGTTAGCAGCCTCACACGTAGCCATTATGGTACAAATGGACTTGCCTCTGCTTTTTTCCTTTTCCCCTATTATCCATCCTGCTGCAGACATTTTAGAAAGAAGAAAAGCCGATAGGGCACCATGCACGTGCACACACACACACACACACACACACACACACACACATGCATACAGGCTCAGGATGGGGCAGAGAGAAACAGAGAATTCTCTCCTGGTATTAGCAGCGATCATTCAACCAAAAGGGCCCAAAGGTTAGCAGAGAGTGCTCTGTCATCAGGCCTAATATCTCCTGAAACAGCTTGGAAAACTTTAATTACGCCTGGGCTTTCTTTTCAGCTCCTGTTGTCTTTTGAACTCCTGGAGGGCTAGGGGGATGGGCTGCCCAGCCTGGGCTTTTTCTAAAGCGCCTTTGTGTCCCTGCCCAGGTATGAAGCTGGTGGCGCAACTGTCCTAGGTACATTTGGTTCACTTTCCTCCCCCCGCCGCCGTGCGCCATCCTGGGTCTGAATGTGAGCCTGTGTTCTCCTGGCTGAGCGTCCTCAGCTGGGCACAGGGAACCCAGAGAGAATGGCCCACAGGAATGCTTCCAGAAGGGCCAAATTATTCAAGTTGCCTGAAGAAGAAAGAAAAACCCCAGGCCGAGGGGGGAGGAGGGAAAGAAAAGCTTCTCTTGTCGGTTCAGTTTCTCTGTAGATACTTGGAGGATAACAGTTATGTTTTAAGGGAGAGTGTTGGGGGGGCAGTCGGGGAGGAGGTAGGGGAGGGGAGGGAGGGAGACACACTGGGGGAGTCGAAAAGAGAGCGCCGAGTTTTATCGACACAGTGGCCCATACAGAAAGGTGACATTTGAGAGAACAATTGCTAGGTTGTTTCACCACATTTGCTGCTATGAATGAGGCTTAAGAAAAGGTGTCCCTGGATCACTAGGAGTAGTCATCTTCATCATTGCCATTCTCTCTCTCTCTCTCTCTCTCTCTCTCTCTCTCTCTCTCTCTCTCTCTCGTTCTCAGTTCCCTTATGAAATAAGGGCACCCAGGTAATAAACAAAGCACTATAAAAGATCCGATTGAAGCACGCTGCGATCATTCCGAATGCCGGCTGCCCGCCTTCTGCATCCCACGGCCGGTGGCTTGGCCGGCCAAGCTGGCTGGAGGCAGAGGCCAGGTGACAGCGTGAGACCCCACTTCTTCCTGTCTGCCACCTGGCCCAATTTGGCAAGGGGCTCTGGGATGCATGCTTGGTGTCGGCCCAATCCCACCGGACAACCGGGTGGCCGAGGAAAAGATGGCAGGGTAGAGAAAGACCTTCGATGTACTCATCGGGATTTTGGGGGTTTACCTGACTTGGCTTTTTCAAGCTTCATACCAGATCCAGGTGAGTGGATGCCCGGGTTCCAGAGGTGTTTGCCAATGGAATTAGAGTTCTTAGCTTCTGGGGTGGGGGCTGGTCCCCTCTTTTGGGAGACGATTCGGCTGTGGTTCTTGTTGGTTTATCTTTGCCTGAGACTCTGGGTGCCGGTGCCTGCATGAGAAGCAGGCTTTTCTGGCTGCGTGAGTAGCAGACCAGACACTCAGAAGAAACGCTTATGTGGGGTGGGGACTGGGGGGTGCTCATTGGGAGAGCTTCTTTAATCCTGGGGCTCATCAGCGGGTGGCTGGTCAGGGAGAGGGGTCATGATAACCCTCTCAACATGCTTCCTCACCTGGCACCTTCTGCTCAGAGAAGTCTGCCTCCTGCCTTTGCTTTCTCGGCTTCTCCTTGGCTTTGCCCCTCCACCGTTGGCCCTATGTGGGCATGGGGATGGCCAGAGAGTGGAGCAGGCCCTGCCTGGCCTCAAAGGCAGGAAGGTAAGGCCAGTGAGCAGCAGGTTCTAGCCAAGGGTCTGGTTTCTTAGAGTGTGTTGTTACCCTACCACCTTTGGCTAGAAAGTTCACCCCCACGCACAGGTGTTGGGGAACCAATCCTATAGGCCGGGCCTCTGGGTTAGCAAGTAACTGAAGATGAGACGGGGGCCTCGGGGCTTGGGGGCTCCCATGCCTGGTAAAGCCCAGTGGGTCTCCTCCTCTGGCCACAGATCAGAATGGCATGCCGGCAGTTCGGCAGACGGTTTCACAGGGTTGCAGTGGGCTTGCGTTTGTGTGTGGATAGACACACGGGAACATGGCAGGCAGACTTCCAAAGGCTCACCTCAAAAGTTCCTCCCGCAGTTTATGGGCAGTGTGCTTACCACCAGGCCGTTGATTCCACACATGCCCGGTCGAACCTTGTTCCAGCGGCCCCAGGGACACGGCTCCCTTCCCTCTGGGGAGGGATGTCCAATCGTGCTGTGCACATAGTGTCTGTGAGATGGGACTCTGGTCTATGAAGAACACACGTCCAGCCTCTGGGTTCTCTGGGACTTTCCATTTGGCCTGTTCTCCATGACGGCTTTTGAAGGTCCACTGGTGTAGAAACGCTGAGTCATTCCGGTTCTCGGTTCTTTTTCAGGGCTTAGAAAGGAGGTCTTTCTGGAGGGGAACTAAATTACCCAGACATTTTGGGTGAGAGAAAGTGACACGTGTGTGTATGTGTGTGTGTGTGTGTGTGTGTGTGTGTGTGTGTGAATGTGCGTTCCCCCCGCCCCCGTGCACGACTGTGTTTCACCATCCATTTTAAACATACATGTGGAGTGATGTGTAGCTTCTGTTGTTTTTTTTTTTAATTGATTTATTGTCCTATAAGTCATGCGTCATACAATCCGATAGTTCGACCATCACCAACAATGTCAGGACACGTTCTCCTTTCTTGTGCTCACTGTTGTTAGCGCGTTGGGAGCTGCTTCTGGCCAGGTGTGTGTGTGTGTGTGTGTGCACAGTCACGTTGAAGTATACAGTAACACTGTGATTTGGTGACCTGGACTCTCAGATGCCAGGCCTTTCAACCCTGACCTTCCTGGCGGCCAGCGGCATGAAAACCGAGGTGTTGCCTGGACAGGGTATCTGGCTGTAGGTACAAGGTCCTGCTTCGGTCTCAGAAACGAATGGAATAGACACACAGAGCTCAAACCATGGAGGTCATCTCAAATAAGAGCCGACACCAGGTTGAAAGTGTCCCCAACTTGCCATCACATTGGACGCCACCACTTGATGTGTTCAGCTTTGAGGCTCTTCCCTGCCTCCCACTCCCACCCCACTGTGCTTTCCAAACACTGATGTTTCTAGAAGAAAATAACAAGAAAAATACTTCCAGGACTTTCCAGGGGCTTCCCTACCACAAAGAGCCCCCGTGGCATGGTGGTGGATTCTGCATTGGACAGCTAGCTCCCTGCAGGGTCAGCAGTTCAAATGTATTAGTTTGCTCCACGGGAGAAAGAAGAGGCTTTCTACTCCTGGAAAGATTACAGCCTTGGGAACCATCAGGGTTGTTATGAGTCGGAATCAACTCGGTGGCAGTGAGCCCTACGAGACGACCCAACAGTGCATCTCAGGCTGAGCCGGGGGCATAGTCGGGGGACAGGGTCTCGGTGAAGAAGGAAAGAATGATCGGGCAGCCCCCGGAACTGTTGGCGCCGATGCACGGAGACCTGCTCCTGTCTATTGACACACACCAGGTGGTGTCCTCACGGAGGGAATGGACCAGCTGTTCTTCAACTCGGTCTCTCTTCCTTAATTTATCCGAGACCAAATCAACTGATTGCTCTGATGTGATGTAAATACTACAGGAACCTTCTATCCTTCATGTTCCCTTCTCAAGATGTCTCCCAGAGCGTTCTACGTTGAGCCTGTCTGTTTGTCTATCATTTATCTTAAAAAAACAACAATAACACACAAGCCAAGCAAGCCCCCAAACCTCCCTCTAGGACAGAATAGAACTGCTTCTTTTGGGTCTCTGAGGCTGTAGATCTTTACAGGAGCAGAGAGCCTCTTTTTTCCCCCCAAGGAGAGAATGGTGTGCTCGAACTTCTGACTTTTTGGTTACCAGGAGAGCAGGGTTCTGCCATAGTCTCTTTGAATAAGGTTTCTAGATCTGGTGAAAACTTTTTATTCATGTTCTTTATTCAACAAATGTTCCTTGAGGCATCAGCTCCGCCTTGGAGGGCCCGTCCGTGGAGCAGGCACTGGGAGGTTCCTGTCCTCATGGGGCTTATCTTATGAGGGAGAAGGTGGTCAAAAAGATTTAGCGGCATAAAATAGCAAGATGACTACAGACGATGATAATCAATTGCCATCGAGTTGATTCCGATTCACGGTGATCCTCTAGAACAGAGCAGAACTCTGCCTCTGGGTTTCTAAGTCTGTAAATCTTCGTGGGAGTAGAAAGCCTCTTCTTTCTCCCTTGGAGATGCTAGTGGGTTCGAACTGCTGGCTTTGAGGTTAGTAGCCCAATGCCTAACAGGCATTGTGCCACCAGGGCTCTATCTAGGCTGTCAAATAGAGCTAAGTGTCTAAGTGGTGGTCCAGTGGGTTCATGGCCTTGGCTGCCAATCAGAAGGTGAGAGATTGGAGTCCACCCAGAAGATCTGGCGATGGGCTTCTGACACACCAGCGTCTGAGAACCCTCTGGAACCCACTTCTACCCTGACACACTTGGGGCCAACGCAAGGGCTGCTGGTTCCCTCCTGGCATGTCTGAGGGCAACTGGCCTCCCCAGGGCAGCCAGTGACTGCTTTCTCTTTCGGAATTTTCGGAAACCAATCACGAGGCCTTTTGGTCCTGGGTGACACGAGGTAGACATGCAGGTCTAAGCTCTCCGTCAGCAGTGGAGCGCATGACCATTCAAAGACGTCACTTAAAAACAAACACACTCGCTGCCACTGAGTCGATGCCCACACACTGGAGACCCTACAGGACAGGGTGGCACTGCCCCTGTGGGTTCCTGAGGCTGGCACTCTTTATGGGAGTAGACAGCCTTGTCTCTCTCCCACAGACGGGGTCAGAGGCTGCTTAACAAACAAACTCACTGCCCTGAAGTCAATGCCAACTACTAGCAACCTGCCAGGCCAGGGCAGAAGCGGCCCTGTGGATTTCCGAGACTGCTAACCCTTTATGGGAGTAGCTAACCTCTTTTTTTCTCCGGAGTGGCAGATGGTTTTGAATGGCTGACCTTACCGTGAGCAGTCCAATGCATAACCACTGTTCCACCAGGGCTCCTGCCTCCATCTTACACAGGACTTCATTTTGTCCCGGATCTATGACTTCACTTAAGCACGCATGTTAAAGTACATGTGTGCCATCAGTGTCCTGGGACAGACTTGAACTTCCTTTCCCAGGGTGACCCTATAGCCCCCAAAGGGAGGCTAAGCCCGGACAGCTGAGTAATACCACTCCATAGGCAGAGGTCACAAGATTGTTATTCAAATAAGGTTGAGGGACCGGGCAAGAGGCCAGAGCCCTCCACGCCCCAGACCTCTCTACCTCTCTGCAGATCTCCTGGGTCCGCATGACGCTGGGGGGTGGGGGGGCATTTGTCAGAGATGACTGCCTCCCCATTGTCACCCACCTTCCACAGACTTCGGGGCACAGGGGTCCAGGGCTCTGAGGCAGGCTTTGTCACTGTTCCCTGTACCATTCTCTTCGCATGAGTCTGCGGGCAAGGGCACCGCCAGCCTTGCCCCTCGGCCTTCAGGGAAACCATGGCACCAGGCAGGCGGACCCACAGGCTTGAGGGTACGCCACGGTGACATGGTGCTCAGGAGGGCTTGCGGGAGCGCCTTGGCTTCTCGCCATGGCTGTTGGCTAATAATTGCACTAATCTGCTCAGGGAGCTTTTGTGCCTGCTAGTCCCCCCTGCTCTCTGTCCCCAAATCGGAGAACAATAGGACAATTGTGTTTCCGCACCATTCCATGAGATAGGTCAGGGGACCGAGACCGGGTGGCTGGGGGTGGGTGGGTGATGGGTGACCCGCTGGGCCTTAGCCTGGGGCCCTCACGTAGGAACCCGAGAGCCCGGGGTTTGCAGCCTTGGCTAAATTAGAATGAGACAGTTCACTAGCTAGGCCAGTGGAACAGCAGCTGTTTCGGAGGTGGTTATCAGATCCACTGCCCTTTCGGGGACCTGCGTCTCAAACTCAATGCTTGCCGTGGGAGAGGGGAGGAGGAGGAGGGGTGTGTGTGTGGTACGTGCAAGCTCGCATCTTCTATCCATTCTTCTTTCTCCTAAAATGCCCTCCATAAGCTTGCTCTGTCTTCTGTAGAATGGACGATAGAAAACAAAACCGAAGAGCAAACAAAGTGAACATGGTGTGTGGGGCAAGCACGGTGATCTTTAAAACTCGCGTCAATGATCAACTCTACCTTGAGAGGTAAAAGTCGTCCTCCTGCTTAGCCTGGGGTGAGGGCATGCCCTCCTGCCGACATGCTGTTGAAATATGAAATTGTCATGGAGACGAGCCCCGATTCAGTCTCGCTGCTGTGGAGTCCATCCCGGCTCAGAACAAATTGGTGGGTCTAGATGCGGGTTTCCCACAGTGGGCGATGCCTCTCTCTGCGGGGTGCTGGACCGAACCGTGTGTGTGTGTGTGTGTGTGTGTGTGTGTGTGTGTGTGTGTGTGTCCTAACTCTTTATCCTGGATCATGGGCTATCTGTCGTGCATCAGTTTTAATTTCCAGGAGATCAGTGGGCTATTTTCCCCTCCCTCAAAACAGAAGTGATTAGCCAAATCAGTTTGGGAAACTATACGGACAATTTTGCCTAGAAAATGAGGCTAAGAGTTTCAAGCATTATAAGATCCACAAGGCCAAGCCATTGTCACTATTTTCACACAAATAAGGCGCATACATATGTTTTTTTTTTGTGAAAAAAAATAGAAGCAAAAACGTGTAACCTCCTCAACTGTTAGCTTCCTGTATGCTGTGAACATTAGCGATGTTCGTTGGCCATGCACTGGGGTGCATTATATGTGAAATGTCCTTTAGATCCATCATCGTTGGTACTGTTCCCCTTCAGCATGAAATGGGGACTCCAGTCATTTTAAGCATCTTGGTGGCATCATGGTTCTGTGTTGGGCTGCTCACCACAAGGCCAGCAGTTTGAAACCACCAGCTGCTCCTTGGGAGATAGGTGAGGCTTTCCACTCCCATGGAGAGTTACAGTCTCGGAAACCCACAGGGGCAGTTCTACCCTGTTCCACAGGCCACTCTGAGTTTTAATCCACTCGATGGCCGTGAGTTCGATTTGGAGTGTTGAGCCTACGTTTTCCTTTCTATAGGCTTTGATGGTGTCATGGGTTATGTGTTGGGCTGCTAACGGCAAGGTCACTAGTTCAAAGCTACCAGCCGCTCGTTAGGGGAAAAGATGAGCTTTTCTGCTCCCAGAAAGTTTTATAGTCGTGGAAATCCACTGGGGTGGTTCTGCGCTGTCCTATCGAGTTGCGATGAGCCGGGCTCGAGTCTACGGCAGTGAGTGTCAGAGTCTGAGTGGCTCAAAGGTTAAGCACTATAGAAACACAGTCCTGGCTTCGGCATCATGAGGGCCAGGGCTTTTTGTGATTGTTGTTGTGGGTGCGGCTGAGTCGGTCCCACCCATCATGACCCTACATTCAACAGAAGGAAACCCTGCCTGGTCCTGCGCCACCCTCACCCGGCTCTCGCGTTGGAGCCCCGGCAGCAGCCACCGTGTCTGTCCATTTTGCTGAGGGCCTTCCTTTCTATTGATGTATTTAGTTTTTTGCTGTCCTTCTCCAGGGACTGCTCTTTCCTGACAACACGTCCAAAGTGATTCCTGGGGTATCTCTGTAGTTCCTGGGGGTTCCAAATGGCTGTGGTGTTCATCTGCTCACTCAAAGGCTACACATGCGAGGCTATCAGGAGGTGCCTCGGAAGAAAGATCTGGTGATCCTCTCTGTAACAAATCAGCGACTGAATGCCTTGTGGATCACAGCTCACCTCTGACACACATGAGGTAGAGCCGAACCTGGTTGCCACTCCCTGCCTGTCTCTTGGAGCAGAGACCTCGCCTCGTGGGCACTGTGCTCCCTGCTTTTCCATCTGCCATCTGCTAGGCAGCTCTCTGGTTCAGCAATAAGGGGGCTGGTGGGGCTGGTGGATGGAGTACACTGCCAGGGCAACCTGGTCGGAGATAAGTGTGGCCCCAAGGGGCTGCTGAGATGAGAGGAGGTGAGGATGTTTCCATGGGCGAGCATAGGGGCATGGGACGTCTTGCGGACCTAGATGCCCTGGTGATGGTGGCCTCAGGGGAGCTGCCGAATGAGACCGCGGTCCAGGCAAAGACACGCCTCGCCTGATAGCTCGGTTTGGACTTAACAATCAGCCAACCCTAAGTCCCTGTGTGGCTGGCTTCATTTGTCACCTTGACTTGTTAACTGTTTGTCTGCCTCAGTCATGGTGGGTTTCCGCTGGCTCCTGGAGCCCCCAGCTGGCATAATGACCTGCTAATCCTCTGCCCTTTCTCCTGGGGAGATGGCAAGGAGACCTGGAGCACCCCTCCTAGAGTCAACTTTGAATTCATTTCATCCTCACCCCCCTTCTTGTTCTTGCTTAATGGTGACCGGAGGAGAAGGGTGATGGGTAAGGGCGGGGACGAATGGGTGGAGTTGTCTGGTAGAAGTTCAGCACAGCACCCTTGGTTAAGGGTCAAAGGGCAGAGAGAATGTAGCCCATTGGGGGAGATGGAGAGGGAGAGAGGGTCTTCAGATGCTCCTGTCTTCTTATTGCCGTTGAAAATGTACACAGCAGAACCGACGTGTACATTTTCTAGCTGCAAATCCAAGTTCTAGCTTCAAATCCAACGACATTGATGGTGCTCGTGGGGCTGCACACTCGCTCTCACTCTACTTGTTCCAACTCTTCCTCCCCCAGCTCTCCACCCCAGCTGCCTGGCTAGTTCTTCCAGTTGGATCTTTTATAAATCAAAACCGAACTCACTGCCATCGAGTTGATGCCAACTCATAGACCCCCGATAGGACAGGGTAGACGGAGCCCCTGTGAGTTTCTGGGACTGCCTAACTTTGTAGGGCAGCGGTTCTCCACCTTCCTCATGTCGCGACCCTTTCATGCAGTTCCTCATGTTGTAGTGATCTCCACCCCCCAACCATAACATTATTTTCGTTGCTACTTCATCACTGTCATTTTGCTAATGTTATGAATCGGGCGACCCCTGTGAAAGGGTCGATCGACCCCCAAAGGGGTCTCGACCCCCAGGTTGAGAATGGATGCTGTAGATCATACCATTCAGTAGTTCAGTCGTATCCAGAAGAGCTGTGCCATCAGCCCCACAATCAGTTTTAGGACATTCTCTTTATTCTCATACTCATCACTGGAACCCCATTTCTCCCAGCTTCCCCTGCCATCCCCCCAGGGAACCATCAGGCCAGTTAATGTCTCCACAGAGTTACTTATCCTGTGTTTTATAGATGTATTAAAAAACCCTTAGAAAACAAAACTAACAAGAGTAACAAAGTGAAACATACACGCCTCAGTCAAAGGAAAGCAGAAAATATTCAAAACTAGAACAAATTTAAATGGAGGGGAAGGGAGATCAAGACTAGCTCTTGACAGAAGTAGAAATCTCGTCTTTCTCACTTGATCTCATACAGAGAGTTCTTGACTAGAGCTACTGTTCTTTGACCAGTGCAGCTGAACTATTCAGGGAATATTTTTGGTGTGAGGCTTGAGGTTTACCTAACCTGTATTTTAGGTCAGTAAGGTTAGTTTTTGTAACACCTACCCACCCACTCCCTGTATTGTTTCCTCTCCCATCATCCCTCGGGTACCACCTGCTGTTTCTCCTGCCTCTTGGATGACCAGGCTTTCCTTGCTCCAGGAATCCCAAGTAGTCTGGAATATTCTTTCTTCTCAAAGTTTGCCCCGCCCCAACTAGACGCCTCTCCTCAGACTCACGCACCTTTGTGGCAGCTCCTGGGTTAATACAAGAAACCGGAAACCTATGACCGCATTTCTTAAAAATTATTAACCTTTAGGAGCGTTTTCTGGTGTTGTCTGATGGGGTGTCACTCCCTGGTTCCAAAGTCTATTTTTGGTATTCCCCAGGGACTTCATTGCTTTGCTCCCCTTGCTGCTCTGTTGCACACCCTTAGTGTTTCACTCCAGTGTGGTGGAGGGGTCAGATCGGGCACAATTCCTGCGCTGTGCCTCCAGTGCTGGCCCCCGTAGCACTGTGGGTCAGTGAGGGATGTTGTGTCTCCTGCTGGGGCCGGCCCTATGGTCCTCTCTGTGCATTCTCTGGAGAGGAATATGGTCCTCAGGGTGCTTGTTTTGTTGTTGTTTTGTTTTTGGATGTGTGGCAGCTCTCGAGACTTGCCTTGTCCATGATGACCTTGTGTGTTTGGGGGTGTGGCCAGGCATGTTGTAGAACGTCCTCTAGTCTGAGCTTGGTGGATGTTTCTCTTTTTGCCAGACTGTGGTTGTGGGTGCTTGGTGGAGGAGCAGGGTCCTCCTCAGGTCATATTCAGGGTACTTGCTACGCACACGATGTCTCATGATTGGTGTGCACCTTGAGCCACCAACCCAAGCTAGGACTCTTCTTTCTCCCCTGCAGATTGACTTCTCCCCCTTTCCAGGGGACACTCCTTGGAAGACAATCAGGAAGCGCTGCCCACACTTAGGGGATGGGGTGTGAGGTTTCACTACCCCGACGATCCCCTAAGTTTTGGGCCAGCAAGCAACACAGGCTACATGCTACCCCATGCCTTGTTTTTGTTTGAAACTTGATGCATTTTTTAAAGGTTATGCATTGATATAAAAGAGCTTTCGCTTTCTTTTTGAATGTGTCTTGTACACATATGTTCATACGATCATGAATTTAACTGCTTTTTTCTGGTGCGTACTTACCAACCAACCAGTCAATTTGGACTCAGAGGGACCCACAGGACAGATTAAAACTGCTCCCAAGGGCTTCTGAGATCGTCAGTCTTTGTGTGCTTAAAATGAATTTGCAAGTCGCTAAAGAGTCTCCGTCCCTGTGAGTCTTACTTGGCCTCCTTTATAGACTCTCAGACCAATGCTTATGTCTGACAGACAAGGAACCTGGCAGGTTTTTTAAGGCTGTGACTCTTCTGTCTGTTTAAAATAATAATAATAATTTAAACTTTATTTTCTTTGAGATATATATGTATATGTGTATATATATACTCCCTTTTGTTTGTGGGCTATAAAAGTTACAAACAAAACCTATTCTATGTAGGTGCATAGCCCATCTCATCAAATCAGCAACATTATCCCATTAAACACCTATTCTATGTGATTCCCTCCACTCACCCACCAGCTTCTTCTTTGCCTCCGTCTATACCAGTGGTTCTCAACCTGTGAATCAAGGCCCCTTTGGGGGTGGTCAAATGATCCTTTTACAGGAGTTGCCCGATTCATAACAGTAGCAAAATTACAGTGATGAAGTAACAATGAAAATAATTTTATGGTTGGGGGTCACCACCACATGAGGAACTGTATGAAAGGGTCGCGGCCTGAGGAAGGTTGAGAACCGCTGCTCCATACTTTCCTGTCCATTTCTTCCCCCTTCCCCTGCCCCCACCCCGGCCTCTTCTAGTTTTAAAAGTCCTATCTCTTGGTAGGAAAACCATTTTTATTCTTTACTTTTTTTCTTTAAAACTGCCATAAAACAGTTATCTTTATGGGATTGACTAACTTTGCTAAGCCTCATGCTCTGTAGTCTTGTCTGTGTCATGTGGTGCTTGACGGTTGTCACTCATTTTCATCGATGCATGATATCCCATGGTATGAATGTACCTGAGTTTCTGTGTCCCTTCCTCTAGTATCAGAAGGTGCTGGTTGCTTTCATCTTTTTGCTCTTAAAGAAGTTGCTGTAATACACACAGGTGCGCACACGTCTGCTCGTGCTGTGTCCCTTATATCTTTAGGGTATGTACCTAGTCGGGAGCCTGCCGGATCACAAGGTACTTGCATATGTTTAAGGACACACCGTCTTGTTTCCTGTAGTTGTTGTACAATTCTTCAGCCCCGCCGGCAATGTGTGAGTGAGCATTCCAATCTCCCCACTCCTGCTCCAGCATTTATTAGTTTCTGTTTCATTTTTTAAAATTTTGCTAAGGTTGCTGGTTTGAGATGGTTGCTCATGGTGGTTTTAATTTGTTTATCTCTTATTGCTGATGAACATGAACATTTTTCCTTATGCTTTTTGCCTGCCTGGATGTCACCTTTAGGAAACTGTCTACTCATATCTTTTTGACTGGGTTATTTGGATTTTTATGAAGGTGTTATAGTTTTCTATAGATTTTTGAAAGTAGCCCATTATTTGATCTGTTGTCTTTGCTAAATGTTTTTTTTTTTCCTAATCTGTCCGTCCTTTTTCAGGTATTTTGATGATGTGCATAAATGTTGTGTTTTTAGAAGGGGCCAGTATTTTGTCTTCCATAGCACGCGCCTTTTCATCCTGTTGGAGTGTATTTATGCCTCACAGTAGAGCCCTTTAAGTTTGTCCCTATTTTTTCATTGATGATCTTTGTGGTTCCTGGGTTGTAATCCATCTTGAGTTCTTTGTTGTCCATGGGGTGAGCTATGGGCGCTGTTTCATTCTTTTGCAGGCGGAAATCCAGTTTTTCCCACACCATTTATTGAAAAGGCCGTCTCTTTCCCCACGTGATGTGTTTTAGTCTTTATCAAAGACCAGGTGTCTGTAGGTCCTTGGTTGTATTCCTAGGTGCTCAATTCTGATCCGTTGATTTTCATGTCTGTCGTTGTACCTGCATCGAGCTGCTTTGGTCACCTTGGCTATGCAATAGGTTTTAAAGTCTCAGAGAAAAAGGACTCTGAATTTGGGTTTTAACTTGAGTTTTATTTATCCTGGGCTTCTTTCCTTTCCATACAAAGTGGGTGACTAG
This sequence comes from Tenrec ecaudatus, assembly GCF_050624435.1. Lineage (NCBI taxonomy): Eukaryota > Metazoa > Chordata > Mammalia > Afrosoricida > Tenrecidae > Tenrec > Tenrec ecaudatus. Next base: position 150,234,711 of record NC_134539.1, on the reverse strand, counting down.
TTTTTCCACTGCTTTGAAGACCTGTGCTGGGATGCGGATGGGCTCCAAGGCTGTCAGTCTTCCTGGGAGTAGGTAGCCTCATTATTTGCCCACAGAACAACTGGTGGGTTTGTACTGCTGACCTCTTGGTCAGCTCCCCTTTGCTTAACCCACTATCCCACCAGGGCTCCTGTGGGTGCATTAGGGTTACTTCATGTTTCAATATTGGAAACCAGCACATGCCTACGACAGAGACACCCGCCCCACCCCACCCCAAAGTGGCGACTGAAAGGGGAACGTAGTCTGCGATGTTACCGTATGACTGTCTTTAGATTGGCATCCAGTTTATGCGCCTTCAGTTAGGTATACGCAACGTGATTCTGATGTGACTGCGGTCTCCCTGGAAAGCGGATGGAGATGCTTTGACCTGGTAGTTGTTTCGGTGCTTTTGCAAAGCTCCTTAAGGCACACATAATGAGGGTGACTCCACCAGCCCTGGCTATGGAGGTGTGTGGTTCCCATTGGCCTACAATAAACCTATCACTAGGTACAACCCAACCGAGCCCACCAACCCCCTTAGTGAGTCAAGAGCCCTAGCTGCATACTAAAGACTCACCTCTCTGCTCCCCAAGTCCTTAAGTAGGCTTCCATTCTCATCTATTTATTAGTATGCCCATGAAGGCTTCCGATACTATAGAATGCTCTTTATTCAACCAAGGTGCTCACCCTCTTCCCCAACTATGCATCCATCCTTTGCAGGCTTACATCTTGATGAGGCCCACATGGCTCATTCTGTGGCCTCTATCCACTGGATGCATGTTTGCATCTCTGCATTGCTCCATCGGTAAGTCCCTGCCATGTTGATGAGTGATTCCTGTCCAGGTGGGGGTTGTATTTACCTTGTGCGGGGGAGGGGGAGCATAATCTTCTGTTTGTTGCACCCTTCCCCAAAGACACTGACCCAATGGACAGAGTCCATGTCATCAGGAGAGCTGATTACAGTGACAGTCCCACGTTGGAGGAAACTACTGCCATGGGGGTGTGCAGCTATCCAACCCTCGGTTCCCCCTCGTTCTTAGAATAACAGGAGAGGTGGCATATATGCTGGTGAGAATCGCTAGAGAGGTCCCCAGGGAGACTTCTGTTTATCTGGACCCACTGCAGATCACCGTGAAGTGATGTGAGCTCGGGGAAAGGAAGCATGGCTGGCCGGGACCAAGCGTCTCTGATGTGCTGGTGCGGGGCTGTCACGAACCTCTTTATGGCAATGGCTGCAACCCTGAAGTCTCCCTTGATCGGCGGCTTGCCCGTTCACTGCTCCTTTTGATGCAGAGCCAAGGTGGAGTAGAGATGGCCTGCTCGGCTGCAGGCAGTCTTCTTTTCATGCCTTGGAAAACCTAGTCTTCCTACTATCAAGCAGGAAAGCCAGGCAGATTGCATTTTGAGACAGGCGTTCCCGTCGGTGTTTTATAAACCCCTTTACCTCATGCACGTCTCCAGTTAAAAACCCATTGCTGTCAACCGACTCTGAAGGGTGGCCAATATAGTATCTCTTATACACTTAGGGCAGGAGCTCTGGTGTGGTGGCCTAGGAGTTGGACTGCTCACCATGAGGTTGGTAGTTCAAGCCCATCAGCCACTGGGGGAGAAAGACAAAGGCATTCTGGTTCTAGAAGGATTGACAGCCACGGAAACCCTGCTCTGTCTTACAGGATCACTATGGAAATGGAATATTCCCACCAATTTGTTGAAGCCCCTTCGTGTGTGTGTGTGTATGTGGGCATGGGTGTATATCCATGTAGATATACCCATACACATATATGTGTCTATATACACACACATACATTTATTAAGTTACTTATCTGAAGCCTAAGACTCAAATTTTACTGGGCATTGAATTTGGAATGTAAAGCAATTTTTCTTTTAGCATAACATTTTCTACCTATTGCATGGGACCGCCATCCAGTTGAAAACAGAAAAAGGGGAAAGCATTTGCCGTCTATTTGCAATGGAAATATGTGGGGAGTATTAAAAAAATGGAAATCATATTCTAACAACGCAGTCTATGTCCCTGGGTGGTACAAGCAGTTAGCAGTCTCAGCTGTTCACCAAAAGGTTGGTGGAGCTTTGAATCTAGTCTGAGGCTCTTAGACAGAAAGGCCTGGCTGTCTATTTCTCAAACCTCAGCCTTTGCAAACCCCATGGGGGTGGTCTTGAGTTGGTATCCACCCGAGGGTGACTGTCACTTCTAGGGTATCTGCCGTCTATGCTGGGGGCGCTTCCTTTATCTCCCCCCAGACTGGAGTCTCCCCTCGGTTCCTCTCCTTTGTCTGCCCTCTCTACCGGGGGTCGGGGGACGGGGTGTACACGTTGCCTGGTGCCACAGCCTCGGGCCCTGCCCAAGCCAGTATGGCCATCTCCCTCTCCTGTGGGAGTATAAAACTGGGGGTGGCTGTAACTTCAGAGGTCCCCGCTCTCCTCCTGGGGATCACTTTCTCTCAGCTCTTACTGGCACCCCCACAGACCCACCCTTTCCACCATAGTCCCACCCACACCTGGGTAGATGTGCTCTGGGCCCCTTCACCTCCATCTCAGCCAGGGCCCCCCAGGGAGCAAGACCACAGGGCCAGCAGGCTCCTCCCGAGTCTGTTCTCTGAGACGGGCTTTCATGGGGATCAGGCAGGTGGGCTTCCTGGACCCTGGGACAGCTCTACCTTTATCCTCTCCCGGATGGGGGGCCTCGGGCTGCTATTTTAAGGCCAGGCTGGTGAGCGCTGGGTTCCCCAGGATTTACCTCGGCTTTCCATATTTTCCCTGGCGCAGCCTGCGAGGGTCGCAGAATGTGGGGACTCGGGCCAGGGAAAAGTTAGTGCTCTAGGTGACTAGGCCCCTGGTGGCAGCTGCGCGTTCCATGGAAAAGCGGAGGTGGCCCACTATCTGTGCCTTCCTGCGGCTGGCTCCCGGGGCTTTGTGCGGCGCGGCCTTGGCACCAGCGCAAATCCAGAAACGGTGGAAAAGGAAAATTGGCTGCAAACTCACTCCTTGGGGCGGCCTGGTTGCCCCGACTCCACCCGCCCACACTGAATGCCCCTTTATCATCAGCGAGCGATACTGACTTCTCAAAAATACTGTGTCCGCCTTGTATCCCAGATGCCTGTGGCGTGAAGGTCAAGGGTGTTGGCTTAGAAACCCACCCAGAAACCCGAGAGCAGGGTCTGCTCTTGGCAGCCCTGGATGCTGACACCAGCCGCCTTGTGTGCCTCAACCCACTGGCCACAAGGCACCGAGTGGACTGTTATTTTAGGAGAGGGGGTGGGGTGAGGGGCATGCTTCTAGGCTGGGAATGATGCTGGCAGGCATCCCCAAGAGGAGCGATGCCCCACCCCTTGGACCACCAGGGGGAAGCATTCCCGGGCGACTGACAGAGCAGGGAGGCACCCCGTTTTCTCTCCGTAGGCCTGGAGCATGTGGGCAGCCTTGCTCCATCAATGTCCATGGTGGCCTCTGAGTCCTCGGACGAGTCTGAAGTTGGATTTCTGGTTGGACACTGGTCTTTCCCATGGGCCAAGGCTTCGTTGAATGAATGCTGAGGGCGGCTCGGCCCCTTGGGCATGCACGATGCCATTCACAACCCACCCAGTGGGAGGTGCCACTTGCCCTACTCCACAGATGCCAACTTAAGCAGCAGGACTGGGGCCACCCAGCTCAGGGGTGCCTTTCCTCACACTTGTCCTTGGTTGCTGGCCAGTCTGTTATAACTCATGGCAACCCCACGTGGGCAGAGTAGAACTACCTTCCAGCGGGCTATAAGGGTTGTGGTCTTCGGCAAACAGATCGCCAGGTCTTACTTTGGAAACACCAGAGAGGAGCCCTGGTGTCTCACTGGTTATGCGTTGAGACACTAACAGCGAGGTCAGCAGTTCAAAACCACCAGCTACTCCTCAGTAGAAAGAAGGGGCTTTCTACTCCAGGAGAGCGCTACAGTCTTGCAAATCCTCAGGAACCGTTACACCCTGTCCTCCAGGGTTGCTCTGTGGAGCCCCAACTCCATGACAGTCAGCTTGCTTTGGTTTTGCAATCTCAGTTCCCACGATGGACAGACCCCAGGTGATATCTCAGGTTCCGTTTTAGACCACCACATTAAAGCCGGTGCCCAGATAAAACCAGTCACACTCTCTATTTGGGGGGAAGGGCATTTCCCAATGCATAGAAAAGTTACCATTACACTACTCCAAATGAAAAAACAGCCCACACTCACTGCCAGGGAGTCCACTTCAACTCATAGTGACCCTGTAGGGCAGAGTACGACTGGCCTGATGGGCTTCCTAGCTTGGAGCTCTCTATGGGAAAGCCTCAACCTTCTCCCAAGGAGGAGCTGGTGCCTTTGAACCGCTGACCTTGCGGCTAGCAGCCCAACGTGACACTTGAAAAAAAAGTTGTCCTACTGTGAGGATGACCAAAAGGTGGCACAGAGACACAGCATGAGCGCATGCTATCGGAACAGTGGCACCAGACACATGCTGGTCACATGGCTTCCATAAACCTTCCATTTGTTCAAGAAAAGAGAAAAAGACCCAAAACAAAATAAAACAAAACAGCGTGACTTGTGACGTGCAGTAGAGCGAAGTCCCACAGAACGAGATGCATCTATTTTTCCTCCATCACCCAGCACCCTCCTGTCCCTGGCTGATAGGATCCGACCTGGGTGGTGACTTCTGGCCCATCTTCATTCTGAGATCCCTGATGGAATCTGGAAGGAAATAGTAATGCTAATAATAAATAAATGAAGCACTGACGTTGGCTTGTGGCCACTTCCCTTACGAACACAAGTCATGACAGCACAGAAGACCGAAGCCTCTTCCTGACAGGCAGCCCTTCCTTGTGCCTGGGAGGCCAGAGCTACCAAACACAAACTAAAGAAACCTACGGAGGTGGGGAGAAGCCCATTCCCTCCCTGTCCTCTGCTGGGCAGAGACGCGGGTCTCGGGACAGTCCGAGGCGGCAGTGCGGCTTGAACTAGTCCAGATGGGTCTCCTTTCCCAATTTAGCCCTCCTTCTTCCAGGGATGGCGTTCTCCTCCCTGGGAACCCGGAGTCTAAGCTTACTATTTCGGAGGCAGGTAGGCTGTGTTGACTTTTCTGGTTGTTCGGGTGTCGACATCTACTCAGTGGAAGTGAGCTTGGCTTTGGTTTCGTCTCTTCTCCAGACTCATTGGTCTTTCTTCATGATGTTATGCAGCAAACGGTACACATCTCAAAGTGTATCCTAAGAACTGATGATGGACAAGGGACTATACGTGGGGCTCTGAAGGACCCGGTTGTTGTTGTTGTTGTTTGCTAGCGGTTGTTGGGTGAGGTCTGAGTCCTAGCCAGTGTGTCAGTCATCTGGCTTAGGGGTCTTCTTCTTCTTTGTCATTGCCGCTTTACTTTGACAAGCATGGTGTCCTTCTCCAGGGTTGGGTCTTTCCTGACAACATGTCCAAAGTATGTGAGGTGATGTCTTGTCATCATGGACATTTGGAAGTATCTGGAGTCACTTTTGATAGGGGACGGTTGGGTGGGGTGGGGTGGGGTGAGGTAGGTGCTACTAAAATCTAGTGGGTAGAGGGATGAACAAATGAGGCAATTGAAAGTACTAACGGATATGGATGACATCAAGTGTAGACATGGGGATACTCAGGACCACACCCATAGCAACTAGTCAATCATTTCACGGTGACCAATGGGCAGGGTAGCTATGTCGTCACTGGGTGCCACCGAGTCCGTGCCAACTCATGGTGACCCTCCGTACAGCAGAACTGAACACCGTCTGGTCCTGAGTCATCCTCACAAGTGTTGCTCTGTTTGAATCTATTGATCTTGTCGTCACTATGTCAAGCCCATCGTGTGCAGGGTCTTCCTCTTGTTTGCTGTCTTCTCACTTAAACAAGCATGATGTTCATCTCTGGGGATTGGGTTCTCCTGCTAACAGTCCAACAGGTGTGAGATGGAAGCTCAGCTCCCCTTGTTTCTGCCTGCGCTTCTTCCAATGCTACATGAGTGTGTGCACTTTCCCCCAAATATGCAGATCCTATTAATGCATTAGAAAGCAATGCCTTTGAAAGACACCGGCACACCATTCATGGCCTCTTCATTCGATAAATGTCCTTTTAATGGTCTTCCATGCCCCAAACTTCGGAGTAAATAGCTGAAAGGAAAACAGAATGAAATAAAACTTCTTGCCCACCAGGAGCTTAACATGTGGCATGGACAACAGATGTAAGTAGCTGTTGCCTACCGGCCTTTTCTGTGCTGGGGATTTGGGATCCGGGAAACACAGACACCTTCTCAGAGCCAATGAGGCCTCGCTTTGGCAAGACGGCTTACACAGTGGCTGCAGTCTTGGGCTCAAACATAACAGCAATTGGGAGGATGGTCTAGGTGTTGCACAGGGTCACTATGAGTTGGCACTGATTTGCTGGCAACAGCAAGCGCCAGCTGATGCATTATTCCCCCGGGTGATAGACAGCCCTTTCACAGTCTTCTGCTATGAAAACATTTGTTATTTTTTCTGTAGAGCTAAAGATACATGTGTAGGGCTCATTCTTAAGAAAGACATTGTTGAGCCAAGGGGGATACGCATGCTAATTTTGAGAGCTATTTAGGTTGAAATGAATGGACAGCAATCCATATTTCTTAACGCTATTAGGCCTGTTGGCCTTTGTTCCAGATGTCTGGTGACATGCCCTGGTTTTTGCAGACAAGAGTGGTGACAGCAGAATAGAGTGATTTCCTAGCTCGCACGAATACAGGACATACTGGAGAGACTTGTTAAAAATATAAATTCTTTCTGTCTCTTCCCATACCAAACAAGTCTGGATCTTCAGAGGAAGGAGCTGGGGCATCTACCTGTGCCATCACCAAGCGCATTTGAAAGCTGTTAACAGGAAAAGTCAATGTTCCAATGTGGATCTGAGTGTAGATGCAGAGCCAATCCTGCGTAAGCAATAGGGGCTCTTTGAGAGCAGAGATGAGGAATTCTGGGGGCAGAGTGGTTACATGTTGGGCTCCTAACTGGCACATCTGTAGTTCAAGCCCACCAACGACTTCATGGGAGCAAGATGAAGCTTTCTGCTCCCTAAAATATTTACAGCCTTAGAAATCCAATGGGATGGTTTTACTCGGTCCCATGGGATCACTCTGAGTTAGAATCCACTCAGAGATAATGAGTTTTGGGCCATAGCGCTTGTGAAAGTTACATAATCTGTCAATTTGTGAGGGGGTTGAGTCGAGCCTGTCAATTGGGTCACAGCTTGACGACCTCATTTGGAGAGACGAAGGAAATAAATAGCTCACTGGAGGTCAGACCCATATACACTCCCTGCTTCCACATCCCTGATGATAAGACACACGGTGCTACGTTGATAGAACCAGAGGCCTGGAGGTGGAGGGTCCACGTGGAGACCCACATCAGCGCTGAGATGCTTCTACCACCACTGGACCCACAAGACTTTCTACCCACTGGCCTGTGATCTCCCTGTAATCTGCATCGTTGCATGTGTTGTGTGGGTCTAAAGAGGGACTTATAGACAGGTATCAGCCATATGGGCTAATATCGGACTTATGGTCTTGATCTGGGCTGAGCTGGGATGTTTTCTCAATATTCAATCACTTGTTGATAAAAAGTTCTCTCTTACACATATATGAGTGTCCCTAGATTTGTTTCTCTAGTCTACCAGAGACACTGGGAAGAGTTCCTGGGAGCCATGGTGGCTTCTTCTTTGGACGTATATCCCAAAGACCCAGCTGTAGCATTCATGCACAGTGGCAGGTATTCAGGGGACAGGACCTAGGGGTGGAGTTGGGACATGAGAATGGATGAAAAGATGTCTGTCTTGTTTCCCATCCAGAAACTGAATGACTCTCTTCATAATAATTATTATTTAAAAAAATACTATGAAACTTTCAGGTTCACTCTGATTTAATGATTTTTCTCAAGTTCTCTAAGTCAAACAGCAATCAAGGCAGAACCCAGACCAGGATCCAGAGGATTCCCAAGACCATCTTCCTCCCATCACAAGTGCATTCTGCTTACTTTAAGAAGCAGGGCAGAGAAAGCCAGGGGAGAAGCAAAGCCCAGGATGGAAAGTCCACTGGACTTCATCTTACCATGAGATGAAGAAAATGGTGTTTTAGAACAGAAATAATTAGCATAAGGATAAAAAAATTAAAACTACGAGATGCAGAGAACTTTCCCATTTTCCACTGGTTGCTCAGATCCCAGACGCCTGCTTTCGTGTTCCCTCTGCAACCCGGAGAGCCCTGGTGGCATAGTGTGTCCCTCCTTGAGCTGCTAGATTGAACTGCCGCAAGATCGGCAGTTCAAAGCCATCAGTCGCTCCAAGGAAGAAAGCTGAGACCTGCTGTTTCTGCAAAGATTGAGCCTCGGGAACCCACAGGGACAGTCCTACCCTGCCCTACAGTGTTGATGGGAGTGGAGATCAACTTCATGGCAAAAAGTGAGTTTGGCTTTCGCGAGTTTTCGTAGCATGGGTGGGTAGAAAGCATTGCGGGACACGGCACTCTCTTTAGCCATGAAAACTCACCTTTTAGTCTGTCCACTGAGCACAAGGCTTGCTACAGAAACCATTTGTACCTTCAAAACAGTGTCGCCACCAAACACCTACAACAAACACAGTCAGCATACAAGGGAACACGCTCGCTCAACGCACACAAACCTGGAAGCCCAATCAAACCCACAGAAAAGCCAAGGGAAAGGCGTCTGTCTCAAAGCGCCCCTTCATGGCCACCTTTTCCCTTCTCTTCTTAGGCCAGGAGGGGTGGTCCCCTGGGAAATCTCCAAAAGCAGCTTCCAGGACAAAGACAGCTGGCCTAGGGGAACGAAGCCCGTGGGGATACCTTGAGCACCCCACCCACCGCGAGGCTGAAGATTGAACCTGGAGTTGGCGGCTGGACGAAATGGCAGAGCCTTTCTCTTGGTGCCGTGCCAAAGAGCCTTCACGGGAGAGAGTGGTTTCCTGTTGGATGGTTGGCAAGTTAAGGATCTTGCTCATCTCAGTCCTTTCTTCGTGGAGGATGCACACATACAGGACCTATTTCAGGATGCTGTGAGAGAGAGCAGCCATTACTGAAGCAGGCTGAAGCTCCTAGGACTGATTCCTACTTTGAATGGTAATGGTAGCTCGTGCTCAGTGCGGTCTTGGTGGCAGAGTGGGTTACATGTTGGGCTGCTCACGACAAGGTCAGCAGTTCGAAACCACCAGCTACTCCACTTGAGAACGATAAGCCTTTCTACTGCTCTAGAGAGTTACAGTCTCTGAGACTCACTCAGGGCAGTTTGGCCCCCTGTTCTACAGGGTCCCTCTGAAGTGACTGCAGACTGGATGGCAGTGACTCTGAAGATGTGATTTCATGTTCAGTGCACAATTACTGTACATCAAATGCTAGAACAGTTGTTCTCAATCAGGAGAGATTCTGCCCCCTTCCTGCCACCCAGGGACATTTGGCAGCATCTGGAGTTACTCGATTATGGTGATAGGGGTCCGTTGTGGTGGGGTAGGTGCTACTAGCATCTAGTGGGTGGAGGGCAGGGGTCCTGCTGAACAGCTTACTGTGCACAGAACACCTGCCCCCCCCCAGGAAGGGGCTTTCCCAGATGTCAATAGCCCCATTCACTCACACCTCACCCTCAGCACAATCCCATGAGACACACTATCTGTGCACCTATTTAACAGAGGGGACAAGGAAGGCTTGCCATCATGCTCTTAAGCTGTTTGGGCTTTTACGTATTCTCAGGCTCCTGTCTGGAGATCTATTTGCTTCTTTGGCCATCGGCAGAAAACTTAGGTCTTTCTTGGTCAATTGCCAAGAACTGGTTTCCTCCACGTTCTGTCCTATAGGGTCGCCATGATTCAGAATAGACTTGGTGGTAGACAGTTTGGATTTTTCTTGGTTCCCTCCAGTGTCAGCTGTGTTTTCAAGAAAGTTCCTCAGCTTAAGTTGGCTCACGCCTCATCCCGTTCTTGGGGCGGGGGTCAAGGGTTTGGGGGAGACTAGCTAACAAACAGCTCGTGACTAGGGGGGGTGGGTTGGGTAGAAGATATTATATAATGTCTGCAAAAGTAATGAAAAAAGAAAGCGGTCTTAACTGATGAGACAAGCAATTCTTAAGAGAGAGAACGAAGATCTAACCGGATTTAGAAGTGTACTTTCCAATCATAGCATCCACACTACCCCTTCCCATCCTCTGCTCTAGCTTTCTAACTTCTGTTCATGGTGCAGCGTGAGCCCCTGGGGAGAAACAGAGAACCTTGTCTGAAACTCAGACAAGACCAGCCATCTCTACACAGCAGCATCGTACAGAACGAGGGCGCTGAATTCCAAGAGTGCTGGGTCTTTTTGGAAGAAAACCTCAGTCTGCTTTCTCTTGTGTCCCATTTTGAGAAATGAACAAATGACCCCCTGACAAAATATTTGTGACTCATACAAGCAAACACGCCCTCTGTTGTCCCCCGCTGCTGCTGAGTCCACCGGCTCATGACCCTGTAGGAGAGTGTAGTGGTGCCCCACTGGGTATCCAAGGCTGCCATCCTTACAACAGTAGGGTGCTACATCTTTTCCCCACAGCACTGCTGATGGGTTTGAACCACCAACCTTTGGGTGAGCAGGCGAGAACTTAATCACTCCACCACAAAGGCTCTGATATACAAAAACCAAACCAAGCCAAATCCACCTCTATCAAGTCAGTTCTGGCTCATAGTGCCCTTGTAGAGAGTTCCTACATCTTATGGGAGCAGACAGCCTCATCTTTCTCCCTCAGAGTGATCTGTGGGTTTCAACCACTGACTTCCAGGTAACAACCAAGTGCCTAGTCCACAGGGCCTCCAGGGCTCCTTTATCACATACAAGGGGACTTTAAAAAATTCACAAAAAATTATCTTTGTATTGCATTTTTTAAGCAAACATTTTGAAGACCACTTGTATTTATGACTAACTCAACCCCCACTCCCCGAAACCTAAACTTGACCTTCTGCAGGAAGCTGATTCCAACTCAAAGCCAGCCTATACAGAGTGACTGGTGGATTTGAATCAGTGACCCTGTGGTTAGCGGCCCCATGTCTAATCTACAGTGCCACTAAAGGTAGGAAAATCAGACCTTTTGGGGGGAATAATTTCTATCTATTCTGACTACTTTCCCCCTACTCTTTTTTGCTTTTCTCTTAAAGTTGTTTCTTTTTTTGTTTTTTGATATCATTGCAATTTTTTATTGTTTTACAAATGTTTTAGGCAATTCCCGTTTGTTTTCTTTTATGCAATTTTGTTGTTGTTTTTTAAAAAACGTTTTATTAGGGGCTCATACAACTCTTATCACAATCCATACATATACATACATCAATTGTATAAAGCACATCCATACATTCCCTGCCCCAATCATTCTCAAAGCATTTGCTCTCCACTTAAGCCCTTTGCATCAGGTCCTCTTTTTTTTCCCCCTCCCTCCCCGCTCCCCCTCCCTCTTAAAGTTGTTTCTTAAGTAACCATTGACATTCTCTCTTCTCTCCTTGTATTGTTCCCACTAGTCATGTAAAATGGGAAGGGAGGGAGGTGAGGAGAACTGCCGAGATCATTAGACTGACCATCTGCTGGCCAGATAGGCCTGGCGGGGTTGGCGAGGGCACAGGCTGCCTTGTATGGTGAGGAGGCACTGACCTCGAGCCTTCTGCAGAGACATGAGACACACATTTGCCCACTGTGGTTCACCGCTGTCACGTTGGCTTTGCTTCATGGTGACCTCACTGATAACAGAACAGAGCACCGCCCCACCCCGCACCATCGCCACATGTTCCCGGTGATTTCTGGAATTACCTGGAAACACATGGAATCTCTAATCATTTAAGGGATCATTTTCCTAAACAGGACGGAATGTGGGATCTTGGCACCCCCGCTGAATTCATAGTGATGGTTACTCTAGTCCTTGCGTGTGTTAAAGAAACGTTTGTCATCCTCTGGGCATTTGGTTGGTCATTCACTCATTGTGCCGGTGGAGGATAAGTCAGAAAAGTCTTGAAGGATGAAATGAAGAAGCTAAAAAGTGAATAAGATTCACCTCTAGTCCAGGGATCAGCAAACTTGAAGATGAAGTTGGCACCCTCACCCGGGCCTGTTTTTATAGATGGCCCACAAACTGAGATTTGTTTCTCCTGGTTCAAAAGCAATGAAAAAGGAGTGTCTGGGGAGAACGTGTCTGAGCCATCTACTGATTGCAGAGACACATGTCAACCCATTTGATTTGGAATAAACCCCTGCTGTGTCCGAGGCGACGATACAGGTATTTCCCGACACACACAATGAACGTGTGAGTCAAATCTCAGCGCTTGTAAACACAGCTTTATTGGAAAACGATCACACCCACTTATTGACACCCCGGGGATCCCCATGATGGTCTCCTGAATTTAGAGGAGTTGAGGAATGACCATGGGGATGGAGTGACCCTCAAAGATTAAACCATTGGCAGTCTGACCTCCAAGAGCAAGTTGGCCCACTCCTTTCGCGGGGATATAGATTTGCAAGCAAATGATTGCTGGAATGCTCTATGTAAACCCTCCTCCAACCCACTCCCAGAGGGTCAAGGCCAACTCACAGAGACCCTAGAGGAGGGAGGCGATGCCCTGATGCTCTCCCACCCCCACCGAGCATATTATTGGCAGCATCTACAGCTGACCTTCAAGACTCTGGCCAAGCAGCAGGAGGCCAGCACGAGGCTAGGCTTCCGCTTCGAAAGGACAGAGTCTTTGGACTGGGAGGGTCTGGGAATGAGGTGTGTGGGGAGGTGGAGTGGGTGGGGGGTAATGACTTTCATGGAATTCCTTTTCTTATTTTATTTAGATTAAGTTCGGCTCAGCAGGGTGATTTCTTAATGAGAGCCCCCCAGCTAGGCCGACCTCCAGCTCAGAGCCTTCTGCTGCCTTCTAAGGTTTCACAAAGGACCCTGTCCTGCCTTATTTCCTGATCTCTAATATTTGAATAGTGTGCAGCGGATTGCGATGGGACGAAAGACATGTAATTTAATCATCGTTGTTCGATGTTGCCCATGGATGGCGAGGGGGGAGGAAGGAGGAGCGATGTGTGTCCTTGCTCCACTGACTTTGCCTCTGTTCTACCTTTCTTGTAGCAGACAGAGAAGGAGGAGACTCGATGACCTGCCCCCTCCTCCCTCCTTTATTTTTTTTTTGGTAACAAAACAAAACAAAACAGAGACACTGAATGAGGAAATTAAGTCTAAAGAGAATGATGTTGGTGGCAGGACTCTGGGAAAGACTTTTAGAAACACAAGCTGCCGCTTCTCCTAAGATAACCTTGATCCTGACCGTGAACATGGCCGATCCTACGTCCTTCTGTCCAGTGCACCACCACCGAGGCTGCTGACGCCACTCAGCACGGCCGCCCAGGACGGATGGGAAGAATGAAAGGCAGAAATGGGCCACGCTGGGCGGAGGCAGGTGGGCCGCCTTCCACGGCAGGCACAGCAGGCTGTGGGAAGGAAGCGAGGGAGACCAGGAGCCCGTGTCGTGTCACGTCCACAAGAAGGTAGGCAACCTGGAGATGTTCCCATCCAGTGACGGGGCCAGAAGCTGAGCGGGTTTATCCAAAGAGCCAAGAGTCAACAGGGGGACTTTTATGGGAGACAAATCTCTCTTTTGCAAGAGAGACCGCATTTCCGCATTCCCCACCGTGATGAAAATTAAAAAGAGAGACTTGTGTGCAGAACTTGCTCAATTGTCTTCTGTCCAAATGCAAACACTGATGCACATGTGCAGAGGAGCACACGTGCATGCATGTGCGTGCACATATACACGCCAGTGCACAGGCACACACACATGCACACACAGAGACGATTTCCTTGCTCTTTGATTCCTACTGCAATGGCTCCAACTTAGCACCATTGTGAGGTTGGCCCAAGACGGGGCGGTGTTTCATTCTGCTGGGTCTCCCTGAGTGCGAACCAGCTGGGGGCACCCAACAAGTGCAGCGACAACAGCCCTGCGACGGGCACCTCTGATTGTGCGGCGGCTCGCTTCACGTGTAATCTGTCTCCATGTTGCAATTCCCAACCCTCAGCGTGTCCACGGGAGACAAAAAAGGAGGTTTTACTCCTGTCCCCAGTGAGCCTCTCAGAATCGCACAGGGGCCAGTTCTACCTGGTCTGAGAGGGTCCCTATATGAATCGCTACTGACTCAATGGCAGTGAGTTTGGGCTTAGTACACACACACACACACACACACACACACACACACACACACACAATGTCCTTTGTAGTTCTTCCTCACACCCATCTCCTGTTGATCTTGCCTCACAATAATGATGCCTTTGGGAGAATTATACTGGTGTATTGGTAACACACTGGGTTGCTAACTGAGAGGTCAATAGTTCAAAACCACCAGCTGCTCTGAGGGAGAAAGACGAGGCTTTTGACTCCCATAAAGGGTTTCATTACATTCTTGGACACCCACAGGGACAGTTCTACCTTGTCTGATAGGCTCCTTATGAGTCAAAATGGGCAGGCAGTTGTGGATGTCCATCCAGGCTCAGTTCAAATGGATGCAAATCGCCCCAGCCTGTACCATTTTTCAGATCAAACCCAGCAGAGACTTCCAGCCTGGAGACGGCACCCTCCCCGCTCCTTTCCCCCACAACTTCCCTTTGGAAGCGATTCCAAGCTTGCTCCAAAAGTCCCGCACCAGGGCCTGAACATTGTTTCTTCCATGGCATCTCTTTCAGGACGGTGTTTCAGTTAAGAATAATAAATGCATCTCTAAACAGATGGAAGAGTTTTACAAGAGCTAGGAAAACCACTCCTTTTCCTTATACACCCTATAGGCTGATCTTAATCCTCTCATTGTTAAAAGTGCATGGTTTCAAAGAGTCTCATTAACGTGCCAAGTGTCTTTATTAAATCACTCTATGAACACAGGGGTCGGGGTGGGGGGAGGTCCATTACAATGAGTTTCTCTGTACGATCAAAAGTTGTCCACGGTCCTGCTGATAGCTTACTTCTTCTGAAATTTAAAAAGGTGAAATTTCAGTAGAGGCAAACATTTGGCCAAGTTTTAATTTGTAATATGGCTGGAGGGGTTCCTAGGTCCCAGCCAGGAAAAGGTCTACCTTTTATCAAGGCAGTTGTCCCCAGACAAAAAAGGAACTGTGAAAAATAGACTTTGCATTCACCCACAGAAATTAATTCTTGGCACGACGGTAATATGATTTGCCAGGCAGAAACACAACAGGTCTCCAACATCCGCTCAGGGTTAGAGAACCCAGCCGGCGAATTTCGACCCAGGCTTCAGAGGTGACTCCAGCACTGTGGGGTGGGAGGGAGAGTCCGGGGAACAAAGTTCGGTGTGCTTGCGTCTTGGAGTCTGACACAGAAGGCAAAGAACATCCCACAATCTTTGAACGCACAAACCAACACATGTTCATGATCGGGAGCTAGTGGGCAAGCAGGCATTTCTAAGCCTTCCACAGAAGTGGAAGGGAATCTTGTGTTAGGCTTGTCTTCTGCCTGGATTCTGAAAAAGGCTCGAAGTACGGGTGCAATCTAGAAGAAGCATGGACCCCAATTGGGGCCAGTAGCGGCTTCAGAGATGGGCTGCTATCCACAAGGTCAGTGGTGCAAATCCCCCAGCCTTTTGGGGGGTGGGTTGGGGGGTGATGAGAAAGATGAGCTTGTCAGCCTTGGAAACCCCACAGGGGCAGTCCTACAAAGTCCTAGAGGGAACTCTGAGTAGAAGCTATCTAAATGGCAATGAATTTGATTGAAGTTTCAAAGCGGAGGATTATCGACTATCCCGTGGAATGCTGAAGTTGCTGCTGGGTGCCATGGAGTCGGTGCTGAATTAGATGCTGTGTACCAACCCACAGCGGCCCTATGTACTGACCCATAGCAACCATGTGTACTGATCCATAGCGACCCTATGTACCGACCCATAGCGACCCTGTGTACTGACCCATAGCGGCCCCGTGTACTGACTCATAGCAACCCTGTATACTGACTCACAGCGACCCTGTGTACTGACCCATAGTGACCCCGTGTACTGACCCATAGCGACCCCATTTACTGACCCTGTGTACCGACTCATAGCAACCTTGTATACCGCCTCATAGCGACCCCGTGTACTGACCCATAGCGACCCCATTTACTGACCCTGTGTACTGACTCATAGCAACCTTGTATACTGACTCATAGTGACCCTGTGTACTGACCCATAGCAACCCTATGTACTGACCCATAGTTTCCCTATATACCAACCCATAGCAGCCCTATGTACCGACTCAGTGACCCTATGTACTAACTCATAGCGACCCTATGTACCGACCCATAGCAGCCCTGTGTATTGACTCATAGTGACCCTATGTACTGACCCATAGTGTCCCTATGTACCGACCCCATAGCAACCATGAGTACTGACACATAGCGACCCTGTGTACTGACACATAGCAACGCTATTTACTGACTCCAGAACTCACACAAATATCTCTCCTTTACAGAAGTTTCTGTGTATTGGAATCATCGCCATGGGGGACTCTGTTGGTGTCAGCTTCAGACCTCAGCAGATTAGGCTCTGCCTTGAAGAGCTTGGCTCCAGTACCTGGGGCTCACCTTAGCCAAGGACAAAGACAGACAAGTGACAGGGGCAAGGAGCACCACTCAGACCGATTGTGGTTCGTCCTTCTGTGCTTTTATTGAACGACAACATTTCCCAGGAAAGAACTGCCTCAGCTGTGGTGGTCCCTGAGGTCAGGGCACCCTAAGGGCATTTACATGGGTGGTGGGATGCCTGGGAAGTAGTCATTGCCTGAGCAGCAGACACATGGCATGGGTGCGTGGGGATGAAACACCAGCATGGAAGCGCCAGGCATGTGGGCACGGGGACCCTTAAGGCCAAGTATGGCAGCAGGCCAACCCCAGGCAGGAGGACGGTGGGAGGCATAGCTGGCAGGGCCACCAGCGGCCCAACGAAACCCACCGGGGTGGGAGGACCCTGGGGTGGAGGCCCTGGGGGAAGGGCAGTGGATATGGGGCAGGGGCTCTGATGTGGAGGGCAGGCCCCAGACCCAGGTTCCCCTGGGGGACTGCAGCCTGGGGGTTCAGCCCCGTGACCACAACAGCCCCAAACTGCTCCATCCTCACGGTTATTCTTACATGCGGGCTCATTGTTGCAGCCACTGTGCAAACTTGGCGAGGGTCTTCCTCTTTTTGGCTGCCCCTCTACTTTGCCACGCATGGCGTCCTTCTCCAGCACAGGGTAAAACAGAGGGGTCAACAAAAGCCAAGGTGACCCCTCCGGGAGATGAATTGAAAGGAAAGTCACAACGGTGGATGAGAACACAGCGCCTGCACGAAGACGAGGCGGTTCCACTCTGGCACACAAAAGGCTGTCAGAAATAGAAGCAGGTTTGAGGACCAACCCAAGGGAGAGAGGAAGTGGTACAATGTGGATGGACATGGCCAGTTGGGGGCGTTAGGCCACTAAGTCCTCCAGGTCAGGCGAGCCCGCAACGGGTTCCAGATGAGGTAGGGGGCCCAGGGCAAAGCCAGCCCTTGGGTGGGAATCAGGAGGAAGGTGAGCGGTGAAGGCCTTGCCCTGCAGGTACATTGAAGGTCCTCTCCCTGGCCCAAGACGGCTACCTCAGAGGGTCCTTCTTGCTGAGTCCAGCTGCTGTTGTATCTGATACGATGACCGGGTCCCTGCCATGCTAAACAATCGTTTGGGAGGGAGGGTGCCTTTTCTCGTCTCTCTTTCATTGTAATTGTGATGGACTTGGGTCCTGAGGTGCCCATGAGACCAGGCTGAGATCAGGAGCTGGCTGAGAGACGCTGGCTAATTGTAGGCTCCAATGCTGCCTGAGATAGTTAAGGTTTATTGTGCCAACCTGGCCCATAAACACAGGTGGGGTTCATTGAAAGACAGCGGGATAAATGGCTCCATGAACCTTGCCCTTCTAGTTCTTGGGTCTCTTGCTTTCGGATGGTTGGAGCAGGGTGCAGCTGGCAGTTCCCTGCTCCAGATGGCAAGGCTCACTTCCTCCAAAACATCTCTGAGGAGATGCCACATGGACCTACCCCGATGCAGCCTTGGGTACTGGAGCAGCTGCGTGGAGACCCCTGCCAGCGCTGAGATGCTTACATGCTCGCTGATAAGGCTTTCCTCCTGCAGTCGGCGTCATAGTGTGTGTTTTGTGAGATGGAGGAGGACTTTGTAGTTTGGTGTAGGACCTATGGGCTAATGTTGGACTTGTGGGCTTGGGCAGCAATGGTTTGGGATGCTTTTTTAACGTACACTTAGCCTTTCTATAAAACTCTCTCTCATGCATATGAGTTTCTGTGGATTTGTTTCCCTAGTTTACCCAGACTAACACACTGCCTGCCTCTAATCTTGTTCTGTTCTCTGTAGGACATGGCCTTGGAGTTGTGGGAAAGACAGCTGGACCTCTATCCTTTCTTGCACCTGGGCCCCTGGTGACATACACTAGTGAGACAAGTGGCCAGGAAGAGGGGTATGATCCATCCATCATGCTGAAGCAGAGAGAGACCAGCAGACAATGAGTGGGTTGGTCCTGGGACATCCTGTGTGTGTGTATTCCATGCACCTTCCTTCCAGCCCTCCCGGACCTTCTAGTAAAAGGAACCCAAACAGAACAGAACAAAACAAAACAAAACAACTTTTTCTAAGGACCACTGCCTTTGCTTGGGGTAGTCCTCAGCCATGGCAGCGGAGCTCAGGTGGGGGTGCCAGCCCCTCTATTTTGTGTGATGAGGTCAGGGAGAGCCGGAGGGAGGCAGCGTAGTCCAAAACCCAAACCTGAGCTACACCCACTACCGTGGAGCTATTCCAGATCTTCAAAATCTAGTGGAGACTCCAGGTATCTAGGTACATAAAATAAGTAGACGAATCAAACACAGATTCCACTGTTGTTGATTATCTTGATGATATTGTGAAACACAACATTTGAACACTGGTGTTTCCTTCTCCATCTTTTTGCCTAAAAAGAAAGTGCTAGTGCTCAGCACCCAGGCTGCAGAGATGCCCAGCGGTGCAACACGGGCAAGCCCCGCCCTCCCTCCATGCCACATTGCAATTTGGATTACTTTTTGGTTTGGCATGCTCAGAAGCCAAATTTTTACCGTTACAAAATTTTTCACCATGTAGTCACCCCCTATGGGCTTGCGAGAAGAGTGCTGGTGGAGTAGTCATTACATGGTTACCACAAGGTGAGCAGTTCAAATCCAGCAGCTGCTCCTCAGGAGAAAGAGGAGATTTTGCTCCCATAAAGAGTTACAGCCTTGGGAGCCTATGGGGGAGTTCCACCCTGTCCTGTAGGGCTGCGATGAGTCGGAGCAGAATCGGTGCCAATGAGTTTGAAGCTGGGATGGGACCAGGAACCAGGGTTTAAGACGCTCTGAGTCTAGAGAGCAGAATAGACCTGCCCCACAGGGTTTCCAAGGCTACAGTCTCTACTGGAGCAGCCGTGACATTCCCTCCCCACCCCTGCCCCTCCAGGAGTGGCTGGCAGGTTAGACCAACTGGCCACTGGTTAGCATTGGTTATCATCAGAGCACACACCCAGCATCAGTTGGCACCAAGGCGCTTCGGATTCCTCCCCAGTGAATCAGGGTAACACTCCGCTCCACTGGGTGGTCATGGCTTGGTTTGGGAGGCGATACCCAGGCTTTTCTTGGGAGGTGCCTCTGGGTGGACTGGAAACTTCAACCTTTGGATGAGTATCTGAGCCTCCAAATATTTTTTTTTTTCAGAAAAGGATTTTTATCTTTTTATTTGACTTTTCAAACATTGTATCGCTCTTTCCGTGAGAGCTTCCCCAGCACATTCGTTTCCCTAAGTGTTCATATACAAATTGCTTATTGCTTTCTGATGCTGGTTTCAAGATCCAACTCCAATGGCGCCCCCTACCCCCCATCCCCCACACCCCAGTGGGTTAGCACCCTTCCCATCTTCTCCCTGGGTTCCCTGCTTCCATTCATCTGATTCCCTGCCCTCTCACTTTGGGCACATGCTACCCTCCAGTCTTCTGTAGTGGATGGCTCTGAGAAGCATGTTCACAGACATAGTCTCCTCTCTCATGTGGCTGGGCATGTCCTCAGGGTCCAGTGAAGATCATCTCAGGGCAGCAGTCTCGGAACGGCTCCTTATTGGGATGTGTCTTTGTATGAGCATGTCTGGTCATTTATTTTCCCT
This sequence comes from Tenrec ecaudatus, assembly GCF_050624435.1. NCBI lineage: Eukaryota > Metazoa > Chordata > Mammalia > Afrosoricida > Tenrecidae > Tenrec > Tenrec ecaudatus. Next base: position 150,214,477 of record NC_134539.1, on the reverse strand, counting down.
TTGACATCGGCTCCAGGCGGTTTTCCAGCCATTCCCATGGGAACCTTCTAGAGAGGTTGCGGTCAGAGACACCAAGAGTGGCAACCGGGCTCCATCAGGTTCTTCTGGGCCGGGAGTCCTTTGGACTAGTGCTTCCTGGAGTTTTTGTCTTCTTTCCTTCTCCTTTGGCTCTAGGTGGGAAGTGACCCACTGTCGCTTCTTCGATGGCCAAGCTGAGCCTAGTAATCAAGTAGACCAACTTGGGTCAAAAATCAGTCATGGTATCATGATAGCAAAGGATTCCTGGGTGACAAAAACAGTGAATGCACCAGACAGCTAACTGAAAGCTGCCGAGTCCACCCAGGGGCACTTCGGAAGAAAAGCCCAACGATCTCCTTCCCCAGCATCAGCTTCTGCAAACCCCGGGGAGCAGACTTCTGCTCGCACACTCCTGGAGCCGCCACCAGTTGTGATGGAATCAATGGCGCACAGGCTGGCGTTTTGCAATTATAAGTAAGAGTGGATGAGTGAGTGGGTGGGTGGCTGTGCAGGAGCTTCTCCCAGGGGCACCCACAAACAGTGCAAGTGCCAAGAAGAGGGTTTCAGGATGGGTGAATCACCAAGGAAAAGCAGAGACTGGGTGTAGAGAAATGAGTCAAGGTCCCAGTATCCAGTTAAATGGCAACGTTGCTACGTTGAGCACTGAGGTGCGCCTGACACCTCATCTGCTTGTGAAGGTGGGACATGGAACTAGGACGACTGAGAAGAACTGATGCATTCAAAGTATGTGACGGGCGAAGACTATGGGAAGCCCATGGACAGCCAAGAGCATCGACGAATCCGTCCCGGAAGAAGTACAGCCAGCATGCTCCGTAGAGGCGAGGAGGGCAAGACGTCCTCAATATGCTCTGGACTTGTTGTCGGGAGAGACCAGACCCCGGAAAAGGACATCTGCTTGGAAAAGTAGAAGGGCAGAGAAAGAGACAAAGACCCTCAACCAGGTTGATTGACAGAGGCTGTGACAGGGGGTTCAAGCCAAAGAAGAGTTGTGGGCTTGGTGCAGGACCGGGCAGTGTACCGCTCTGTTGTACCTGGGTCCCTATGTGTCAGATCCAACGTGACGGCAGCTCACAACCATCCCCATACCAGTATACATTGAGAGCTATCATTTGCTCAGGGCCATTAGTCCATCTGAACTCCCAGGGACCCTATTTGGTACAGCAGAACTGCTCCTATGAGTGTCAGAGACGGTACATCTTCCTCGGGGTCGCAAGCATCATCATCGCCCCCTCCCGAAAAGCACATGGGGGTTTGGTTTTGAACTGCTGACCTTGAGGTGAGCAGCCCCACTCGAAAAGCACTGTGCCACAGAGGCTCCTCAGCTTTCTCTTAACACGTATGGACAGGACATGTGATTTGCAGCACCGACAACCTGCGACCTGCTGCCTGTGAAGCTCTCTCTGTGGTGCAGGCTTCACAAAGGAGCTCGGGAAAGCAAGTGGGGGGTGTAGAGAGGTGGAAAGCACAGGAGACGCAGAGCTGCACCATCCCCCCCCTACCCCCCCCTTCTTACTGAGATGGGGAACAGGGCTAAGAAGCCACAGGAGCCGGAGGGTGGAGCATGGGGTCAGGAAGAAGAGGAAGTGGCCAGGGGCTCCTGGAGAGGAACCAATTCCATCACGCAGGCAGGTGGAAGTCTCCAGGGTCCTTATCGGGCAACCTGGGAAGGGAAGGGAAGAAAGAGAGTTCTGGAAGTCTCCTGGCCTCCCTCCGCCCTCCTTCCCCCGCTGCCTCGCTTCCCCTCATGGTGATGGCAAGGAGCGGGGAAGGATGTATCAAGCCTCAAGAAGAAAGAACCCCTGCCATCCACCCCGCTGGCCGGGCAGCTGAACCTCAGGCGCGCAGGGATGGCGGTGAGCTGCAGACTAGCAGGGGCTGCGGCAGGCAGGAGGGAAGCCATCTGCCATCAGGGCTGCCTGTTTGCTTTGCGAGGAGCTCTGACTGTGGACCAAGCTTCAAAGGGAGGGGATCAAGTCTGGGGGATATCACATTAGGTGCCGCCTGTCTGGGGGCATGGCACTCTGCACCCCCAAAGATGTCAGTCAACCACCCGCTGGGTAACTGGACCTCTTTTCTGCAGCCCCTCTCCCCACTCCGAGCCAATAAGCAAATACAGATCCAGTCCTGCATCATCAGCTAAGGGGATCACAGCACCGGCTGAGCCTGGAGCGACCCCAGCTCGCTCCCAGGTTGTCTTCTGTGTCTTCAAGGGTGACTTTTGTTCTGTTCTGTTTGACTCCTGCTTCACCAAAGTCTGTCTCCTGGGGGCAGACAGGGGTCTTCAGTAGCATTTAAATGGGCTTTCACTTCTGGACAAGGCGGGGTACATGAGCCAGGAGGGAAGCGCCAGGAGTGGTATCAACCCTTTCTGGGTGGGGGGGGGAGAGAGTCAACTGTGCTGTTGTGAAACATATCTGTCTAGGAAGAAGTATAACAGCTCTGCTGAGAAGCGAGGATGGAGCGACTTTGTCGCATGTGTTTCGGACATGCGATCCTGGGAGACCAGTTCCTGGAGGAGGATGCCCAGCGTGGTGAAGTAGAGGGGGGTGCGCAAGAGGAAGACCCCCAACAAGGCAGATTGACATGGCGGCTGCAGCAATGGGCTCAAATAGAACACGGGCTGTGAGGAGGGCGCAGAACTAGTTAGTGCTCCGTTCTGCTGGACAGAGGGTCTCCACGGTTGGAATGGACTCAGTGCCACCCAACAGCAGCCAGGGTCTAATACGCCTGCTCATGGTTGTCCTTGTGTCACACACGTCACCTCTCCTGCGTGTCATACCAGGACAGTGCTGGGGCCTCAGTGCCTCCTCCCAATCCTCCCTAGTTCATTTGCTGCTCAGCCATGGCGTTGTCCATTCACAAACATAGCACATCAACAAGAAAGCCAAATTGAGAAACAAACAGACAAACAAACAACACCAAGCCCAAAAATCTCAAAAGGATCATTGGAGGGGGTCAAGTCTGGTTTGGGGATTTGGGGGCTTGCTTCCGCCCCAATGGACATAGTTTTGGGTCCAGAGAATAATAAAAAAAGCCGTTCTGCTTCTCCAAGGGTTGACCCTGATGTCATTTCTCATCACACGTTACGGAGTTCACAGTCACAGAGCTAAGTTAATCGTCGAGGGACAAATAGTGGCACGTCCTGTTGGCTAGGGCTGTTTCAAAGCTAAATATCTTTGTCAGTGATTTATGATCTTCTGGGGTTGGTTACTTTGTTTCCTCCTTCTTAAACCACCAGGCGATCCTGGGATCTCAGGGTCACTCTTCTGTGAAGAGGGCTTGAGCTACTCCATTGCCTGGATTCTGCTGAGGCTCAAGCAAGATGGCCCAGGATGCGACATGTCTCTGGCCAGCCTGTCACCACCAGAAATGCTCTCCCACCACCTTCCCCGCGTCCTCATCATGACTCAGTCCTGGAGGGGGAGAGAGCAGCCCAAGACGCCCTGTCCAGCAACTTCCATGTTCTGCGTTCAGCCACATCAAACGAGGCCTCGGGGCACGTTTTCCATTAATTAAAAAAAAACTGATGCGTGTATGTCAAGGGAAATTTAATCCTGAGGTTTCCGATTCATTTACACTCAACTCATCAAAATATTGTCTTAGAAGAAGCATTCCGGTGTCCAAGAAATCTTAAGAGCCTTTTTATACGCTTTTAGATTTCTTTTCAAAGTCAAGAAACTGAAGTTGCTTCCCCCAAGAGGATTCCCGGAAAAGCTGAGGGGAGAGTGGGTAGAGAGGGATGGAAGGGGGCCTACCTCGCTGGGCACATGGACCTCTGTCCCCGAGAGACGTGAATGCAGAGGCCCATTCCCTGGCCAGGCCCCTCCTGGCTCTCCCCTCTTGTCCCCCATCAGAGAGCTTGTCCCCCATCAAAGAGCTGTCCTCTTTCAATTCTGGAGGCAAAGGGCAGGCTATCCAAGGGTGCTGTTATTCACAGAGAAATATCCCAAGTGTCTGCTGAAGGGGGCGGGGGGAATTATAGGCTCCACAATGCTACTTCCAGGCAAGACCAATATGTGTGTGTGGGTATTTTTCAAAGAAAGTGCTTACAACACGCCTTCATTAATAATTTCATGAACATCTTTATAATCGAACATGTAAAGAGGGTAGAAAAATTCTAAATCGCTATGAATCTTTGGCATGTTTTTCTGGGTACTAAACTTTACTTTCTCCCCCGTCCCCCCTTGACCGTTAAGCAAAATAGTTTCAGAGATTGCCGTCAATTTGGGGAGCAGCGGGGAACAGTGAAGGCAGGAGCCTGGGAATCAGTGTCCTCAAGAAGTGCACCCCCTTTTCATGCTGGACTATGAACTACTACTTAAGAGTGCCACCTGCCTCCAAGGGGCTCAAAGGAGAACCCACAGAGTGCTCTTTCAATTGTTTACTTCTTCTTCTCCTCCTCCTCCTCCTTCTTCTTCTTCTTCTTCTTCTTCTTCTTCTTCTTCTTCTTCTTCTTCTTCTTCTTCTTCTTCCTCCTCCTCCCCTCCTCCTCCTCCTCCTCCTCCTCCTCCTTCGCTCTTCCCCCTCCCCTCCTCTTCCTCCTCCTCTTCTTCTTCTTCTTTTTCTTCCTCTTTAAAAAAATAATTGTCTTTATTTTAAAACCGTGGTTTTATTGATCTATAAATCACTTATCACACCAATTGATAGGTCCAAATGCGTCAACAAGGGTTGTGCCACAATCCATTTGGAACATTTTCTTCATTCTTGCTGTCACTGTTGCTAACAAGTGCGTCTCCAACCTCCCCTGGTATAGCCCCAAGAAACCATTGACCCCCTGCTATCTCTGTGGGCTTACCCATCCTGGATTTCATGGAAAGAAGGCCATACAAAGAGAACAAGGAAAGAAAGAAACAAGAAACCAGCAACACCAATAAAATAAAAGGCAGAGAAATCTCCTTCCCAACAAGAGCAGGAAGCAATAAAAACTAGGACAAGTTAAAAATGGGTCAAAAGGGAAAACACATGGCAGGATGTTAAATGCAAACCACGTTGTGTCTGCGGTGATCCACTTTCCAGCTCCCCCCGTCTGTGGGCCAGGCTGTTCTCATGCCCACGCAGTGGTCTGTGGGATGAGGGAATTCAACAGAGGCCGTGACTCCCTTGTTGAGTCCTGGTTGACTGAGAGAGCCACCCAGTGTCACGGTTTGCAGATTCTGTCATCTGTAGGTTTAGGTTTGGCACATTTCATTGTTGTTGTCCGACACCCCCCTGCCCCCCGAGTTTTGAGAAGAGAGGAGGCACCTGAGAATAGACACCACCCTCAAAGACCGTCTTGTTCAATGCCAACTCACAGCGACCCTACGGGAAAGAGTCGACCTGCTCCCGTGGGTTCCTGAGACTGAAACTATGGGAGTAGAGAGCCTCATTCTCCTCCCTTGGGGTGGCTGGTGGTTTCTAACTGCTGACTTTGAGCAGCCCAACTCCCAAGCCCTCTGGAGCACGATCGACACAGTTGTCCTCTGACATGTAGAAGGTCTCCGTGAGTCCACATCGAATGTTAAAATATTTACTATTTCATTTTATCCTCCATGGTTCACTGCTAGGGAGTCGATTCTGACTCATCAAGATCCCCTAGGTCAGAGTAGAACTTCCCCTATGGGTTTCCAGGGAGCAGAGAGCCCCTTTCCTGCGCAGCAGTGGCTGGTGGGTTCCTGCTGCTGACCTTGGGGTGGGGCCCCTTAGTCCTGAGCTAATGATGGAAGCATCCGGGAAAGGAAAAACGAACTTAGATGTAGAGGTTGTTGAAGAAACTGGATTCAGAAACCCTTCTGTAAACAACATCCACCCGAACAGGCAGTGTGCTCTAGACCTCCGGGGAGTTTGTGGTGCTCATCTATCCCTGGTTCACTAAGTCTTCCTGTCTCCTAAGTCAAATGCTAAGCGGTACTCCAATTGTGTTACCTTCTTTTTGCTATTTTAAAAAGTTACGATGATTTGTATATTTTTACTACTAGTGTTGCTTTAAAAATAAAACCACCCCCCAAAAAACAAACAAACAAAAAACCCCCAAACTGCCAGGACACTAAAACTGAAACCCAATTATGTTAGTTTTAGAATACCCCCAAGGTGACAGGCAGCATAAATACTTCTCATCGTCATGGTCATGAACTCTTGGGGCCGGGCTCACATAGGTAAGTTCTGTCCTAGTGACTTGCTGGTTCACAAAGGCAAATGCTATTTATTTGGTTGGTGAAATTGGCCAAGTGATGAATTCCTCAGCTTTGCAAGAACACGGATGCAATCCCATGATGCTTTTCAGCGAGGCGCCTTGGTGGTGCAGTGGTCAAGCACTTAGCTACCTACCGAAAGTGGTTGCAACCCATCAGGGTCTTCATGAGAGGGAAGACCCCTTGATCTGGTTCTGCCAAGACTTAGATTCCTGGAGATATCATGAGGTAGCTCTACCCTGCCTTGAGTCTCACCCCCCCATCCCTACCCCCACCCCACCCCCACCCCCACCCCCACCCCCATCACCATCCCACAACCACCACTCCCCCACCACCCACATCCCCACTCCCAATAACCACCCCCCACTCCCTCCCCACCATCCTCACCACCCCCACTGTCATCCCCCCCCATACCCCTACCTCCGCCCCTTCACCCTTACCACCCCCAGCACCGCCACATGCTTTGGCATTTGAGGAGTGGGAGGTGTGAAATCAGGACGTAAGGGGGATGACAAGTCAGAGATCACATTCCGTTTTAAGAAAAGAGACTTGGTGTGGGAGGTCTTCTGTGGGAGAGACGGGTGTGGAGGCATGAGGGGGATGGAGAGACGGTGGTGGCAGTGACTTCACCCTGCTGCAGAGGACACAGGCTCAGCCTTTGACGCCTTCCTTTGGCTCCTCAGGGGTCGGTGTTTTCTAAAGAATAATGTTCTGTGGAGTTTGGGGTGAGGTGTGCATAGCAAATTAGGTTCCCATTGGGTACTCTTTGCACAAATTGTCCAGTGACATATTTCAATCCATAGCAATACTCTAGTAGGGAAAACACACAAGTAACTGATGCCAACACTAGGTAAGAGGCTCCGGGGCAGGTGCTTCTATTCTTTACCAGGCATGTGGCACAGATTGACTTTCCGGATGGCTCTGATTTTCCCTTAGTAAGCCAAGATCAAGGAGCCCTGGTGGCATCGAGGGTTCCATGTTGCATTGGTAAGGACAAGGTCAGCAGTTTGAACCCACCAGCTGCTCCCTGAGAGAATGATGAGGCTCTCTACCCCCTCAGAGATTGACAGTCTCGACAACCCACAGGGGCAGATCGACTACGCCCTGCAAGGTCACTGTGAGTTTGAATTGACTCGATGCCACAGAGTGAGAAGCTAGCATCTCATTTTGCTGGGAGAAGAAGAGTGGGCACCTTGATAAGATGCATGAGCGCCCAGAAACTTCCTGAGCTGGCTCTGGAAGGGACATCTGTCTCACCTCTGAATATCACCTCTGGTTTCACAGGTCTTTGGTCTAGTCAGCAAACACCAGATCAGCCCAATGGGAGCTATGACTTCTCTTTCCAGAAATGGGCAAACTGCCCAAAGACCCATTTCATTCTTAGTTTCCTCATAGCCCTTAAGCACCGAGGGGTGGGGTGGGGGGAGGGAAAGAGGGTAAGGGGGGGGGCGGGGAAGAGAGTTCCTTTCCAATTAATTTCCAGTGTTGACAACCTTTGCTTTGAGCACTGTGCTTTCTTCTAGTTAGATGCCAAGCCCGACAGCTCTGTTCATAGCAATAGTAGAAGCCCCTTCTCTCCAGACATCTCCTTCTTTAGGGGTCGTTAAATGAGCAGAAAGCATGAATCAAATGATCATTAGCCTGAGGATTTACATGCTGCTTTTTAAAAAAAATCATTTTTGGGGGGACTCGTACAATTCTTATCACAATCCATACATTCATTGATTGTGTCAAGCATGTTTGTACATCTGTTGCCATCATCATTCTCAAAACATTTGCTTTCTACTTGAGCCCTTGATATCAGCTCCTAATTTTTCCCCTCCCTTCCCGCTCCCCCTTCCTCATGAGCCCTCGATAATTGATAAATTATTATTATTTTGTCATATCTTACACTGTCCGACATCTCCCTTCACCTACTTTTCTGTTGTCTATCCCCCAGGGAGGAGGTTATATGTAGATCCTTGTAATCTGTTCCCCCTTTCTACTCCACCTTCCCTTCACCCTCCAGGTATCCCCACTCTCACCATTGTCCTGAAGGAGTCATCTTTCCTGGATTCCCTGTGTTTCCAGTTGCTATCTGTACCAGTGTACCAGAGGATTCTGGTCTAGCCAGATTTGTAAGGTAGAATTGGGATCATGATAGTGGGGGGCGGGGGGAGAGAAGCATTAAAGAAGTAGAGGAAAGTTTGATGTTTCATCGTTGCTACCCTGCAAACTGACTGGTTCATCTCCTCCCGGGGACCCTTCTGTAAGGGGATGTACAGTCACCTACAGATGGGCGTTGGGTCTCTACTCTGCACTCACTCTCATTTACAATGATATGATTTTTTGTTCTTTGATGACTGATATCTGATCCCTTTAGCACCTTGTGGTCACACAGGCTGGTGCGCTTTTTCCATGTGGGTGTTGATGCGTCCCAGTTAGATGGCTGCTTATTTACCTGCCAGCCTTTAAGACCCCAGATGCTATATCTTTTGATAGCCGGGCACCATCAGCTTTCTTCAGCACATGTGCTTATGCACACATTTGTTTTTTCAGCGATCATATAGGGAAGGTGAGCATCATGGAATGCTAGTTTAATAGAACAAAGTGCTTTTGCATTGAGGGAGTACTTGAGTGGAGGCCCATGTCCATCTGCTACCTTAATGCTAAACCTATAAATATATTCACGTAGATTTATTTCCCCCCATCCTGTATAAATATATTTACATATGCACATGCCTGTATTTAGACCTCTATAAGTGCCCTTTGTCTCCTAGTCCTTTCCTCTATTTCCTTTCACTTTCCTCTTTTCCCACTATCATCGTGCTCAGCCTTCATTTGAGTTTCAGTAATTTCTCTCGGCTACATTGCCCTTGCTGAATCCCTACCAGGCCTCTCACCCTCTCCTTGGAAAGAATTTTGGATCACTTGTTGTTCCCTTGTCCCTGGGTTGGTCAACACCACCTCCTTACACCTGCCTCCCCCTCTCCCATGTCCTCCCAGAACCATCAGTCCTGTTGTTTTCTCCTCCAGATGATTCATCCAGCCTATCTTATCTAGATAGATCTGCAGAGATAATAATATGCACCATAAAACAAGACAGAGCAAGAGAAAGCGACAAAAGAGAACACAACTATGACAGCAACAAAGAAAACCAATGACCCATGAAGGAATAAATTAATTAAAAAAAGAAACAAAATTTTTTTAATTTAAAAAGAAAAGAAAAACCTGTAAATAGATCAAGGTCTGATTTTTGAACTCTAGGTGTGCTCTCCAATCAAGTCCAATGGGGTGTCACACTCTGACCCCAGAGTCTATCCTTTGCACTCTCTCGGGAGCCCCTTGCTCTGCTCCCCCCATTCTCTGCCACACGCCTTCAGTGTTTTGCCACCGTGTCATGGGGCCAGTGGGGGCCAATTCTGACACTGAGTCTCTCCAGTGTTGTTCCCCGTATGGCCATGAGTCAGCGAGGGACGTAGTGTCTCACAGTGCGATCAGCCATATGGTCCACTGTGCATTGGCTGTTTGGAGCAGGGATATTGTCCTCCAGTCCTGGTGGGCCAAGATGTGCTCCACTCTCTCTTCCTCTCCCTTCTTTTGCTCCCATTTTCTCTGATCAGACATGTCCCTCTCCCCAGCTGCAGCTTCAGTGCTGTCCTCTAAAGTAAATTCTTCTGGGTGGAGGGGCAGTTGTCCATGTAGCTGGTATGGGGGCCGAGTCCTCAGGCCCCTCCACTGGCTCCCCTCTCCATGCCAGCACACTACATTGGAATCCTGGAACACTGGATTAAAGTCTGATCCCTCTTTCCCTCTGGAGACACAAACAATACCCTCCCCTTGGGTGGGTCAGTGCCCTATTCCCCAGCCACATATCTTTTCTTTTAACCTCCCCTCCTTTTTAGTTGGCTACCATATGTACCCCTGGATTTGGTGGCCCCTGCCATACTACCTGTACCTCACCCCTAGAGTATTTGTATACAGTAGCTTTTTCCTTGTACCCCTTTTGCATTTTTCTTTTCTTTATAAGCTTACCTCAGCAGACTGGATTCATGTTGTACTTTTCCTTTTGCCATTGGCTTACTTCACTTAGCATAATTTCCTCCAGTTCTTCCCATGCGGCGATGTGCTTTATACGTTTGCCGCTGCTTTTTAGTGATGCATAGCGCTCCATTGCATGTATGTACCACAGGTTTTTAATCCATTCATCTGTTGATGGAAATTTGGGTTGTTTCCAACTCCTTGCGATTGTGAACTGTGCCATGATGCACACTGGAACACAGATATCTGGCCGTGGTTTGTTTCTTGCCTCTTCTGGGTATATGCCCAGTAGGGGGATTGCTGGGTTGTGTGGTAGCTCAATTTCTATCTGTTTTAGAAATCGCCAAATCAATTTCCATAGTGACTCTACATACCTACAGGTCCACCAGCAGTGGATGAGAGTTCCTATCTCACCACAGCCCCTCCAACACTTGTTGGTTTTTGACTTTTTGAATCGGGTTATCTTTGAGGGTGTTAGGTGGTATCTCATAGTTGTTTTAATTTGCATTTCTCTTGTGGCTAATGATCTGGATCATTTTCTCATATGTTTATTGGCCATTCGGATTTCAGACTCTGTGAAACTTCTGTTCAGGTCCTTTGCCCACCTCCTCCGTGGGCAGTTAGTTTTTCTCTTATTGTAAGCTTGCGAAGTCTTGTGGATTTTAGTAATAAAGCCTTTGTCTGATGTGACATGGCTAAAGATGTAAAACAATTTTTAAAAAAGAGACCCACGTTATAGAATGGAGGCGGAGCTGGAAGCAAATAAATAACCAGGAAAGATGATCTTTTCTTGGGAGGTTCTCAGGTGATATTTTTAGAGACTTTACTTCCCATGAATGGTGCGCTTGAGCAAGTCTGTCTTCCCGTGTATGGTAGTCTGTCTGTTCTCCCTTCTCTTCACTGGCGTGCTCATGGCTTGCTGAGATATCGTGTGTGTGTGTGTGTGTGTGTGTGTGTGTGTGTGTGTGTGTGTGTGCAGAGGACAGGGTTTAGAATTACACACGTTCTCCCTGATTTACGATGGGTTTCCCTTCCGAGGACTCCACCATAAGTCAGTTCTGCTGGAGGTCAAACACCTCTTTGTTTTTTCATTGTTCTTTTTTTGTTTTCACTCTTATTGTCTTTTGCTCTCCTTTTCTTTATCCATCCAATCTGTATTGTCCTGGGGAATTGGAAACATCACGCCTACGTGTCTTCCAGGGAACATCTGAGCACGACAATGACATCAGCAAGTTATGCAAACCAACGTGGGAGGTGGTACGTGTTACTGAGATGTACAAACCCTCCCCGCCCCCGCCCCAAACACCACCACCACCACCACCAACAAAACTTGGCCTTCAGTTTAAACAGCTCGTCATAACTAGGTTCCATCTTGGCTCCAGGGTTACAGTCATACCTGTGAAACATAGAGCCTGAGTAAGGTGGGTTACCATCCAAGAGGGAATCTCAAATATCCCCAACTAAAATGAGAACCAGAATAAGCTGTAAAACTGCACGCTGCCAAAGACAGAAATTCCGCAAGACGCAGAAAACCAAGGCAAAATTCTCCTCATAGTCTGACTCTCACCGATCTTACCGCTTCCTTGACAACTTGATTTTCTGCATGGTAAAACTTGAGATGGGACCAAAACTCCAAAATTAAACTCACTGCCATTGAGTTGATGCCAACTTATTGCTTCCCTGGATGGCAGGGGAGAACTGCCCCTGGGGGCTGCTGAAGTTGCAACTCTTTACGGAGGTAGAAAACCCCTTCTTGCTCTTAGGGCAGCGGTTCTCAACCTTCCTAATGCCGCGGCCCTTTCACACACTTCCTCCTGTTGTCCTGACCCCCAACCATCAAATTATTGTCGTTGTTACTTCATAACTAATTTTGTTACTGTGATGAATCATAATGTAAATATCTGATAGGCAGGATGTATTTTCATGGGTACAAATTGAACGTCATGAAAGCATAGTGATTCATCACAAAAACAATATGTAATTATAGATGGTGAAATACTTATTTCTAATAACAAATAAATGAAATTTTGTCTTGAAGTATGGTGTAGCCTGGATAATAGTCTTCACACCGGGTACTGGTAGGCGGGCATATCTGTATGTGGGCAGACCCGCCTGGAGACGGATAGAGGAGGGGTGCCTTGGTTCCTAAGACCATTGGAAATATGTGCTTTCCGATGGTCTTAGACGACCCCTGTGAAAGGGTTGTTCGACCCCCCAAAGTGATGGCGACCCACAGGTTGAGAACCGCTGTCCTAGAAAGTGGCTGGTGGCTTTCAACTGCAGCATCACCATGCCACCAGATCATAAGTATGCAGAGATAAATCCATAGGTGGAATTCTATCCATCGTTGTGTGAAGTCATACACTGGCCATCATATTTTTGGAGGCTGGAAGTCCCTTTAGTAGAATGATGTATAGAATTAAATAGGAGTCTTTCTAGAAGTTCTTACCTATACTAGCGAAGGACCCTGCGCTGTACCCCCAAACTGGCCCACCTGCTCCGTTCTCATTTGTAGATGTTGGTGGAAAGGTGTGCCTGTGATAGTCAAGTGTCTCCTCTCTGTGGCCACAGGGCTGTTTCCCTATCAGCCTCCCGCTGAGCTGTGTTCTGTGTGCTGTGCTCAGCTCAGCGAAGGAGAGGCACAGAGTCAGAAGTGAGTCTCAGTTTGCTTCTGGTGCTGGTTAACTTCCAATGAGCTTGTGCTGAACCCTCACCTCTCCTCAACTCTGTAACTAAGTTTCAGATGAAAATGAAAAGATAGAGGAGGAAAATCCCCTCCAGACTTTTTTTAAACCAATAACTCAGCACTGATGGACAGCTGGACCACCCACTCCCCACCCCGGGGGAGTAAATCCAAGGGAGGATCTGTTCTTCAATTAGAATTTGGTAAGCGGGTGTCTTGGGGAGGCGTGACTGGATTATCTGACTGGGCGTCTATGGCACCCAGCCTGTCAAGGCAGGCCTCGATGCATCACACCACATGGCCTTCTGATGTGGAATTTGGAAAGTTGGGATCTCGGACCAGCTAGAGAGCACACATTACACGCCATTTGGACAAAGATAAACAGAAGACATGCTCATTTTTCCCCCTGAAATCAGAGATGAAATGAGGAGATGGAAGGAGGCCTAGACCATTACACAAGCCATGGTAGAATATTAAAGCCCCCAAGACATCTGATATCTGAAAGCATTGATGCTCTTTTGAAATGCAAGATTCCGTTTGAAGCTTGGTGCAACCCTCGGACTTGTACAAAAAGGAAAAGACAGGCCTGCACCCAGCATGCCCTTCATGTAGTATTTTGTAATTTTCAAATGGACAGATTTCCAACTTCAATCATCTCACATGTTGGAAGTTGTTGTTTTTCTGTTGTTGTTGTTGTCAGTATCTTTATTTTTGGGGTTTGAAACACGTCCACCTGGATGCGTTAAGATGAGTAGAATTAACCTAACATCCGATCGGTCCCATTCCTCTATGAAATCAGGAAGATCGCTTTTGCCTTGGGATTTCCCAGTCCCCACCGAGCCCTGGCCGACTCTCTTGTCTGTCGCTTTAGTCTCTGCTTTCCTTGGAAACGGACTTAAGCTCTGGCTTAGGTCGCTTCATTCACAGATACGTGGGGGTTGGAAAATCCCTTCCCATTTGGGCACCCTTCTTCCTGGGCCCCCCTCTGCATTCTACTCTTCATCAGCCTGGCTGGTGGGGGAGATAAGGTTGGCAGAGGGCTGGGTCTCCTCTAAGAACATTTGAAAAGGCCCTCTGAGAGTGCTGTAGTGGATGACGTATTGGACTACTAACCTCAAGGTCAGTAGTTCAAAGCCACCAGTTGCTCTGTGGGCAAAAAAATGAGGTTTTCTGTTCCTGCAAAGACTTACAGTCTTGGACACATGCAGAGTTCTGCTCCCCTCTGATAGTGTTGCTCTGAGCCCGAAGGGATCGGATGGCAGTGAGGTTTTCTTGTTTTTTGGTGACTTTTGCTCCTGTCATTTGTCGATTCTGTCCACTCCAGACACCTCACTAGGGTGATGCGAACAGTTAAGTGCCAATCCACCAGCCGAATGGCTGGCAAGTTGAACCCACAGAGATGCCCCTGGAGAAAGGTCTTGATCTGCTGCAGAAAGGTCATCACTTTTAAAACCTCATCGATGAAGAGCAAAGCATCATATCACTGTGAATGAGGGGGCCTGCAGAGTGGAGACCCAATGCCCATTTGTAGGCAACTGGATACGCCCTTACAGAAGGGTCACTGGGAGGAGATGAGCCAGTCAGGGTGCAGGGTACCAAGGATGAAACATACAACTTTACTCTAGCTCCTAAATGCTTCCTTTCCAGCCCCACTATCATGATCCCAATTCTACCTTACAAATCTGGCTTAGACCAGAGGATGTACACTGGTACAGATAGGAACTGGAAACATAGGGAATCCAGGACAGATGATCCCTTCAGGACCAGTGGTAAGAGTGGTGATACCAGGAGGGTAGAGGAAGGTGGGGTAGAAAGGGGGAACTGATTATAAGAATCTACATATAACCTCCTCCCTGGGGGATGGACAACAGAAAAGTGGATGGAGGGAGACGTCAGACAGTGTAAGATAGGACAAAATACTAATAATTTATAAATTGTCAAAGGTTCACAAGGGAGAGGGAGGGGGGAAAATGAGCTGATATCAAGGGCTCAAGTAGAAGGCAAATGTTTTTAGAATGATGATGGCAACAGATGTACAAATGTGCTTGACACAATGGATGGATGGATGGATTGTGCTAAGAATTGTACAAGGCCCCAATAAAATGATTTAAGAAAAATTGCATTCTCAGAAATCCAAACAAACAAAAACAAAACCTCATTGATGGTCCTCAGTTCTCCTTGGCTCATGTGGGAGTCACCATGAGTCTACTAAGACTCAAAAACAGTGACAGTCACATCATGCGCAGGCTCCTCTGTCAGCCCCAGCCAAAAGACAGGTTCTTTAGTGGGCAGGTGGGGAGAACAATAGCATTCAGGGCTTAGAAAGTCGCAGCTAGATTCTCTAAGGGGCTCAACTTAATGTCACCGCTCTTTCCCCCAGGAATTGAAGGCTGCACAGACAAAACTGTCTCCAGCCGTGATCCAGACTGCCAGGAAGGCTAACAACAATAGAACAGAGACAGCGGACAGCAGCGACAACAGAGACATGGGGAGTTCTGGGGATTAGTGAAGCCTTTCTAACACAGAGGGAGATGTTTGCAGCCATGCTCCAAACAAGCAATGGTTTCTAGCTAGCATCATTAAAAAAAAATCATTTTATTGGGGGCTTGTACAACTCTGATCACAATCCATCCATTGTGTCAAACACGTTTGTACATTTGTTGCCCGCATCCTTCTCAAAACAACTAGCTAGCATCTTAAAGTACTTTAGAAGCACAGGTAGATTCAGCAAACCCAACTCACCTGGCCAGCTAGGTGACCTTAAATCGAACACACTGCCATCTAGTCAATTCCAACTCACAGTGATCCTCTAGCACAGGACAGAGCTGCCTCTGTGGTTGTCTGAGACTGTAACTCTTTATGGGAGTAGAAAGCTTTACTTTCTCCCCTGGACCAGCTGGTAGTTTTGAACTGCCCAAGGCATAACCACGACATCTTGGACCTCCTCAAGTGCTAGTTCTTTATCTCCCAAATGGAAGGATAGTACCGAACCTAGTGACCAAGAACACTGAAAATACCGTGGACTGCCAAAAGAACAAAGAGATTTGTCTTGGAAGCAGAGCAAGAAACCAAGGGTGCCAACTGTCAGTCTCCATTTTACTCAGGAGGCAGCAAGGCGCAGAGAGAGGGAGGGCCTTGCCCATGGCCCAAACGCCAGCCAGCAGGAGCCAGGCTGTGGTGGTTCAGTGCCACCAAGTTGGGTTGGCCCCACAGTGACCCTGTGCACAATACAAGGAAACCCTGCTGGATCCCCTGCCGTCCTCACAGCTGTTCTTATGCGTGGGCCCACCTTTCCCTTTTTCACTGTCCCTCCACTTTACCAAGCGTGGTGGCCTTCTGCAGGGCCTGGTCTCTCCGGACAGCATCCAATGGATGTAAGGTGAAGCCTCATAATCTTTGCCTCTAAGGAGCACTCTGGCCTCACTTCTTCCAAAAAGTACTTGTGTGTTGTTTGGCAGTCTGTGAGATTTCAGTATTCGCCACCAGCATCACAGTTCAAATGCACTGGTTCTTCTTGGGTCTTCCTTATGTACTGTCCAAATTTCACATGCATATGAGGTGATGCAAAGTGCCATGGCTTGGGTCAGGCTCACCTTGCATTTCAACCCTTTCCAAAGGTCTTCTGCAGCAGATTTACCCAAAGCAGTGCATCTATGGATCTCTTGACAGCTGCTTCCATGAGCATTGATTGTGGATCCAAGCGAGAGGAGAACCTTGACCACTTGGATCTTTTCTCCACATACCATGGTGTGACCTACTGGTCCAGAGATGAGGATGCTGGTCTTCTTTACTTTGAATCATCCCGCACGGCATTCCTTTCACTCAGCCCTGGCTTCTATATTTACCCTTCCCTTCCTCACCTGTAAAACGGGGCTACCAGTGATGGCCACCTTGCTCCTCTCATTGTTGTTGGGGGGCATGGGGTCGGTTTCTACTCACAGCGAGACTAGGTGACAGAGTAGAGAGTGTCCTGGGTCATTATCTTCCCAAGGTCTTTCTCCCACAGAATCAACTGGGTGGGGGGCGGGCAGGAGGGTGTGCATTTGCACTGCCCACCTTTCTGCTAACAGCCCGGTGCTTAGCCCTTGTGCTACCGCGTGATTCGGTCTGGGTGGGAGCACTGGGTCAGCTTTCAAACCTTAGGCAATGTGCCCTGTCATCCCTCTGCACACACCATGAGCTCGTTCTCACGATGAGGTTGGACACTGCAAATGGCTTACAAGAGAGAAGACTCCCTTGACCATGGAGGCCCCCTCTGGAATGAGAGGCTCGAGGCCGTAGGTCCCTCTGTCCCTTCTGTCTCAGGTCCCCCATGCCCCACTCTTCCCTTCGCTCCCAAATAGTGCTCATGGCCCAAGACACACAAGGAGGTCCCTCCCACCACTGTCTCACAGTATAAGGCAAAGGTCAGTAATGTAGCTTGGATGATAGGAGCCACCTGATAAAGGCTAGAGGAGGGTCAGGTGAGCTTGAGAGCAGTCTCCCCCGACAAACTCATAAACATTCAGGCCCGGGTCTAAGACGCCAACGGAACCATAAGAAGCCACAATGAGGAGAGCAGAACATGCCAGCATGGGTTTGCCTTGAGCCAGAGAGCCCAGGAGAGCCAGTGGCTGCCCAGTGGGCAGGCGCTTCCACAGCCTCCTGTCCCCGCAGCTAGCACACCCACACGACACTCTCACAGATGCCCGGACGGTGGGTATTTGGATCGAGCCCCTCTGCAGCTCCTGCAGCCTTGGACGCTTCCCCATGTGTGGCTGGTTTAGGCTCACATGGGGACAGGATAGCCATTCTAGACAGAGTCAGCTTTGGGGTCCTACATAAACTCAACGCCTCCAGTGCCCCCACCTACCTCTGGCAGCGTTCCCCTGTCTTCAGACCCTGGCATGCTCCTTGTGGGGCATGGCAAGCCTTTCAGTCATCGAGGCTGGGGGCCTTTGGAAGCCTCGGATGTGTCAGTATCAGTGAGCTAACAGATACCACGTGTTTGGGAATGGGAAACACCTGGCGTCTTCACGGTCCAGACAGGTCTGGCGGTGTTGGCGGCAGCCCTTCTTTCTTCTGGGTCGGCTGCTGGCCGTCCCGTGGATTCATTTGTGATAGAGCCCCTGTGGATGATCCCAAACCTAATTGGACAGGCCCTTTCTCCAGGAGCAAGGGGAGCAGCAGCTAAGGGCTCTGGACCGGATGCACTTAGTTGGTGTCGGGGGTTCTGTAGTCAATGGCTGCGTGACTGCTGTGTCTGTGGTGCACCCGAACACGTGCCCATCGAGTGGCCCGTCTCCGGGCCCCTCCTTACGTGTCTGAGTAGAACAATGTCCAAAGGGTTTTCAATGGCTGGGTGTTGGAGAACAGATCACCAGGCATTTCTTCCGAGGTGCCTTTGGATGGAGTGGAAGCTTCTGCCTTTCAGTTAGCAGCTGCGTGATCCCCCACCCAGGGACTCCTTACAGGGTGTATCTGCTAAGGGCTCGCCGGGGCGTGTTTGGTTTAGTCATGACCCTCACAGCACAGTGGGTTATACATCGAGCTGCTCACCACAAGGGCAGCGTTTTGAAACCGTCAGCGCCTCAGCCGGTGGAGTGGGGGGGAGGCTTTCTGCCCCATGTAAAGAGTTCCAGTCTTGGAAACCCACAGGCGCAGTTCTCCCGTATCCTACGGGGTCGTTATACTAACGTATGAACGAGAAGGGCAAGGACAATGACAGAAAGAGTTTGGTGATGTATTGGCAAGGTGAAATATCAAAGTAATCACTGCGGGACACATGAGGGATCGCTTGGACTCCTTTATTGCCAATTTTGGGGACACTGGGGATGAAGTCCTGGGACAATGTGGCGGTTGTGAGTAATGTTGGGGTGATGGCTGCAGAACCATCCCGCGTCAGTCTCCACTAGAGAGGCGAGGTGCTCCAACACGCACGGGCAGTTCTGAGGCCAGAGAAATAGTTCCAGAACTAGATTTCAAATCCTTCGTATCTGAGGGGAGGGGGGGGGAGAAGAGGCTTTTTAGATAATTTTTTTCTTGTTTTTGGAATTCTATCTTAGTTGCCCAGGAGCCCTGGTGGCATAGTGGTCACACGCTGGTCTGCTAATCGCCAGGTCAGAGGTTCAAAACCACCAGATTCTCTGTGGGAGAATGACAGGACTTTCTACTCCCATAAAGAGTTACAGTCTCAGGAGCCCAAGGGGCTTTGAGTTGGCATTGGCTGGCTGACAGTGCTTTTCTTTAATCTTTGTTACCCAGTTCTGCTGTGCCTTGGTGAGTGCTGCTGTCACAGAAATATCACAAGGGGGTGGCTTTTAAGAACAGACACTGATTTTCTTACAGTTCTGAGGTCAACAGGCCAAACCAGGGTCTCAACCTAGCACATTCCTTCCTTGCCAGTAGCGCCAGGCATTGGTTGGTCCCTTGTGAGCCTCACAGGGAAGGCATCTGCCTGTCCTTCCCCTGCCTATGCCCCTCTCTATGTCTCATCTGCTCTGGTCCTAACCCAGAAGGGACTGATTTCAGAGTATACCCTCTCCAGGCCCCAGCAGCATCGACTCTTTCTCTGGGTCCCTCTCTTAGTCTCTGCTGTCAGCTGGAAATACCAGGCATTCGTTGGCTTGTCCATGGGTCCTCCCAGGTCATCTGTCTTTCCTCTGTATGCATCTCAGCATCCAGCCTTCTTTTTTTCTAATCCAGAAAAGATTGGGTTTGGGATCCACCCTTTCCTAAACAGGATTGTATTCACAGAAACAGTGGGAAGGATGTTAGTACAGAAATCCTTGTATTTGTGGGGAGGGGGGCACACAGTTTAATCTGTAACACTCTCTCCAAGGAGGAAGAAGGGGTTCATTTACTTTTGATCTCAGCCAAGGTATGGTATAAACCTATTTTCAAGATCTCAGTCATGAGCTGGGTCACTTGCAAGTGAGCTGCCTGACTCATGCTGGGGTGCTTTGGTGTGCTCACTTGGAATGGAGCAGGAGCTCTGGCCCAGTCCTGAAACCCAGAAGACTGTACAGTTATTTGCCTCGGGATTCTGGGTTTTTGAGTGTTTGGCTCGTGGTTGAGAATGACAGAAAGGGGGAAACCCAGGGGATCCAGGGGAGAGGGAGGATGTTGGCAATGCCGATGGAATTCAGTTGGGCGGGAAGGGGGAAGATTACAACGTCTTCCAAATGAGGCTTCCCCCAAGGAACTGGACCCTGGCCTTTCTGAATTTCAAGTTCTAGATTCCATTCTCAGCATGTGTGCTGACTCATTTCGTCTTCTTCCTAGGGCTTTCTCATTTGCCTTCCAGAATTACAAAATGATTTTATCTGCGAAGGCAGACTCAGGCTTGTTGGGACCAAGGCGATTTCAGACTGAGCAGCGGCTGTGGAATCTTGGGAAGAGGACAGTATGGAATTGTGGAAGCCCCGATGTGGGCCATCTAAGATCCAAGTCCTTCTTGTCCCAAAGGTAACTTTTGGTAACTTTCTGATGTCTGAGTCATTCATGAATCAGGAAACCAACACTGCCTATTGATGACGTTACCTAGGCAACAACTTATCTGGGCAAATGTCTGTATCTCCCTCACCTGTACCAACGTGGCGAGGTTTACCCAATGAGCCATCTTTGAATCTCCGCCAGTTTTCTTAATAAGTCAGGATGGGCGGTCATGATGGAGCAACCATAGACTAAATCATACAAAATCCAAGACACGTGCACTGCCCTCATTCAAAATAGACCTCTGGAAAGAAAGACCAGAGAGGATTTTTCAACAATGTGATGGCTTGTAAAAACGCGTGTGAAACTCTCCAGAGGAAGAGTTGGGTACTGGATAAATCCTCCCTTCCTCTCTTTCTCCCTACTCTTCACAATGAAGTCGAATGGCCACTTCACAGAGACACGTGGAATCTAGTCATTGTCATACTGTGCACGCACCTTTATAGATGTAAATCTCTAATGTTGAAATACAACGAACATATACTGTTTTGAAGAATCTCCAGAGAACACATGCAAGTACATTTTATATATAATGCCTAACATGCATATGAAAGTTGGATGCTGAATAAGGAACACTGAAGAAGAGTCGATGCATTTAAATTACAGTGTGAGCGAAGAATATATAAAGTATCATGGGCTGCTGAGATAAAGTTTATTGTGCCAACCTGGCCGATAAACACATGTGGGGCTAATTGAAGGTGGAGAGATAAGTGGCTTGGTAAGCCTCACCTTTCTAGTTCTCAGGTCGCACCAGGGTGCAGCTGCCTTAGCCAGTTCCCTGCTTCAGCTGGCAAGGCTCACTTCCTGCAAGACATCCCTGAGGAGAAGCCACATGGGCCTACCCCGATGCAGCTGTGGGTGCTGGAGCAGCCTTGTGGAGACCCCTTCCAGTGCTGAGACGCTTACACATTCACTGATTCGGCTTTCCTCCTGCAGTCGGTGTCATAGTGTGTGTTTTGTGAGATGGAGCAGGACTTTGTAGATCTGTGTCTGACATATGGTTTAATGTGGGGCTTGTGGGCTTGGGCAGCACTGGGTTGGGATGTTTTCTTGATGTACACTTACCCTTTATATAAAACTCTCTTTTATACATGACTTTCTGTGGATTTATTTCTCTAAAGGACCCAGACTGACACAACTGCCCAAAGAACAAGTAGATCTGTCTTGAGTACAGTCAGAATGCTCCTTAGAAGCACAGATGATGTGACTTCATCTGTCTCACATATTTTGGACGTGTCAGAAGAGACCAGTCAGTCCCTGGGGAAGGGCATCGTGCTTGGTAAGGGAACAGGGCAGCGAGACAGAGTTGGCACGGTGGCTGTGTCCATGGGCTCAGATGTAAAAGGAATGGTGAGGATGGTGCAGGTCCTGGCAGTGTTGCCTCCCGTGGCCGTTACGGTCACTATGAGTCAGATCACCGTAATGGCACCTGACAAACACAGAAACAACAATGTGTGCACATGGATGTGTATGTATGTGCCTGGACACACATCTACCCCCCAATTTTTGAGTTCATGTGAGTGATTCTGTCAAACACCCCTTTTTATTTTTTTAGTGTTCACAGGCTGCTATATGGACGTCCACCTAAGGACTGTTCATTGTGACTCTGACATGTTGTAATCTCTGTGAGTGAACATCTGAGGATGACGGCAGAAACATGATACGCTGCAATGCTGGATGTAACACACTCATGAAGGACACAATGCATGAACACCCCCCGCCCCCGGCCCCACACACACACATAATGAGTGATTGTCAGGGCTGTTCATTGTAACTCCGACATGTTGTAAGTGGGGGGCTACTTGTGGGTGGACAGACATACAGATGTTGAAACTGACATCACATTTGCAATGTGTCGGAAATGCGTGGCGGGAGCGCAGCAACAGTGTACACGACGTGATCCTTGTTGCTTCTATTTGCCATTGTCCTAGCTCTGATTCATGGGGATGTATGCATGGCAGGACAGAAAGATGTCAAGTTCCACGCTAGCCTCATGAATGGGGGGGCGTTCAAGCCCATCACTGGGGCTGTGTCATCAAGACATCTCACCAATTGTTTGTCTCCTTTTTGCTGGGTCTCTGTTTCCTGGGCAGAATGCCCTTTGCCCATGCATGCCCTTTCCCGAGGACAAGTCCAAGGAAAACAAGACAATGTTTTGCTGTCCCTGCTACTGATGAGCATTCGTTTACGTTGTTTCCTTCCAGGACTCATTTGTTGGATCTTCTGACACACCACTCAGTGCCATCAATCAAGGCACATTGTGACCCTGTAGAACAGGGCAGGACTGACTGCGCTGTGGGTTTCTGAGCCGACAGCCTTTTGCAGAACTGAAAAGCCTCCATTTTCTCCCTTGGAGCGGCTGGTGATTTCAAACAGCTGACCTTGCGGTTAGCAGCCCAAAGCGTAACCACTACGCCACCAGCGCTCCAACCATATATCCAAATGCTTCACCAATACCACAATTCGAAGGCGTCAATTCACTTTCGCTCCCCTTTCTCACGACCCAGCATTTTCACGCTGCCTTTGTTCCATGAACCAAAGTATCAGATTGCGCGATTCTCGAACAGAAGTCATTTCCATATTGCATCACGACAACATCAAAAAGGAAAATACTTCAAGTGTTGCTTTCACCCCAATTCCACTACGCCATGACTAGCCTTTTACCTTTTTTCTCCTGGAGGGGATGTAGGTCTCATCCACACAGAACCATTCCCCCGTGGCAAGTCCTGTCCCTGGCAGCGGGAAAGGAATTTCTGCAGCCTGCTCATTTTGCGGTCATGGAGGTTTCCTGCCCAGGGTCTTTCTGTGGATTCCCTCCGGGCATCGTTTGGCCTCTGTTTGCCGCAGAGCCCAGGAGAGAGGCTGGCTTTTGATAGAGCCCTATCATCTCACCAGATCCGACACACCCGCGGGGTCCAACCCACTCGCAGTAACAGGATTTTCAGGCGGCACATTCGTCTGTGTCTAGTCTCCTGATGTCCTGTGTTCAGGTCCTTGACTGGAAGGGAAAGGGCCGAGGGAGAAAAGAAATGATATCCTGTCAATAAGCGCTGAAAATATTTAGTGTGGCAAGCTCTGTGTTTTCTTTCTTGTGAAAAGCTGATTAATATTCAGTGGCTGAAGGTTAATGCCCCATTCATTTTATTCACTTTACATCTTGCACACAGCAGTGACTGTTCAGATTTCAACTACTCATTCATACGAATCTGGTTCCAATCAGGCAATTAGTAACTTACTGCCTAAGCAGAAACAAATCACACAATTGCTAGGCTTATCTCTCTAGCCATGCGCAGACACATGCGCGAGTGGAAAGGGGCTCATTCACGGGTCCGGGTAGATGGGTACTGGCCAGCAGGGCTTCATCTGTGTGCATCCACTGAGGACATTTTTATTTCCTCGATGGGAAATATTTTTATCACATAAAGATGCGAGGCAGGCAGATGACATTATTGGGAAGACAACATTGCCTAAGCATATTCACGGGTGCAAATATCTTAAACCTTACTCAGGAATTGTGTCGCCATCAAGTTTCCTACAGCGCAAACATCTCTGTCCTGAGTCATATCTAAATAACTTAGAATGAGTCACATTGAAAAAAATTATTATTATTTTTTTTGCTTCAAAGCTATGCATAAGGTTTTCAGCAGCTTCTCTTTCCAGAGTAGGGAGACAGGTCCTTCTTCATTGTGTTCTTCATCTGGAAGTTCTGCTGAAATCTATCTGTTCACTTTGAGTGACTCTGCTGGCAATGGAAATACCAGTGATATAGTTTCCAGCCACCCCAGTGTCAGGGCCTGCTAAAAGGCCAAACCAATCTGTCGTGGAAGAAGCAAGGCCAGAGTGCTCCTTAGAGGCAAGGATGGCAAGACTTGGTCTCACCTACCTTGGACGTGTTGTCAGGAAAGACCAGTCCCTGGAAAAGGACATCGTATTTGGTAAAATATGGAAAAAGAGGAAGGCCATCGATGAGACAGGTGGACACAGTGGCTGCATCAATGGGCTCAGGCATAGGCGCAGTTTTGAGGATGGTGCGGGACCAGCCAGTGGTTTGTCCTGTGGTGCACAGGGTCGTTGTGGGTTGGTGCCGACTGGATGCCACCTCACAACAACAATAGCAACAGCAGTCACATTGAGAGACTCTGGGCTACATCTTTTGTAGAATATGGCATGATTTTTGCAGTTTCATCAGTACGGTCTCGTACACTAAAAGAAACACAAAGAACAAGAAGCTCACCATCACTGTGTCAGAGCCTCATTCATAGTGACCCTATAGGATGGAGTAGAAGTGTCCTTATGGGTTCCCAAGGCTGTAAATTGTTACAGCAGAGGTTACAATAGTTTACAAGTTCATATTTATGTCTCAGTGGCTTTCATACACTTGGACATCCCAGTTTTAATGAAATCACAGCCCGGGGAACTAGAGAGGGCTGAGAATGATGCTCCTTCTGGTTAGATGAACAGAGCATCCAAACAGGCCATCAAGTCTGGAGGTGAGCCACATCCTCCAAAGGTCTCTTGAAGTTGCATCTCTGTGCTCTGGAAAAGAGGAAGATGAGACCTGCTGAGATCTATGCGTAGGCCTCTTCCAGTATAGTGAGTCTATGCTTCAGGAGGATCTGCGATAGGCACTCACTACAGTAGATTAACATGCAGACTTCAAATAGGTGTCAGGGGAAAGGGATCCTGTCAAGAAGTTTGTATTTGCAGTTGATGGTGCCCAGTGGTTGGCTACTGAAAGAATTATCACAGTGGTTGACCATCAGATGGTGGAGCTACTTGCTAGTTTTTAAATTATTTTTTAAATTGCATTTTCCATGGTATCTTGTATTTACTTTTAGCTCATCATGTATGGTGTACTGCTGAAAAATGGTACAAGGAGACTAAAAGGAAAATCTTAGTACCGAGTACTACAAGTGCTTCAGGTGGGGACCTGGCGTTTGGCTGTGACTTCTTCCCAAAAGGATGTTTCACAACAACTTGGAGCAAGGAGATGGATGAAATTCTATTCCTACTCATTTGAAGATGCAAAATTAATCTTATCTAGCAGGGACCCCTTTCTGCTTTGCATATTAGGAAAGGAAAAAGCACAGGCATTGGAGGTCAAAATAAATATCAACCCACCCACAGACAAACAACTCTGTCTCTCCTACTTAGTAGCTCAATGGCCTTGGTTTCTCCAAACCTCTTCAGCTAGGTTGAAGATGAAATAAAATAATGGACAAAGGTGATCACTGGTACATCACAGCCCCTCACTCATGGGTGACAATTAATCATGGGTTTGTGAGATTAATGGGATTGTGTATTTGTGAGAATATTTGGAATCTTCTACATTTCTGGGTCCAGCTCTATCTCAAATGGCCTTGATGGTTTTAATCTACCTTCCCTATGTGTGTCTCTCTCCTCATCATTCCAACTCCAGTCCAGCCCAAGAGGGTGGGGCGGTGTTACGTAATAAGTACAGTGAGCATGGGCTTACTTGTGCTTGTTTTCTGCCTTAGTTTTCTAGGGCTGCTGCAAACAGAATAAACACCACACGCTGGTGCCTGTCACAAACAGAAATAGATTCTCTCACAGGTTCAGAGGCCATCCACCCAAATGCAGGGCCTCAGCACAAGAAGAAAGCTTTCTCTCTCTGTTGGCTCTTGGGGAAGATCCTGGCTCTAGTCAACGTCTATGGGCTGCCCTTCCTTGGAGATCTTCATGTGTCTTGCAGTCCATCTTTCCCTGGTCTAGGAGGTTCTCAGCACAGGGACCTTGGGTCCAAATGACGAGCTCTGCTTCCAGTTCCTGTTTCTTTGTGGTCTTGAAGTCTTTCCTTCCCTTTCTGCTTTTCTCTCCATTAACCTCCTGTGAGATAACAGATGATGCAGGCCACACCCCAGGGAAGGGGCCGGTCATATGGCATCACACCATGGGGATGATGCCATCGTTATGTAACTGCCAAGCTTTTAAGCATCATGGCCACACCTAGGGGGCATATATATTGCCTGGGGACATAATTCAACCCACAATAATTACTAATCTATAATGAACTTTCATGTTTTTCATCAAAAAACTTGGCTCACTACTGATTATTAAGTAAGCCCAAGTAAGACCCTGCTGGGTACCCTCTCCCTGTCACCGATGGTAAATTTGGAGGAAAAAAAAAAGCATAAGTTGTGGGATTGAGGTAAAGGGATGAAAGTCATACCTGGAAACAGAATCTTTGATTTGGGGAAAAAGTGTATGGATTTTCACTATAAATTTGTAAGTACAGACAAGTAAGCCTATGTTTGCCTTGCTATAGGGTAATCTGACAATGCACTAAATAATCAACCCATCCACTGTTTTCTTCTACTTGATATGTTGGGCATGTTACCATGTAATATTTTAGCTCACTCTTCAACATCCTTCAGCCTGCTGCTCCACCAGCGTCTGTCAGTTTACCATACTGTGGTGACTTGCACGTTGCAATGTTGCTTCACCTTATGCTATTGGTGCTTTAAAGTCATTCGTGGTGGGCTGGTTTCAGTGGGGCTTCTAAACTTCTAAATCTCATGACCATCGAGTCAATTCCAATTCATAGTGACTTTATAGGTCAGGATAGAACTGTCCCTGTGGGTTTCCAAGACCATGACTCTTTCCAGGAGTAGAAAGCCTCATCTTTGAGACTTTGAGGACCCACACATAACCACTACCCATGCACCAAGGCTCAGCGATAAAAAGCAGTGAAACACAGCCTTTGAAAACTCTTTGGATCAAAAGGGATGACGGCAACATAGGTACCAATGTGCTCGATACAATTGATGGATGGGTTGTTCTGAGGGCTGGGAGAGCCCCCAACAAAATGATTTATTAAAAAAATGAAACTCTATGGATCACATAGAATATTTTCCAGTATAATCCTGGAAGATAATCCCCACAGGTTAGGAAGCCACAGTGAGCTTCATCCAGCATGCCAGCAATCATGAACATGACTTTGTTCTGTTGCCTGGTGGCCGCCATGAATTGGGATCAACTCCATGGCAGCCAACAACAAAGGCTTGAATCGATGACAGCCCACAGGAGCTCAGACATTTCTACCAGCAAAAATTACCCTCCGAATGGGTCAGTCAGGGTGCTATGTAGTACTGATGAAGAACACAGCTTTCCCCCAGATCCTGGATGCTTCCTCTCCCAAACTACCATGATCCGAATTCTACCTTGCAGGACTGGATAGGGCAGAGGTTGTACACTGGTGCATATGGGAGCTGGAGGCACAGGGAATCCAGGGTGGACGATACCTTCAGGACCACGGGTGTGAGGGGTAAGACTGGGAGAGTGGAGGGTGAGCGGGTTGGAAAGGGGGAACTGATTAAAAGGATCCACATGTGACCTCCTCCCTGGGAGATAGACAGCAGAGAAGGGGGTGGAAGGGAGACTCCGGATAGGGCAAGATATGACAACACAACAATCTGTGGATTATCAAGGGCTCATGAGGGAAGGGGGAGCGGGGAGGAAGGGGAAAAAGAAAAGAGAGGACCTGATGCAGAGGGCTAAAGTGAAGAGCAAATGCTTTGAGAGTGATTAGGGCAAAGGATGTGCTTTATACAATTGATGTATGTATATGCATGGATTGTGATAAGAGTTGTATGAGCCCCTAATAAAATATTTTTTAAAAATTACCCTCCTAATACAATTTTTATCAATCCTGTCAAAAACATTTGATACTAGGGAGATCTAGATCTGAGATTAGAATTCTCCAAAGCCAGGTTTCCTTGGTGACGGCAATTCCCATTACCTGGGGCAACGGAAGGCTCCTGGCCACTTTCTGACCCACCTCCTCCTTCTTTTGTGTGTTAGTATGGCTTGACTAGAGACACAAATTCATAGACACGCATATGTGTATAAGAAAGAGCTTTATATGCAAGAGCAATTGAATATTGAGAAACATCCCAGCATAATACAGATCAAGTCCATCAGTCCAGTATGAGCTCATATGCCCCATACTACTCTATAAAGTCTTCTTCAGACTCACACAAGACATGCGATGGCGCCGAGTGCAGGAAGAGCATAGGCCAGGGTGGAAAGTCTTGTGGATCCAGTGGCAGTGGAAACATCTTAGCGCTGGCGTGAGTCTTCATGTGTCTCCACCAGCTCCAAGACTCTGGCTGCCATCAGCCTAACTCCATGTGCCTTGTCTGGAAGAAGACGAAGCAGAGAGTCTGCATCTATCTGGGTTTCAGTGAGCTTTTTATCTCAGTGCACGTCCAAATGAAGTCATCAGGCTGCAACCTGAGTGACAGGCTAGACTCCACCCCGCCACGAGTTAACACCAGATTATGTATCTACCACCTGTTGTCTAGAGGGTGTGGTCACGATGTCCCTGGGGGGCACAGGATGGGCTGTGACCACATTAGCCTGGCTCATCATTGGTGCTGATAGACCACTATCAGCAGCTCCAGACGTTCCAGGGGTCCTGAAACGAATTCAAGGAGACAAGGGCTCTCAGCTGGAGGGCAGACGCCCTCAGCCCTTGCCGAAGAGCTGCCGGGCATGGGAGGTCTCATGGTGATGGGGTTTCTTTTTGGCCTTCCCCCATCCCTTTGTCTTTTCTCTCTCTTCCGAACTTCACAGGTACCACCAGGAGGGATTCTTTGGCTTGTAGAAATACTATTTTCGCTTCCTGCCTCCGGGTGACTGCAGAAACTTGGAAAAACATATATCTTTCTCTCTCTCTCTTTCTTTTCAAAGCCAAGCTCCAGCACAGCTCCTCGCAAGGTGTCTAGCCAAAATGCAAAGTTTGACCACAGCACACAAGCAGACTGTTTTTCAAGTCAGGGAATGGAGCGAGGTGCCTTTCACCACCCTTTCCGGCACTTCTCTAAAAGATGATTTAAATTGGAGGCAATAGCATCGAAGCCCGAGCATCTGACACTCAGACAAGACTTAATGAGTCACGCCCGTGAACAGCAAGCTCTCCGCCAGCCACTGCGCTTGGCATGGCTGGTGCACATTTCCGTTTCTATTTATTTATTTATTTTTAACCCTCACCAAAACATTTGTTCGGTGGCCCATTCACTGGTGGGCGTGTCCTGGGTAGCTTCATGTGCTCATGGCCGGGAGAATAGGCTCCTTAGCTTTCCCCCTCTCTGGGCCTGCTTTTCCAAGTCAAAGGGCCCCAGTGCTCCTTAGACCAGCCGGCACTCTCTCCGCAGCCCCTTCGCCTGCAGGCCTTTGAAGCTGCCACAGTTAATGCAGTTCCCCAGCCCGCAACACCTAGCAAGGCCATAACCGGCATCGGACGTGTGTGTGTGTGTGTGCGCGTGTGTGTTTCCAGTGCATGAATTATCTCACGAGTTAGGAAAATATGAGTGCTGGGGAAAAGACAGCAAGTCTCAGGATCGCAGGGTGGTACCAAGATGTAGTCAGGAAGAAAGGCCTGGTAATCCCCTTCCGTCAAAATCCGCCGTGGGATGTAGCGGAGGGAGCACCATGCTCCATGGAGACCCCGGGGATTGCAATGAATCCGCGTTGGTGCGGGCAAGCACGGTGCTGGAGGAAGGTGCAGTCATGTCTTTCCTTCGGTGTCCTTAATGAAAAACTCTCCCCGAGGGGCGAGGGATAGCTGACAGGCTGCCTGGAAACCACTGGGTTGAGGGCAGACGCAGAATGGACCAAGGCTGCCCCGCCCGGTGTCCCATCCACTTCTCCCCTAGGGTGCTGGCTGGCCCTCCTCCCGCTCCGGGCCACTGGCAGGCAGAGTGGTGGGGCAGCTCCCGCAGTGGCTGCCACGTATGCAAACAATTTAATCTTCCAATCCAATCCTTAATGTAAATGCTTAATATAAACCCGATGTTAACACGCTGAACATGAATTTACTGGCAGGCCAGGCTGAAATTTACGTCCCTCTGGAAGGCAGATGGGCTGCGCATCAGGCGTTGGGAATCTTGGAAGGCGGGGCTCCCGCACAGAGGCAGGTGCACCGCCCACAGCTGCTGGGCTCCCTGTGCGCTTGCGCCGCACAGCCAATTCTCAGGGAGTGGTCTGCGGAAAGACTGCAGGGGGGTTTCGCTGGCACAGAAAACGCCCATCCCTGGCACGGATGGATGATTCTGCACCATTAGACGGACGCATCTAATGGTCGCTCTGTAGGTGCTAGACCGTGCCTGGGTGGCACAAAGGTTCACATGCTAGGCTGGAGGTTCAAGTCCGCTCAGAGTGCTGGAGATCTGCTTCAGAAAAGTCACCCACTGGGGTGTGTGTGTGTGTGTGTGTGTGTGTGTGTGTGTGTGTAGCGCAGTTTCTCTCAGCCACACAGGGGGTCTCCATACGTGGACACTAGCTCAACACAGCAGATAACTGGTAAGGCTCTGAACTAGGGGCTGGCAGATGATGGCCCACGGCCTGGTTTTGTACTTGTTCAGGGAAGATTGGCTTTAAAGAGCAGAGATGTATTTTCTCACTTTTCAGGAGACTAGAAGTCTGAATTCAAGCCACGACTCTAGAGCGAGGTCCTTCCCTGTCCAGTTCAACTTCTAGTAGCTGCCAGTCATGCCTGGCGTCCCTTTGGGTGTAGATGGTCCGTACTTGGCATCTGTCTCCCGCACTGTGTGCACATCTCTGTCTGTTCTGGCCTTCTGCAACTCAGAAGTGATTAAGTTTAGGACCCACCCTACACAGCTCAGGCCTCATGATCATCATCCAAGAAAATCCTCCAACCAGACAGGATCTTATTCACAGGTACAAGGGCCAAGATTTCAGTATCGATTTTGTTGTGATTGTCGGGTGCTGTTGTTCGGTGGCTCATAGCATCCCTCTGGACAACGAAATGCAAAACCACTGGGCCCTGCACCATCCTCACAATGGGGTTTAACCCCATTGCTGCAGCCACCGTGTCCATCTATTTCCTGGAGGGCTTTCCTCGTTTTCGCTGCCGTCTACTTTCCCACGCATGATGTCCTTCTCCAGAGACTGGTCTTTGCTGGCAAAAGGTGCAAAGAGCCTGAGACAAAGACCTCTGCACAAGACCCCTTCAGAGGGTTGAAAAGCCAGGAGGTCCCTTTGAGGACTAAAGGGCGCCTGGCATAAGCCATGGCATTTCCAGTCGCCTCGTGTGCAGGCGAAAGCTGGACATGGAATAAAGCCGACGGCCGAATGGATGCATGTGCATTGTGGTGTCAGAGAAGAAAGTACTCTGGGCTTCTCCAAAGACAACTGATCTGTCTTGGGAGAGATAGAGCCAGAGAGCTCCTCGGAGGCAAGGATGGTGAGACTTCATCTCACATACTTTGGCTATACACACCACACACACATATATACATACACACACACATATATCCCTGTTTCTATGAGTCAGAATGCACTCATTGATAGTGAGTGTCTTTTTGGGATTTAGTGGCACAGGGGATGAAGCGCTAGGCTGTTAACTGGGAGGGCGGTGAGCTCTAACACCCTAGCTGCCCTACAGAAAGATGTTCTGCTTGCGGCTGTCCTCTGTCCTCAGGTCACTCAGAGTTGGGACAGATTGAACTTCAGAGGGTTTTGTTGTGGTTTTTATGTAAGTTACCTTTTGCCTCTCAACCCTTGAGGCACCCACTCACCAGTGTCCCCAAACCAGAATTCCTTTGTCCACCAAGATGTGCTGGAACTTCCACACTGCACTGAACATGGAGAGTGATTCCTAGTAGTTCATGGTGCCCCCCTTGGCCTCCTTACCCACGATTGTCCCAGTGGAAATGAAATTGCTCCCACAGAACATTGCTTCTCCAATAGCACTCTTCCGTGCAATCTGGGACCGGCCCGGTAGGGTGGTCATTGGTTCCTGGACAAACTTGTAGAACAGATGCCGCATGCCCTTAATTAGGACTGAGCATTCCTACTTGGTACGAAGGTAACCTCTGAGCAAGGTGAGGAGGAAATCGCAGGAGATTCAATACCTGCATCTTCATAATGGGACTCGCACTTTCTTCACTTCAAACTCTTTCAGATGACCCCCCTGCTTTATGGACTGCGTAGCAGTATTCCCAAGTCCTTCTGCCCCTTCTGGTTGACATAATGAGCTACACACGCTCCCCGTGGACCCTCTTCTGCACTTGGCTCCCTCATTAGTCTCAAAGCTCAGTTGCATTTCTAGGAGAAATAGTTGAGGATTTCCTGAGTCTTAGCAATCGAATCTGGCCAACGGCAGGAGGTCTCATTCCTAGACTGTGTGTTTCTCCATCCGTCCACCTCTCGCCCCCACCCCTCCCCCAGCCAAACCGTTGTCAGATTCCATCTTCCTGCCCCTGAGTTTGCAAACGGGACCGACCAGGGATTGTTTTCTGGATCCTCCTCGCTTGTCAGGAGAGGTCAGTCCCTGGAGAAGGACATCATGCTTGGGAAAGCAGAGGGGCAGTGACAAAGGGGGGCTCCGATGAGATGGCTGGACACCATGGCTGTGACAATGGGCTCGAGCATGGCTTCAAGAGGCAGGATGGTGCAGGACAGGGCTGCTCTTTGTTCTGTGTGCACAAGGTCGCTATGGATCAGAACGGACTTGATGGTGCCTGACGACAACAACAGCGGTTGTATTTGCGTTCTTCCCTAATTGCTCCCAGAGCCGGCAACGAACCAGTAGCATTCTAGAACGGGTCTTCTCTCATTGATCTGGGATAAATTGGTGGAGCCTTTGAGTCAAGTGCCTTAGCCAGTAACTCCAAACCAGGATGCTAATTTGAGCCAATTGTTCATTCAGTGGTTACTGCGTCTAAAGACCAGGTGTTGGCCCCCATTGCAATGGCCGTGGTTCTATCGCTCACAACCTAGGGTCCAGGGCCTGCTCCTTGGGGTTCAGCCTTCACCTCTATGCTGTGGCTTCAGCCAGCCTGGAGAAAACTTGGCCAGGTCGACCTTCCTAGGACAGCCTGAGGCCCCCTTTCAGACTTTAACGCCGTCCATAAGACAAGCTAAAGAGGAACACACTTGAAGACAGTATTCCGTCTTTACAAGAGTCAAGTATCAGATTTGAAAAGGTGCTTTGACAAATTCAGGTCTTCTTTTTTGGTGGGGAAATGGAATGGAGTGGCAAAGGATAGTCCATATATGCTAGCTAGTTCTCTGAGGTACAGATTGTACTTCCTTGTAGAGTTGATCAGTTTTGCTGTTAGACAATCTAATTTTTTATTTTATTTTATTAAAAGATTAGTTTTGGGTGCTCTTAGTAAGCTCATATAACAATCCATACATCAATTATATCCAGCATATTTGTACATATGCTGTCATCATTATTTTTTAAACATTTACTGAGCCCTTGTATCAGCTCCTCTCTTTTTATCCTCTCTTTCCCTCACTCTCGTGACCACTTGATACATTCTATGTTATTTGAGCATTTTAAATTTTAATCCACCACCTGAGCAATGTATTTAGTCTCCATGAGACTTTATTTTCTTGTCTGTAAATTGGACATAATGATGCCAAATATGGAGGGTTCGAAAGAGATTGAAATGAAAACCTATCCTGTTGGGCATATCAATCTCTGTCTCTCCTCTTTTAAACTCTTGAATACTTTTAATGGGAAATTTCACTGCACAATATACACTCAATTTTCTGGAATCAATTTTTTTCTGAGGTCCCAATTTACTTTTCTATATTGGCTTAAGTAATTGGATCCCCCCTCCAAGCCTACCACACACACACACACACAGCACTATGTAGGTGCCTAACCCTTATTATTAGCTGGACCAAGATGAGAACTCATATAACCTGGGAAGTGTTCCCCTGCTGTAATGAGCATATTCTCAAGTCTTAAAACTCAGGAAAGGATTATCATGGCTGATCCAGGGCAACCTTAAGGTAGCCTAATTTTCCTCTTCGCCTACACACACACACCCAAAAATAAAGTGAGCATTTTGAAGTGGTTGGAAGCCAGGGGAAAGAAGCAGGGTACAAGAAAAATGTGATAGAAGGAAGACTCGGCCTCGGGCAGTGTGCTGTGCAGTGCCTCTGACCATCTGTGCTGTCTGGGAATATGTTCACACATCTGAAGTCTAAGCCTGCGTGTGCATAATTTACTCAGTTATGGGGACACTCCATATGTACGACTGCGGCATATTTCTTTTGCCTTTTTGAGCAGAGTGTCCCCCTGATGTTGAGATTTCAGCTAACTAGATTATTCACCCAGCCGAGAGAGTCTGGGAAAGAATGGATTCTACTGTTAGATAGAAATAAGATAGATGCACACATATGCTGGATACAACTGATGTGTGGAATAGTATAAGAGCTGTGAGGGCTTCCAGTTAAAAGATTGAAGAAGAGAAGAAGAAGGATTCTAATAGCATCGATAAATACACGACAGGTTTCGCCCATCAGCAGTCCTCAACTGGGAAAGCTGCTCAGCATCCTTGAGTCTCAATGTCCTAAAAACTGCATCATTTTTGGACTTGCTCCTGGGGGGGAGGGGCGTCTAAATGATAAACGGTTAACCTGTTGGGCTAGGAACTGAAAAGTTGGAGGGTCAAATCCACCTGGAGGCCTTGCAGCAGAAAAGACTGGAAAGCTGCTTCTTCAAAATGAAGCATTGAACACCCCCCCACCCCCCCGTGCCTGGGTCTGGTCTGATGGCAACTAGTAGTGGTGGCATGCCTCCTACATGCTCACATAGTGGACTAAGGAGCGCTGGTGACACTGTTGGTTGGGTAAGCATTGGACGATAAGGTCGGTGGTTCAAACCTACCAGACCCTCAGGGAGAGAACGTTGCCCCAGAAGCCCTATGGAGCATTGCTCAGAGTCAGAGTCAACTCCAAGGCAATGGGCTTGGTTTGGGTTTGGGTTCATCTCGAGGACTTAAGGGGATGCTGAATGTTTGAACTCAGTACACACTCACAGCCCAGTGCCTTCTGGTTTATCCCTTCTCACCGTGACCTTAAAGCACAGGAGAGAATTGCCCCTGTGGGTTTCTGGGATATAACTCTTTACCCGAGTACAGAGTCTTCCAGTAACACATTAGGGGCTTAGTAACATCGGTTCCATACCGACCTTCATATTTCAATATTTCAAAATGTCACCTATTTTAAAAAAATGACTAAATTTGTTCCTTGCCTTCCTTGTATCTATGCGGGGTTTTTGTTTGTTGTTTGTTTGTCTTGTTTTCATTGCTGTGTAGTTTTGGTTGTTAACTTTCCCACCTGAACTGACTTTCTCACCTGACTCAGTCAGTATCTCCCAGTCCGTTTTCATGAATTCAGTGACAATATTATCCAAAGGCCTCTTCTGGCAAACCGTCTGCTATGGACCACCCCGTACCCAAGCTTCTGACCACCCTTCCACTCTCAGTCGGGACTTTGGTCTAACACGCTGGATGGATCTCTGGTGAAGCTCAGTTAGCACACTTTCCATTCCCGCTTCCTTTTGCTTCCAGATGATCCTAATGCCTAAGACAGGGATTGTGCTCCAGTGACATATTAGTCAAAGGAATAATAGGACCTAGAGTTAGGCCAATCATGTCATTGGTGACTTTGGATAATAGACTTATGGGAGGGAGCTTACTTAACTTTATACCTAAGAAAACACTACAGAGTAACCTACTGGTCTGACACCTCTAATACTGCACACACAGTGAATTGTATTACTTCCTTTAGACTCAACTGAGAACTGAGGCTCTTGAATAAGAACCACCATTACTACACAATGAGGCCAACAGAGCAATTAGCTCTCAAATGTCCAGCTTAGCCTCTCCCTGGAGTTTGGCTTCTGGCAGATGAAAGAGATGAAAGTGGAGTCCGGTTACCTTCCCTGGAAGTTTCCTCCAGCACCTGGTCCCTGATTTGCAACTAAACAAAGTGGCTTTACTATGAAACCCTCTGCGGCTCTTTTCCAGTAACCCAGGGGTCGGGATGCAAATCGAGGGCTGCTAACTGGATGGGTGATCCCCAAACAGACAAACACTTTGGGAGGGGGATGGGACCTGGATGTCAAGCCATGTCTCAGGCATGGTCCCCCAAATTTGCTTTCCCTCCAGGGCTTTCCCTCATCACTCTGCTTCATTTTTGCTCCTCTGCCATCTTAGATCGCCTCAGAAAAAGACAAAAAACAAAAACTTACATCAGTATTCCTTTGGGTGCAGAGAAAGAAAATTAAACAAATTCTGATACAGCTGTCTTAAGTGATGATAGATAGATAGATGGATAGATAGATTGACAGATAGATAGATAGATACACAAATAGATAGACAGACTGCCATCCCATTGGATCTGACGTATGGTGACCTATTTGGCCCAGAATGAAACATTACTTGATCTTGCTCATTCTCACCATTATTAGCATGTCTGCGTCCCTTGTTGGGGCTTCCATGCCAATTCATTTCTTTAAGGGTTGTCCTCGTCTTTGCTGGCCCTCCACTTCACGAGACATGGGGTTTTCCACCTGATGGTGGGTCCAAGTGAGCCAAGCCAAGTAACGTTCTGTTGTAACCCACCGAGTTTCATTGACCAATATTCAGAAATAGATGACCAAACCCTTCTTTATATTCTGTCTTGGTCTGGAAGGTGGGCTGAAACCTATTCACTTTGGGCAATCCTCCTTGTATTTGAAATATGGGTGACGTAGTGCCCAGCTTCACAGGTACACTCCACTCACCCTAGAAAGACAATCTAATAGACAGGTTATAGGTCATAAACCATCTGTGAGAGGGAATACGGGGTTAACTAATCCATCTGCTCAGAGATGGTCTTTAAGGGTTTGTGCTCCTTGTGACGGCTTTGGTGTCCTTATCATGTCATTGCTGTCCTTTAGTTCACAGGAACCGTTGCCAATTCTGAGCTTCCAGGCAGTTTCGTCCCCATGCAGCAGCAAGAAACCTCACTTTCTGTCTCCTTTTGCCAACAAGGAAAGCTCTCTCTGGAACCTTCCATCTTGCCTTCGCTCCTTACATCTCACTGGTAAGAGTTGGGTCACAAGTTCATTCTTAAACCAATCACTCTCAAGGAGACGATTATATCACGGTTGATTTGGTCTAATCGGGATTCATCCCTCTTGAATCATATGCTGAAGGGATGAATAAAAAACCAAGCTCCCTGCCATCAAGTCTGCGCTGACTCACAGCGACCCCGCCGTGGGTTTCCAAGCCGTCTAGGGGAATAGAAAGTCCAGCCTTTCTCCAGTGAAGCTGTTGGTGGATTTGAGCTGCTGACCTGGCAGATCGCAGCCCAAAGCTTAACCACCATGCCACCAGGTCTCTGAAGGAATGAGTAACTGACCAGTCTGGAAGCGTAAAAACTCTGATGGCACCAAGGTTAAGTGGGTGGGTTGGCACTGCAGCTTGGGTTTAACCCACTCAGTGGCTCTGCAGGAAAAAAAGACCAGGGTATTTGCTTCTGTTGACCTAAGAGCCAAGACAATCCTATGGGACAAATGTACTCTGTCATCCGGGAAGGCTATGAATTGGGATTGGTGCGATGGCACCCAACTAGCACCACAGTGTGGAAGGGTAAGGGGACGGGCAATGCGCTTGATAAAGGACGCTGTCCACTCTTCAGAAGGAGGTATCCTACGAGGGCTGTGTAGAGCGCTGTTACTGAGACTAGGTAAAAGCAAATGGTCCTGTTGAAAGTGGGAGACAGCTAATTGACTTCTTTAAAACGAGCCAGCTATCCTTTCTAAAATATTCTGGACTGCTTAGATGAATGAGTTCCAAAGTCCATATTATCTAATTGCCCCTGTCTCCCTTTGAACGCGCCGACCTGGGTTCCTTGGACACTGTTACAGGAAGTGACATTGAACCGCTTGCGATTTGGCCATCGCCAAAGCCAGGACTTGGTGAGTCGCGGCCTTTTCATGTCCCAGATACCCATCTCCCACACCGGCAACAGTAGCAATACTATGTACGACCTGCATTAGGACTCAAGCTTGACTTAATGCCAAATCCTTCCAAGAATTGAAGGAAATGGAGATATTTAGAAGTTTAGACCTCATTTCGAGTTGTTTTCATTGGATGGCAGAGTGCACGGATTATCTTCCTCTTCATGGACGAAAACACGATGCCGTAACATTTCTTTACAATTAAATTAAGACTACAGAACGGCAAAGACGTTATCTTTCATATGATGTATTTGAAAGATATTGTTTGTGTTTAACTGAAAGAGAATGTAGAATGCCCTGACTTTGTTGCTTTATGAAATGCCAAGTATTCAGGGCAAATCCTATTAAGGGGTTTAGTTCCTGTCTGATATTTTGCCTTCCCCTCCTCCTCCGGCCCCACTGCTACCGCCACTGTGTGGGATGCTTCAGGGCTGTTTAGGCTACGGTTAGACTTCATGTGACACTGAAACTATGAAATCATGCATGGGTATCCATTCCTTTGTCTGTTCATCTATTTATCCATCAAATAACCATCATGGTTCTGTTGTCATTATAAGGGAGCTTCAAAAAGTTTGAGAGCATATGAAATTAGAAGATAATCAAAATTTCCCCCAAAACTTCTAAAGCCTTCTTGTACTAGGTACTTGTCAATACCCTCCATTAGCTTGAAAGCGTCTCATTAGAAACTGTGAGATGCAGAACACACAACTTTGATTGACTGAAGCAAAGAAGACTTAAAGTGGTTCTCATGAAGATCCGAGACTAGGGTGCAGGCGAAGAATGGTGGGTATCCCACTCCCAGCAGAACAAACTGAGAGGACAAACTCCCAATCCTGTTTTGGAAGCAGTCCAAGCGCACGCTCCTGGGGAGTGAGGAGGGTGAGACTGTCTCACATGCCTTAGACATCTTATCAGAAAGGACCAATTCCTGGAGACGGACATCGGCCTTGGCAAAGAGGAGGGTCCACGGAAAAGAGGAAGACTCAGCCAGATGGACTGATGGCGTGGCTGCAGCCAACGGACACATGGCTCAAACACAGCTCCGATGCTGAGGATTGTCCAGGTCCGGACCCCGTGTTGTTCTGTTGTCCATGGGAGTGCGATGAAGAGGAGGGAGTTCACAGCCCTCGGTGGCAATAGTGTGCTGCTGCTGTTGATTGGTCCAGTGCATCAATATTCCTAAGCCCTGACGTCTGCTCCTGCAGCTTAGCAGGACTGCTTGACACTTTGGGTTCCGCCTTGTCATACCATGGTTGGGAAATGCTCTCCAGAGAGAGTCCAGGGAAACTAGGTAGGGATTTCTTTCAGACGCTTCCCTTATATCAGGAATCTTAGTCTAGAGTTGCCTATGTTTCTAATACCTGAAAACCAGTGCCTTACTTATTTTTATCCAATTTTGTTTCTTATAAGCGAGATCTGTTTTAATATCAGTTATTCTACCGGGGCTTGATGGCCTCGATGTGGTGGGACCCATGTGAAACGGTTCACTCCAGATCAATAAGTAAGCTCCCGTAAGCCTGTGCGTACCTTGCTTCTTAGGTAATCTGGCACTGGCTGGGAGCCAGCATAACTTGGGTGTGCCCCCCTCCCCCCTTCCCTTCCCCACTTAGCACATTTTGCAATGATTACTGGAGCTCTCAAAGCAAGCCCCACCCCAACCAGATGCTCTGATGGGAGTTGTAATCTTTTCAGCATTTGAAAGGGGGCCTCTAGTCAGAAGCCAGCATGTCAACATGAAATTCCAGAGGATTACACTTGATTAACATTTACCACAAATTGTATCTGTTGAATATTCAATGATGCCTCACTACCAATTAATTCAATAACAACTCAAAATGTCAAGTGCTCAACTACAAAGATGAGGAGGACACAGCCCCTCAAAGATGCCCCAGTGTTAGAGGAAAACACATCCCCAGAAAAAGAGTACAATAAGAATGTGGAAAACCTTATCATGTCATGGAGGTGAGCTTGGATGGGGCACAGCCACGTGTCGAGACAAGTTGAAAAATGGTTGATGTCAACATTGACATTGACTGTTGTTGTCATCAGCTATCAACAAGTCTGCTCCCCGACCCATGGTGAATCTGTGCACAATAGAATGGAATGTTGCCTGATCTTGCTCCATCTTTATGATTGGTTGTGAAGCAAAAGGTTGTCATCCATAGTGTTTGCACTGGCTAGTTTTTGGAAGTTGATCATCAGGCCTTCCCTCCCCCACCCCTTCAGTCTTAGTCTAGACACTCCATTGAACCTGTTGAGCATCAAAGCAACTTGCAAACCACTGCAGGCAGATGGTTGGTGGATACAGGTGAATAGAACCTGGATCTCCCCCAAACATCCTAACACTGAAACACTGTATCCCACTTGGATATGTCTAGTGACAACATAACCAGTTGGTCACTGGTGGAATACCAATTGAAATGTTTCAATAAGCTGATGAAGCCCTGGAAACATTCACTTGCCTATGCCAGGAAATTTGGAAGACAGCTAATTGGCCAACTGACTGGAAGCAATCCATCATTGTACCTATTTCACACAAAAGTGGCCAAACAATATGCCAATTATAGAACACTATCACCAATATCACAGGCAAATAAGAGTTTGCTAAAGATTATCCAGCAACAATGGCAACAGTCCATTGGCAGGGGCTGATAGATATTCTAGTTGGATTCAGAAGAGGACTTGAACAAGGGATAGCATGGCTGATGCCAGACAGATCTTGGTTGAAAGCAGAGAAGAGCAGAAAGATGTTGACTTGGATTTCTTTGACTATGAGAAGACTGTGTGGATCCTAGTCAACTGCAGGTGGTCTTGAGAAAATTGGGAATTCCAGAACCATTGATTGTGCTCCTGTGGAACCTGTGCAGGGATCCAGAGGCAGCTGTGTGAACAGCAATGGAATCCTGCAGGGTTTAAAATCAGGAGAGCTGTCCATCAGGGTGGACTCCTCTCACCACACTTATTCAACCTGTATGCTGAGCAAATTGTCAGAGAAGCTGGGCTCCACGAAGAAGAATGGAGCATCAGGGTTGGAGGAAGGCTTATGAACAACCTGTGATACTCAGAGGACGCAACTGTGCTTGCTGAGAGTGAGGAGGGCTTGCCGATGAAGATCAAAGATTGTAGCCTTCAGTGTGGATGACAACTCAATGTGGAAACGATCAACATCCTCACCGCTGGACCAAGAAGCAGTTGTCAAGGATTTCATCTTGCTTGGCTCCACAATCCATGTTCATGGAAGCAGTGGTCAAGAGATGAAATAATACATTGCATTAGGTAACTCTGATACACATGAGCTTTTAAAGGTGTCAAAAAGCAAGGCCTCACATGCATGTGAATGTCGGTTGTTGGATGAGGAAGACCATGAAATATGGCGCCGGTGAAGATCATTGAAAGTGCCGTGGACTGCCCAAAGAACAACCAAATCTGCTGTGGAAGCAGTACAGCTAGAATGCTCCTTAGTGGGAAAGATGACAAGACTTTGTCTCAGGTAAGTTGGACACGTTATCAGGAGAGACCAGTCCCTGGAGAAGGACACCATTCCTGGTAAGGTCGAGTGGGAGAGAGCAAAAGGAAGACCTCTGACAAGATGAATTGATGCAGTACCATCATGGGCTCAAACGTAAGAGCAATTGTGAGGATGTCACAGACGCCGACTGTGTTGTGCTATGAGCCAGAATGGACTCGATGGCGCCTATCCACATGACATCAATAGATCAACTGCTAATGTACAGACGAGCGTAAGGATGGACTATTGTTGATCCAAGAAGATGAGTCCAAGCTAGGAGTGTTCTATGGAAGAGAATAAGAAAGACATTTAATGAAATGAAAAGGGCTATTCTCTCTCGAGAGAGAGATGCTGGATGTGACATCCATCTGTAAAAGAATCACTCCCTCTGCCGTTTTGCTGGACGTTCGTGGTTAGCATTTTTGTTTCTCTTGCTGTAGCTCATAGAGGAGGTGAGGGAAATGACTTTGAAAAACACCCACCTACACTGCTCTTCAGTTGCTTCTCAACCTGCCTATAAGAGTCAGACTATGCCTTAGGGTGTCCAAGACTTAAAATCTCCCCAGGAAGAGGCAGTCTCTTCATTCGCCCTAAAAGAAACCACTGTTTAAAACAATGAAATCTATGGATGAAGAGGATTTTATGTGACTTTCCCCTTTTTCTAAAATGGAAAACACATAGGGGCTTGGAGTTGCTTCCAGGCTCTTGTCTTTGGAGACTCACAACATCGCCACACTTCTGTCTAGCGCCACTTTGTTTATCTCCAGTGGGAGCGCCAGGCCCATCTCACCTCCATCCTGCCGCTCTGCAGAACTGGCTGCGGGCATCCCTATGCAATCCCGCTTCCTTGTAGGTATGTGCGCAGATTACCCCACTCTTCCCAACTTGGGTAGTTTAAATTTTAAGAGTATTTTTTAAAATGCAGATTATTTAAAAGGTTTGGCTTAGCTTTACCATCTGTGTTAGTCTGGTTAGATTAGAGAAACAAATTCATAAACACACATATGTGTATAAGAAAGAGTTTCACATACAAGAGGAATTGAACATTGAGAAAACATCCCAACCCAGTCCAGTCCAAGGCCATAAGTCTGATATTAGCCCATATGTCTGATATAAATCTATAAAGTCCTCTCCAGACTCATGAAACACATGAAATGCAGGATGATCACAAGCCAGTGAGTAGAAAGTCTTTGGGTCCAGAGGCATTGTAAGCATCTCAGGGCCGGCAGGGGTTTCTCTATGGCTTCTCCGGCTTCCCAGGTCTGTGACTTGTCTTCTGCAATGACTCCCAGGAGTAGCAGAGAGAGGGAGAGGTGTCTTCTGCTTCCAAGGAGGAAGTCCCAGATGTCCCAGAATTCTCAGGAGAAGGCCAAGCCCACACAGAAGCCTCATTGGCTATGATCTGATTGACAAGCTAGACCCCACCCCTATACTCTCAATCCTCGAATTGACAAATGATTATATATCTACCACACCATCTCTTTATATCTTTCTGGAACTATGGAAAATTTAAAAGAAGCCACAAAGCTGTACCTTGATTCCACTCCTGCTTTCCATTTGCAAGTTATTCCATCTAATAACCAGAGGCCCATCCATCTAAGTGATGCAGCACACCAAAGTCAACCAAGCTTTATTGTCTTTGAACCTGCTGAGAGCCCCGTGATGGTGAAATAGGTTGGACTTTGATCACAGGTGAAGACTTTTCACCTGTGATGGTGACATTCTTGACTGTTAAGAGGCCTGTTCAAAAGTGGGGTGGCGGTGGGGGTGCAGAACAGAATTTCAAGTGCTCCGTGGAATTCAGCATATCTAGAGTCACCAAGCCCAAATGAGCCCCAGAAGTCATCGAGCGAATCCTGAAACTTTAAACCTCAAATCCAAATGATCTCTCAAAGTCTTCTTCGAACTCCAATTAGCCTCTTATAATTGGTAAAGCAGGTCAGTTTTGAGCACTGTGTTCTTTTAAATATGTAGTCATTCGAGGTCAAACAATGTCAACTTGAAAGGTTGGCTAGGGGCCATTATCTTAAGAAACGGATGAGGAATCATGTGGACAAAGACAACGAGACAGGGGGCCAGCTTGAAGCGTGTCATCAGCACCGCTGCATTGTGACATTGTGACGTGTGTGTGTGTGTGTGTGTGTGTGTGTGCCTTCACCAAAATAGTCCTCATAACAACAAGACACCCAGAGTGGGATGGCAACTAGGAGGGGCCAGCGGGGTGGCTCCTTGCCTCTATGGGCAGCAGATTCTGGCTGATCTCAGATCATTCAAGAGTCTCTTTGTGACATCTTTTGGCCAGAACCACGATTTGTGGCAGGGGGAGAGGGCTGCCTGGGGATGTCCTGCCTCACCCCGCAAGCTCTGTCCTTATTGATTCTGGCCCCGGGGCAAGTTCCAGTGGCATCTCCAGGTCTCCGAGTCTGGGAACAGGGTTCCTGTTGAGACTCTGCCTTTGGCCCCGACACGCCCTTGGCAGGCTGACTCCGTGGTTGTCAGTTGTCGTTTCCGTGTGGAAAGAGATGATTTATCATCTTCTGCAAATTCTAGTGGGAATGGTGAGGGCAGAGTTGGTGATGGTGGTGGTGGCAGTGACGGTGGCCGTGAGCGATTTTGGTGGGCTGCAAATTGATCAATCTACACGGAGGTTGGAAGTCTGCCTTTTTATTTTTATTTTCTTTCCGAAGATCGAGAGTGGCACAAATAAGATGGGAAATGACAATATCGAGGGAAAATATACAGAGAAACAAATGCCTTGTCCTTGAAGAGGAACGCAGTGTATTGTTTATAATATGTGAGTTTGGATAGGTGGATCAC
Source organism: Tenrec ecaudatus (assembly GCF_050624435.1). NCBI lineage: Eukaryota > Metazoa > Chordata > Mammalia > Afrosoricida > Tenrecidae > Tenrec > Tenrec ecaudatus. The sequence goes on along the minus strand of NC_134539.1, from coordinate 150,169,976 downwards.
ACGTGAAAGGCTTTGTTCTCTGAAATTTTGCATTATTTTTTCCTGATGGAGTTTAATGTAGCAGCTAACCACATAAAAATGCTTTCTCTTGTCTGTGAATTACAAGATAGTTCTGCTGTTCAATCCCACCAGCCACTCTGTGCCCAAAATATGAGGCTTTTCCTAGAAATATCTAGTTTCAGGAAGCTTATTTAGGGTTTCTGTGAGTCAGAATGTTTCACCAAACAAAGGAAGCATGGAAGCCCTCATTTCCCTATGCCCAGAAATTTGGAAGACCATGAAGTGGATCACTGACAGGAAGCGATCCCTATTTGTACCCATTTCACAGAAAGGTGATCCAACAGAAGGCTGACGTTCTAGAACCATATGGATACCACACACCAGTGAAATTTAACTAAAGCCCATCCAACAACAGATGCAGCAGTATATTCCAAGAGTTGCCAGAGGTTCAGGTTGGTTCAGAAGAGGACTCGAACAAGGGATATCATTGCTGAGGTCACTCAGATGGATCTTGGTGGAAAGCAGAGAATGCCAGAAAGATGTTTGCTTGTGTGTCTTTGACTATGCGAAGGCGTTTGCATGTGTGGATCACAGTAAACTACGGATAGCCTGGAGAAGAATGGGGATTCCAGAATCATTCATTGTGCTCATGCGGAACCTGGACACGGATCAAGATAAGACTGGAACAAGGGAACACTGCATGGTTAAATCAGGAAAGGTGTACATCAGGGTGGAATCGTCTCACCATATTATTCAATCTGTCTCCTGGTCAAATCATCAGAGAGGCTGGCTTGGCTCTACAATCAGTGCTCCTGGAAGCTACCATCAAGAGATCGAAACACGCATTGCAACTTGATCCAGACTGTTGGTCAAAGTCAATGCCTTCTGCCTGCCCTTGACAAATGAGATGGGAGTGGATGGGTGAGCCTATACTTACAAGAGACAACATAGTGATGGAGCCACTGATAGAATTAATTCAAGACTACAATGTATCCCACTTTATGGAGGGTCTAACACACACACCCACACACACACACACATCCTTCTGAAATAAATTAAAAAAAACCAACACCTCGCTTGGAGTCTATTTTGTGTCTCCTGGTCCCTTTGAAAGACCAGTAAACACAGGCTCAGTAAGTGTGTATGAACGGTTTCCCACATCTCTGTTTCGTGAGCTCTATCTTCTTTAAGCTTTCAGAAGTCAGAGGAACCTTTCAGGGCCTTGTCCAATGAGATGTACTGACGCAGAGGAAAGTGTTGGTCACTCAACTTGCATGTAAATGGAATATTTTCCTGGGGCGTGTCCTTGGGGGAGAGTCTTTACATATACGCATAAATTACTGCAATGGATTGTGACAATGGGCCATGAATCGGTAGTATTATCCCAGTAACGGAGGAAGGACTTAGCTTCTGCGCTGCTCCAGACCTCAAAAAACTTCGTAATTGCCCCAGACCATTGGTGACTCCACTTTGTGATCGTACTTAGGACAGGCTTGAACAGGACCTACTGAGAAGCTGATCTCCTGGGTGTGATGCTTGGGAAAGACGGCAGCCTTGGAGTGAGATCTTTACTAGCTTAGTGCTAGGCTGGTGTCTGGCCCTTGGCCACCACGTACGGACTGTAATGGTATTAGGCCTTACCCAAGAAGCCTACTTGGGCCAGAAGACCCCATGTCTAAGACCTTCAAGGAATTGTTTAGAGGACGGTGATTTTATTAAGGGTCAACTGTATTTGGCAGACACATTCAAAAGTGTACTGGTGGGGGACAGTGGGAGACCTTAAACATTATCCCCATCATTCCTGCTCCTGTGCAGTCCTGTTTATGAGAGCTTGGGTCATATAAGTCTCGGCCAAGGAGACACCCCATGGGTGGAGTGATACTCACCTCACCACACCTCTGGTATGCTGAGACACCCCCAGGAGAACGTGTGTGTGTGTGTGTGTGTGTGTGTGTGTGTGTGTGTGTGTGTGGAGCAGGCAGGCGGGGACACCACACCCTGAGCTCATTTCCCTCCCTGCTGTGAGAAAATCGAGAAGAGCCTCTAGAAATCCTCCCACCTTTCCCAGAGGCCTCCCTCTACCAACGTGGGACCTATCCAAGAGGGGGCGGAATGACACGGGAGGATGTTACTTACTGGGAGGAGTTTGCTTCCAGATTCTCATGGATCTGAAAATAATCTCCACTAGTGCAGATCTCCTGGGATCTTGGACGCCTTGGCATATGTAATTCAGGCAATTAGGTGCTGGTTGTGTTGACGACGATCCCATAAAGTATTCTATAAATGAGATATTTCTTCATCATTCTCCCTCTCCCCCCCTCTCTGTTTCCGTTTGTCTCTCCTCCCTCTGGTTGACTTTCTTCTCAGACATAAATGGAGATAAGTTGACAGAACTCTCATTTTCCCTCCGATCTCATAGAGAATATGGCGCAGTGGGGATTTACGTGATTCTGAGTTTTCTAGACACTTGGCTAAGCGCTTCATCAGGAAGAACCAACTTTTATTCTTCTTACAAAGCAAGTTTAACAAGAACGGCAACAAAAAACCTCACTGCCTTTGAGTTAATACTGACTCATAGTGACCCCTGTGGGTTTCTGAGACTGTTTACAGAAGTAGAAAGCCCAGTCTTTCTCCCTCGAATCTGCTGGTGGTTTCGAACTTTGAACCATGCGGATTGCAGCCCAACGCATCTCGCGACCCCACGAGTTGCCCTCAAACAGACTCAGACTCAGGCCGATCCCATGTGTTTCAGAGTAGAACTGCATCGCAGAGGGTCTCCAATGGCTGTGATCTTTCAGAAGTGGACCTCCAGGACGTTTTCCCCCTCTTGCCACGTCTGCGTGAATTTGAACCACCAACCTTAGATGAGTCGCAGAGAACTGCCGTTTGCTGCATTTGAGGAAGAAACTGAGACTCACGAGGGTTTGAAGTGTTCCTCGCGATCACTCATTTAACAGGAGATTGAATAGATCCGAATGAATACATGGTTGTAGTGGCAATCAATAGCCCCGGAAGCACTCTAACTAATAAGACTCAAATTCCCCGGCTTTAAAGCAACTACCGAAGCCAGTAAAGCACAGTCATTGCTCGCCAGGCGATTCTGACTCAGAGGAGCCTCGGGTACAGAGGGAAAGGGCCCAGAGAGTTTCCACGGGCAGGCCACTGTGAACACAGACTCTCTACCTTTCTCCCAAGGAGCACTTCAGCTACTGTGTCACCAGGGCTCCTTCCCTCTAATACCCAGGCTGACTGAGTCCTCACCATCCTGCAGCTCATCTTCTGGGACACACACGGCCCCGTGATCGCCAGGGCTGGCATGAGACCGCTGGACGCGCTCACGAGGACTGACAGTGCAGCAAGCAGCGTCCTATCACTCCTTTCACACCCCACTGCTCCCAATCCAGTCACACGGCCGTGCCTCAGAGCAAGTGGGCCAGCTGGTTCTCCTTCCTGTTCCTTGAAGAAGCGGCGAAGCGAAATGGCTCCTTTGGAATCCAAGTCCCCGCGCCTGAGGCCGATGGGGCTCTCCATCATTATGCACCCCCTATGAGGACCCCTGTAGGCCGGATAAGAGGCCGACCGTGGCAACGTGGGGCTTTGGTGTCCTTGACGCTGGCATCCCAAGAGCACAACAAGCACCTGGCAGGACTTCTCGTCTCTGCCTAGCTCCAGCGCCGTTCAAGAGCAGTCTTCAACCCTCAGTGGCCCATGGCTAACCTCTGAGGTCCATGTGATCAGCACCCACACAGCTGGGAATCACTGAGTCACGGGCTGAGTCGCTGCTTGCATCTGTGTGCCTGGAAACGGGATTGGTAGGGCAGAGTGTATGCGCCGCCCACAGTTCTGGCAGTGTCCAGGGGCTCTGTGCATTCCTGCCGCACAGCCTTGCCGAGTGTAACTCCGGCCTGTTTGAGAAGTGTTTAACCCACCGTCCTCCGTACAGCTGAGGGGCCTAGAGGTTTTTCCGTGGATGTCTCAAAGACCGACATGCTGGCAGAAAGCCCCATCCAATTTTTGGAGCAAGGGCTTGGGAGAGATGTGTTTGATCACCTCTGAGAATTCATTGATTTGTGGATCCCACTGCATTTTGCAACCTACCCCTCCAGCCAACCTGCCATTTCCATCAGCCCAGAAGGGAGTAGCAGGAGAGGCACACTGCTTCCAGACACCAGGCTCTTTCCTCTAGGAGAAACTCAAAGTCTCCAACTGCCATCGAGTCAATGCCAACTCATGGCGACCCTGTAGGACAGGGGAGAACTGTCCCTGTGGGTGTCTAAGAGTGTAACCCTCTCAGGGAATCGAAAGGTTCATCTTTGGCCCTCAGAGCAACTGGTGGCTTCAAACCGCTGACCTTTTGGTGAGCCGTCAAACTCAAAAGTCAGGTTAAAGCAAATAAAGGTGGCATCTCTGGGAGGCAAATGATTGAACAAGAAGAAAGCAGAACTTTATTATGCAGACTGGAAAACAACAACAACAACAAAAACCCTCTGAAAAGTATTTTCTATAGGAATCAGCAGAAATGTACAAAGAAAAAGTAGCAAAATCTTTGTACCTCAAGGTTTTCATTTTAACTTGTTTGTTCATCATGCTCTGTGGAGCCCTCGTGGCGCTGTTGAGTCAGGGCTGGGCTGCTAATTGCAAGGTCTCAGGTTCAAACTCACCAGCTGCTCCCAGGGAGAACAGTGAGTCTGTCTGTCCCCATAAAGGTTTACAAAGCCTTGGGTATTAGTCAGAGAGAGCTCGGTGGCACTGGTTTTTGGTTTCCACTATGACATTCTCTTGTTTGCTTCATACGGCCTGTGCTGGGTAGGTTTGGTTTTGCATTCTATTGAGGAGAAGAAAGTCAGGGAACAGAGAATTCAAAAGATACTGAAGAGAATCTAAAGAACTGCCAAGAAACAGAACGGTCATACTAGAGCGTTGTGATGTTGCAGGTAGTCAAGAATAGAATTGATGCTGTCGAACATGGACTTGCTGCTCTGGCGAAAACATAAGTGTCTCCCAGAATTGAGAGAAAGGATGAAAGAGAGTGAGATTACATAAGAAGAGAAGGGACTGGTAGGGAAGAGACACGACAGAGGCCACTTTATGGAATGAAACAAGGGATTCTTTCATTAATAATTATCCGTGCAAAATAATATAGAACATCTTAGTACATTCTATTCTGAGAGCAGTCTTCGATAGTTAATGCCACCTCAAAATTCCCAATTCATGTTAAAAAGATGAAGACTTTTTTGATGTCAATTATCATCAGAAGGAAACGAGTATTTCTAAAAAGACACACCCCCAAGGGATTTGGATAGATATTCCGAACTCAGAAAATCAAATGGAATAATTGCATTCGTACTTCCTTTAGGAGATATGATTTCAATGATTCTAACAAAAAATCTCAGTGTTGATGTTGTTAGGTGCCATCCAGTTGGCTCCGAGTCACAACGATCCCGGGTACAACAGAAAAAAACACTGTCCCATCCTACGCCATCCTTACCAGTGTTCCTATTGTTTGAGCCCATTGTTGCAGCCTCTCTGCCAATCCCTGTGATCAAAGGACTTCCGCTTTTTGGCTGCCCCGCTGCTGTACCAAGCATGGTGTCAGGGTAAAGTGACTCTGACACTCATCGGAAGCATATAGTGCTGAGAGCAGCCATGCCCATTTTTAAGAGCTGTTATTGTAGATTGTAATCAAAACGGCATGGTGGGAGTAGACAGACTGATAGGCATAAGAGAAGATGTCCCAACATTCTTCAATGATTCATGCACCTCTAATTTTGGATGCCAAATTTAATCATATAGTTACTCTTCTATATATACTGAGAGTCTATTTTGGGAGCCTGTGGCTGACTATTTGAAACAAAATTGGCTTCATTTCTCCAGGCTTGCCCCACAATACAAAGACCAAAAGGGCTGGATCATTGGACGCGCCCGGAGAAACCAGAATAACCTATGGCCAAATGCCGCTGGAGTCTTGCGCACGGTTTCCTTTATCTAGCGCTAATGAGATGGGGGAAATCCTATTCACCACATTCCGCCTGATGACTGGGACTCTTTTTTTTTTGAGGAAGTTTATGAAGCAGAGGGAGACGAAGGCTAGAGAGCAATCAACAATCTATCCTGGAGACAAGCGGATGGTTGTGCTTCATGCTCTGGTAGGGAGGAAAGCAGAGCGGAAGGAAGCCTGAGAAAGGGGAAGGGAAGGCATCTGAAGACACCTTGATGTACCTGGAGGGGGTGGGGGGAGGTTGTTGATTAGGAGAACCCATCACTGTCATTCATCAAAAGATTCTGGGTCCTATGAATACCTGTAAGAAAAATACTGTAGGAAATCTGAAATCGGAGAAATTGAAAAAAAAAAAAAACTGCATTGTTTGTTACATCCGGGCTTGGTCCATGATTGCCCACAGGCCATGATTGCCCAAGGCATACTTATTTGTCCTTCCGCTTTTTGTGCCTGCTTCTCCACTCTCAGGAGTCTGGGGACACTGGAGTTAGCTGGCCCGACATTTGGTATTTTGAAGCCACCCACAGCTCCATGGGGGAAAGAAATGGTGAGCTTCTCCCACCATGATTCTTACTCGCTTGCTGCCATTCACTCAATCCCGACGCCTGCCGGCTCTGAGACACAGCAGAGCTGTGCTCCTGTGGCTTTCCAAGGCTGTGCGCTTTTATGGGAGTACAAGGCCATCTCTCTCTTGAGGAGCTGCTGGTGGCTTTGACCTGCTGACCTTGATGATAGCAGTCCAGTGCACAACCCACGGTGCCCCCGGGGGCCATTTCCCATAAAGATTACAGCCAGGAAAACCCTCTGGGGCAGCTCTGCTCTGTCAATGCGTTGGAATTGGCTTGCAGGCACCCAACAGTAACACCCTTTCTAATATCAGGGCAGTATTGCATAACTGAGACGGAAGAATGGAGAGGGCGGCAAAGCCTACAGCAGGCATCACCTGGCTGACATCAAAGACCCGACAGCTCCAGCTCTCCCTCCGGAAAGCAAAGGTGAAGGGAGGCAGGAGAAAGGGAAGGGAAGAAACTTGGATGGGTCTGGAGGGGAGAGGGGGCGAACGACTAGGAAGACCAAGGATTACCCATTAGAAGGCAAACCGCAAACTCAGAAAACAACATAGTTTTTTTACGCAAACCCACAGGAAAGAATGAAATCCTTAATAGATAAAGGGTTTTTCTAAATGCATATGGGAACCCTGAGGTGGTAATAGGAAGAATATTCAACAACAACAACAACAACAAATTACTTACCGCCATCAAGTCAATTCTGATTCATAGTGAACCTATAAAACAGCGTAGAAATGCCCCTTTGGGTTTTCCAAGGCTGTAAATCTTTGCTGGATGTAATCTGAAAGCCTTAGGTTTCTTCCATGGAGTGGCTGGTGGATTCAAACTCCTGATCTTGTGGTTAGCAGACCGATGCCTAATGATGCCATTTGGGCTCCTTGAGGCGGAGGACATGAACAGGCATCTAACTGCTAAATGAATGAATGAATGAATTGTACTATGGTAATAGATACATTAACACAAATCTGTTGCCATGCAACAAGTGGAGGTCCCGCCCCCTGGTTAGCAATTGAAGCAGCAAAATAAGACCGCACCGGGCACCCGTTATCTGAGGCAAGGCTGCTGTGTGAAGCGAACACTTTTCATGAAGTTCGGTTGATTTTGCTTTCCTGCAACTTGGGAAGATACATTAAGGATTTTTCAAAAGCGACACCCTTGTATGTAGGCATTCTACTTTATAGAAGAAGTACAAGTATGTCCAGTGAGGATCCACCATTCATCTCTCTGTTGAGCAAATGACTCCTTGTATTGGGCTCATGTGCCACACAAGACCTTTCGGAACACCCTTTGGAAAGGAAGGGTCTTACCTTGAAGACTAAGGCGTGCCTGACTCAAGCCATGGTCTTGTCAGTCATGTTATATTCACACTGCACAAGGAGATCAAAGACAAGTGGATGCATGTGATGATGATGATGATGATGATGACGAAGACTGTTGAAAGTATCATGCATCTATGCTTGAGACCATTGCTGAAGCCACTGTGTCCACCCACCTCATTGAAGGCCTTCCTCTTTGTTGCTGCCCCTCTGCTTTATCAAGCGTGACGTCCTTCTCCAGGGACTGGTCTCTCCTGCTAACAACATGTCCAAGCTACGTGTTCCTCACCATCCTCTTCGAAAAAGCATTCTGGCTGTACTTCTTCCAAGACAGATGTGCTGTTCTTTTGGCAATTATGGCACTTTGAATAGTTTTCACTAGCAGCATAGTTCAAATGCATCCGTTCTTATTTGGTTTTCCTTAGATTCAATATCCAACTTTCTCCTGCATATGAGATGATTGGAAATACCATGGTTTGGGTCCGGTACACTGCAGTCCTCCAAGTAACCTCCTTGCTTTGCAACACTGTAAAGCAGGGGTCCTCAAACTATGACCCACGGGCCACATGCGGCCCATTGAGGACATTTATCTGGCCGGACAGGTGTTTTTCCCGTTTGCTTTTTTACTTCAAAATAAGATATGTGCAGTGTGCATAGAAATGTGTTCATAGTTTTTTTTAAGCTATAGTCCGGCCCTCCAACGGGTCTGAGGGACAGGGAACTGGCCCCCTGTTGAAAAAGTTTGAGGACCCCTGTTTGAAAGTGTTTCCGGAGCCTCTAGCATAGTGGCTCTCAATCTTCCTAATGCTGTGACCCTTTCATAGAGTTCCTCCTGTGGTGGTGACCCCCAAAACATAAAATTATTTTTGTTGCTACTTTATCACTGTCATTTTGCTACTGTGATGAATCAGGCAACCCCTGTGAAAGGATCATTCGACCCCCAAAGGGGTCAGGACCCACAGGTTGAGAACCACTGGTCTAGAAAGTCTTTTCTCTCTACTTACTTGTCCCTTTCTCCTACCGCTCTGGGAGAGCTCAGAGTGCTCGTGATTTTTCCGGGCTAAATAAGTATGTAGAGGATTCTGTCCCCCCTCTGGGGACTTATTTCTATGCCCCTTGGGTATTTCCCAGACAAAGGAACTCAATGGAAGGGAATACGTGACGATGACCTGGACCAGGGATGTGGGTTTCTGTCTCTGAGGAACTGGTTTCACCTGGGCCAACCAACCAGTTTTCAGAAGGAATGGCATTCCACCGAGCCATCCTTAGGTCACACCTGAGCACTGACTGACAGCCTCCAGGAGAAAGCCTGCGGGGCATGTTTCCCTGATGAAACCACCGGGCAGCCTCCTGACAGAGCCTTGTGGAGTGCAGGAATGTACTGAGGGACCCCGTGAAATGACCTTTTCCCCCAGCATGACGTTGGACACACAGATTTGCATACCTGAACACTGACGACCCACTCTTTAATCAACAAATGCCTTCAACAAAGACTCTCTCTCAAATGCCATCTGGAACGGTCTCAAGAAACTGCGGAGGGACGGTCGGAACCAGTTTGCGTTCCTGCAGTCGGGAACAGAGTAACAGCGAGTGGAACGCACAGGTCAAGGGAGGTAGGAGAATCTTTATCTCCTACAGGAGATGTTAAGACCATGATCTACCTTGTTGGAACCTCGTGATAGCCCTTCTTGCAGGCCGAAGGTTAGCCCCTAGTTGGAGAAAGAGCACTTCAATGGATAAGATTCTTTTATTGCACATAGACAGGAAGGGCTGAAGCAATGCCATTAGTATGTATTGATGACCAGTCATTGATTCACTCGATCTTACAAACCACACCACGGGTGCCATTACCACCCCTCTGTATCAGAAGTGGTCTTCGGCCTCAGGTGGGTTAAGGAGTCTTATCAAGAGCAGGAAGTCAGATTCGGGGTTTCGAAGGATGTCTGTGATCCTGGCCTTCTTGGGGAGCCCCGGGCTCTGTGGTTTCTCTTACTAGCGGTGGCTCCGGGAAGCTGTACTTTGCCAAGACAGGTGAGCCGTGAGGTCACTGGAGCTGCAGAGCAGTGGCTCTATGTCTTCCACAGCTGTGCTCCATAATCTGCTGTCAACCGCCGTGGGAAACCACGGTTAAGCGGGATGCAGGGAAGAAAGAGAGGCGCCATCTGCAATGCTGCTGGCGTGAGACCCGCCAGGCTCTACAGGGGGCAGAGAAGGTCTCCCAGCCCGCAGCGCAGTTTTCTTTGTCTGATGATTCATGCACACAAAGCGATAACCCCGGATGTGAGCTGGACGTGGGACCTTTGCCAATGGAGCGGGGGTTCGCCAGGCTGAATGGGGACCATATCCATGTGTTTCCTGTGACAGCTCGGACAGACTCCCATCCATTCAGGGGCTTCATTCCGCTCAAATGTAGGACAGTTCTGAGAGTCAGAAGTCTAAAACTTCTCACTGGGCTGAAAGTGAAGGCTGGTGGCTACACGGCATTCCTTCCTAGAGGGTCAAGGGGAGAATCACTTTGCTAGCCTTTTGATGGTTCTGGAGTCTAGTCATACGGCCGCTGTCCTCCTTAGAGGCATGGAAAGCAAGGCTTCCTCTTATATCCTTTGGACAGGTTGTCAGGACAGACCAGTCCCTGGAGAAGGACCTCATAGTTGGTAAAGTTGGGGCAGTGCAAAAGAGGACGGCCCTCAAGGAGATGGATTGCCACAGTGGCCGCAGCCATGGATTCAAGCATAGGAACCATCGTGGGGATGGCATGGGACCAGACGGTGTTTCATTCGGTGGCGCAGAGGGTAGTGATGGGTAGGAACTGACTCCATGGCACCTAACAACAACAACAGCAACAACAAGAACAATAACAGTGTTGACCTGCATTCTTGGCTCATAGTCCCTTGCTGTGCTTCCTAAGCCAGCAACAATGACTTTTTGCCTTTTAAGGCAGACAACATTAAAACACACACCAACTAGAAGACCACTGAAAATGTTATCCCTTCCCCAAAGATATAAATCCAGAAGAGAAAAGAAGCAAACTAGCCCACTTCCATCTAGTGTGTGCCAACTCAGTGACTTGTGGGTTTTGAGTCTGTACATTTTGGGGAGTAGAACATCTCTTCCTTCTTTCCTGGAGGGGTTCGTGATTTCAAACCATTGACCTTGTGGTTAACAGCCCAAAGCACAACCCACTACGCCACCAAGATTTATGTGTGCATACACAAGCCCTATGGATCACATCAGTGTCATCCGAAACAGGGGTGGCAAAGGACCAGGCAGTGTTTGCTTTGCTTCTATAGAAGGCCAACAAGAGTTGGGCACCAACTTGTCTGCAGACAACCGCGTCTGGGTGCAAGGCAATAATGCTGCATGACAGAATGACACTCAGTTTTCCAGCTTGAAACAGCCAAGAACCTCACTGATGACACGGATTAGCAAATTCTCCAGAGGCCAGGGTGCTGGCAGCAAGGTCACCTGAGGACAAAGGACACTGGAGGCGTGGCGCTCTCCTCAGTACCCTGGGGACTTGGGCAGCCTACTTGGCCTCATGTCTTTTGCTTAGGGCCATACAAGGTCCCTCAAGGTCGCCTCATTCTCTTTGATAAGAAGGAATCAGATAAGAGACAGAAGTTAAGAAATCTCCCAAGGCAGTGGGAATGGGACATCCTTAAATTAAGGTCTGCAAGGAAGGAACCCGCCACTTTCTCTCTCTCTCTCTCTCTCTCTCTCTCTCTCTCTCTCTCTCTCTCTCTCTCTCTCTCTCTCCCCCTCTCTCTCTCTTCTCTCTCTTTCTCACCTTTCTTTTCTTCACTTCCCAAAACTCACTGCCACCTAGTTGATTCTGATCAGGGTGACCCTATGCGAGTCAGTGAATATTCATCGAGTGCCTACTATGGATAAAGTAATGCCTTCCTTATTATAAGATGTTGTTGAATATCAAAGATGCTGATCACATGGGCAATGTATGGCTGAGTGCACATGTGTGGATATGGGCGTTTAAACCAGGAGTTGAAATTGATGCACTAACACCTGGCATAGCATAAAGAGGGAAAGAGTCCTGTGGGAGGTGGCTAAGGAACAGGCTGCTAATCCAATGGTTAGTGGTTCTGGTCCTTGGGAGCAAACGGGGAGGGGCGGGGGAATTGGCTTCTGTGAAGGTTACAGTCTTGGAAATTCTTGAATGTCAGCAGCCAACTGCCAGGTATTTCTTCCTAGTCTATCTCTGTCTAACGTCCCTATGGAGACCTGCTCAGCTCCCCAGCACCCCCTAAGTCTGCCCTGACAGAAGGATGGAGGCTGCACACAGGTGGTGTATGGATCAGGAACCAAAGTCAGTTCAAAAGCATGGAAGGCAAGAATTTCATCGCGACTATCGTGCCCACGAGCAGCTGGTGGGTCCTGAAGAGAACATGTGACCAATTGAACGAAGGCGGACGTACAGGGATTATTTTTCCCTGCAAGAAGCATAGACAGCATGGAGCTTGTTCCCCTGTAGAACATGAGGCAATTTGTCAGGGATGGATGGGTGCTTCAGGCCACTCAGAGGATTTACTCTGGGGTCCCCTGTCCCCCGTTCCCCTGGACTCGGCCCACAGCAATCTTTCACAGAAGGAGTTCAATAAGCAGACTAGACCCTCGGTGGGTCCAGCAAGCTGGCTGCAGCCACTCTGGTTCTCAGGTGTTGGCATCACAAGGCAAAACCCTGGGCACCCTGGGCCACTTCCCTCTGGGCTCCCTTCCAGCCCCTTCCACCGGCCTCTCCTTGGGCCAGGCCAGGCTGGCCCAGCCTCCTCTGCGTTGGGGCTGGGTGAGTCGCCGTGGCTTTTCCCCCGGCCCCCGAGGGCTTGGAGAGGCAGCCCGCTTTGTCCACAGGAAACTCCAGAACCAGGGCCAGCCGGGGAGGAGTTTGTTGTGAATAAGCAAAAGAAGGAAACAAAACACAACACTCAACGCCTTGTTTTTAGTTTTCATTGAAAACTGTCACCTCCCCCCAGCCCTCAACCAAACACTGTCCAGTTGGACAGCATACCCTTCTTGAATCAGAGAAAAGGGGGGTGGCCAGGAGCTGCTCCCTCAAGCCAGAAGTGGGTGTCTCAGGACTGTGAGCAGGGTGCTGGGTCTCAGGCCAGTCTTCCTGAATCTGCCTTGAAATGAAAGGCAAAGAGGGCTACGAGGGCCAGGAAGGCCGTGTGGGTAGTGGGCATCCCAGGGGAGGCTCTCCGGCCCCAGCAGACACCTGGAGCGGAGCACAGAAGTTTCTCTTCCAAACCCCACAGAGTCTTGGAGGAAGCCTGGCTGCTGTGGAGGGGGTCAGGAAGGCTGCAGTTGGAGGTGCTGGCAGCCGCGGGACCAGGGCAGGGCTGTCTGCGCTCCTGCCTTCTGGCTCAGTGAGAACCCCGTGGCCTCCCTGACATCATGACTGAAAACCCACACTGGCTTTCAAGCATGGGCTGTCCTGCCCAGCTCCGCCTGGCCAGCTGGACCCTCCCAAAACGGGATCTCTTTTGTCAGCTAGCTGCCTTTTATAGACCTATAAAACCCCAAGTTCATGTCAGGAGCTTTTGACCAGCCACCAGAAAGGCAGGTTTGGCCTCCTGTACGCCCTCTGCCTCCTTTCCTACAGTCTCGATGGCATCCAACCCCCCAGTCAAGCCTGCAGCTTCCCATCCTTCCTCCTAAAGATCTTAGGACCCCCAAAGACATGCCCCTCTGCTCAGAAGGGGGCTCTGAACCGGGGCTCTGGAGTTTGAGGACAGAGAGGACTATAGGGGACATACTGAGATTACTCAGGGGGTTAGGGGTGGGAAACGTGGCTCCGTCATGACGTGGGATGGGATACCAGGAAGGGAAAAGGAGGGGGCATCAGAAGACGGCCACTGTGACTGGTGGGAGACTGCTACACCGTGTGGGACCTCTGATGTTCTAAACGATCTTTCTGGGTATTTGCATCCTTTGGCTAATGAAGAAATGGATGGGATGTGCAAACAGAGCTCCTTATGCTGAGCGGAGTAGAGAAGAGCATGCTGGGCATGGGAGAGCTAGAGAAAGGCGTTGCCACTGTTCCAGGTGGGCACCAGGGGTATGGCTGTCAGCCCTTAGAGCCTGGGAGTTTGTGAGCAGTAGAACTGAGTGGTCCTGTGCCAACTCCATGACCTACTGTAGATCGGCAATAGACTGGGACTCATAGGGTGATCACGAGTTGATTGTTGAGAGTAGATGACCAGACTTTGGTCCTCCTAGCTCATCTTAGTTTGGAAGTGCTGCTGAAACCTCTTCAGCATCCTGACAACAGACACCCAAGCCACCATGGACAGACAGGTGGTAGCTGTGGCTGGGGTGCCCTGGCTGAGAGCAAAATACATATATGCGGAGACTCTGATCACCAAACCACCAATTCAGGCACTGGATTAGTGTTGGCTGAAGGAAGCAGTGAACCATGAACTCGGTGCTTTTCAGCTCCTTAGCAGAACATCCACCTCAGTTACCACCGCTGAAATTCACGGCTGCTGAGCCTATTCTGATGCACAGTGGCCCTGGGCGACAGAGTAGAACGTCCCCTGGGGTTTATGAGACTGGAACACTTTATGGGAACAGAAAACCTCCTCTTTCTCCTCTCAGAGTGGCTGATGGTTTCAAACTGCTGACCTTGTGGTGCGGAGCCCGACGCTTCTCCATGACCCCACCAGGGCTCCATCAGGGTGCCACCCAGGCTCCACAGATTAAGGCCTTTGGAGTTCTGGGGAGCTCAGAACCACTGCATTAGTGCAGAAGGGCCACATCTCCTCCTGATCTGTGGGATTAACATCCATGGGCATGTCCAGCCTCCCGGGTCTCTTGGAAAACTGCTGCCCCACGTGACTTCCCGGGGTTGGCGGCGGTCCTGCGCAACTGTGTGAGTCCACATGTCCTGTCCACCCATCCTTCCAGCAGAGTCCACCGGAGATAGATGCTTCTCACCTCACTGACCCCCAAGCATTTTTCTTTCCTCTCTTGGATTTTAGCACACCATCCAGTCCTGAAAACACCTGGCATCAACCCGAAATACAAAGCAGAAAATGATGAGGTCACGAAAGGATTGTGTTCTCCACCCAGGAGAAGGGGATCAACCACCACCATAACACAGCTCCCTACGGAACGCCTGCCAGGGCCCACAGTGGCGCCTGAATGAGCTCAGTTGCACCTGTGGGACCACCGTGTCCTTTGGCTTTACCTTTTAAGCACATAGTCCAGCTCCAGCTTACAGGATTAATGCAAAGTAGGAGAAAAGGTGTAAGGGAAACCAGTCCTTGCTCAAATTAGATCAGTTATCTTGACCTGATAAGGCGGGTTTTTTTTTTTAAGTCTAACACATAGGACCTTTCTTCTCTTGGCTTTGAGATAGTAGCATGTACTTTAGGCTTAACATTCCTGTGGGCTCCCAGATGATATCAGGCTGTTATATAAGTGGTATTATAAGATTGGAAAGGCCTTAAAGATCATGCCTAAACATTTACAGCATGAACGAAGTCTTTAATTTATGAATGAAGCGGAGGGAAGGTAACTGACTCCATCGATACGTATTGACCCAGTCAGTGATGAGGGTTACGAAGACTCTTCCTGTTGGTGTCCTCATTGTCACCATCAATGAGCAGCCACTACCCATCTAGTCCATTGCCAAAAGGACAAACACATCCGTGCCGGAAGAAGGACGCTCGGAGTGCTCCTGAGAGGCAAGCTGGTGAGACTGCCTTACATTCTTTGGACATGTTGTCAGCAGATACCAGTTCCTGCTTGGTGGGGTGGAGGGGCGGCGAAAAAGATGAAGGGCCTCTGATGAGATGGATGGACACATTGTGGCCACAGCCATGGGTTCAGACATGTTATCAGGAGAGACCAGTTCCTGGAGAAGGGCACCATAGTGGGTAAGTTGGAGGGGGAGTGCAAAAGAGGAAGGCCTTTGAGCAGACGGGTGTCCACAGTGGCTGCCACATGAACTCCAGCATAAGAACAGTACAGCTGCGAGGAGGGTCAGGCAGCGTTCCCTTCTGCTGCACATGGGGTTGCTTTAAATCTGGACGGACCCGACGGCACCCAACAACAACTGTGGTCGTTACATCATCTGTTGTCAATTTGAGAGGCTCAAGAGTGAAGGGGTGGAGTTAATCTGTTAATCAGCCTGCAACTTGATGACCTCATTTGGAGGTGCTAAGGAGATAAATGGCTCGCTGGAGGTGGGATGGTGGCTCACTCCCTGCGAGACATTCCTGCAGACAAGACACAGGGAGCTGCGCTACAGCCCTGGACCTGGAGGAGCCAGGTGCGGAGGCACGCCAGTGCCGAGATGCTGCTACCGCCACTGGATCCGTAAGACTTTCCACCCACTGACCTGTGCACTTCCTGCATGTGGCGTCATTGCATGTGCTTCATGAGTCTGAAGAGGAATTTATAAATTGGACATATGGGCTAATATCAGACTTATGGACTTGATCTCAATATTCAATGGCTCTTCTTTATAAAGCTCTTTCTTATACACATATGAGTGTCTATGAATTTGTTTCTCTAGTCCACCCAGACTAAAACAACAATACACACCAGGAGGAGCCTTGGTGGAGTAGAGGGTTACATGTTGGTCTGCTAAACACAAAGTCAGCACTTTGAATCCACTAGCCACTCTGAGGTAGAAAGACGATGCTTTCTACTCCTATAGAAATTTAGTCTTGGAAGCCCACAGGCCCAGTTCTATTCTGTCCTAGAACAGTGGTTATCAATCTGTGGGTCGCCTAAGACCACAGGGGTTGCCTAAGACTATCAGAAAACACATATTTCTGATGGTCTTAGGAACCAAGACACCACCGCTCCTCTATCCATCTCCAGGCGGGTCTCCCCACATGCAGATATGCCCACATGCGAGTGCTCAGCATGAAGACTATTACCACCATGCTTCAAGACAAGATTTCATTTATTGGTAATTAGAAATATTTTACCATACATAATGACATATTGTTTTTGTGATGAATCACATTGCTCTAATTATGTTCAACTTGGAACCATGAAAATCATCCTGCAAATCAGATACTTACAAGACCATTCCTAACAGTAATAAAATTATAGTTATGAAGTTGCAACAAAAATAATTTTATAGTTGGGGTCACCACAAGATGAGGAACTGTATTGACGTGTTGCGGCATTCGGGAGGTTGAGAACCACTGACCTCTAGGGTCACTTTGAGTCAGAATAGACTCAATGCCACTGAAGTTAGCTTTTCAATTGCACACCGGGTGCTGCTCTGCGTACTGAGTTGGACATGGCCGAGAGATGTCCTTGCTGCGTGAAGCTAAGCTCACACAAGTGAACAACTGGGAGCATAGTGCCTTTTCAGAAAATGATGATGGAACCCGAGAAGGAGGTGGTGGCCTTTCAGCTCTGCTTCTCCGAGCAGGCGTCCTCTGAAACGAGCTCTTTGTGATGAGGGAGGCAACTAGGAGATGCTCCGAGAGAAGGGCGTACAGGCAAAGGGCTGGCAAAAGCCCGGAAGCTGGCTCCACGTCACTCCAGTTCCATCACCATCAGCATCTCCTAGAGCTTGACCCTTTTCAGGACACGTTCCCTTCCGACGCCTGCTGCAACTGAAAGTCCTTATCCCTTGAGGTCACAGCTTCCCTCGCCGACCTCTTTAGCACTGTGTTTTCTTTTCTCCTCCTGGACACCGACACAGGATCGGCAGTCACGTAGCTTTTCTCTTGCACTGCGATCTGTTCTCCAGACGATTTCTACATTTTCTGTCCTCTCCCACCCCGGCTCCGTGGATGCCAGGACTTAGCCTTTGACTATCTGTACCAAGCCCCCCTTCTGGGCCTTCCCCGTATCTGTTGTGGACTTTGTCCATGCCTCCTACTTTACCACCCACCCTGTTGCTATTGTTCTCAGTTGACATTGAGTTAGAGATCCCCTGCTGCGAACACTTGGTGATTCGTTGTCATTGAGTCGATTCCAATGCACGACGCCCCCATCTCTGCTGAGTAGGATTCTCACAGTTACATGTATGATCTTTCAGAGATAGATCCCCATGCCTGTCTTCGGAGGCATCTGAGGGTGGATTTGAACTGCTCACCTTTCGGCCCATCACCATATGCTTAACTGTTGTGACACCCAGGGATTCACCTATCCAGACTAACCCATGGCTGCTACCTCAGTTCTGACTCAGAGCCAGACTAAAACAAGACTGAACAGCTGCATGGGGATTCCAAGACTGTACACACAATGGCAGTCGGCGGTCACGTCTTTCTCTCCGGGAACAGCGGTGGCTCAACCTGCCAACCTTTTGGTTGGTTGCTGAGCACCGAACGCTGAGCCAGCAGGGCTCTTTTGGCCAACACTAGACCTATCGTGGCCCATGGTGGCTTCAATAGTTCTGCTCGGCTGTTTGGGGGTTTTGGCTTATTCTCTTCCTATTTTTATTCCGCCAACTCAAGAAAACCCAAATTCATTGCCATTGAGTCGCTGCTGACTCACAGTCATCCTATGCAACAGGGTAGAATTGCACCCTGAGTTTCTGGGTCTGTAATTGTTTGTGGGAGTGGAACGCCTCTTTCTCTCTTGGAACGGCTGGTGGTTTCAAACTGTTGACCTTTGGTGTTGCAGCCCAATGCCTAACCACTACAGCACCAAGCCTGATATTTAACAGCCACTCGCTCTTCCTTCCCGAATCTCGTTTTAAGGAGCCTACTCCCCAAGAGCTATATTCTATCTTCGAACACATTTTCTCTGCCTCCTGACCTCAGCAATTCTTTGATCTTACTGAGCCCTACAACTGTGGGCCCTTTCACGCGCCACTGCTCCCCAACTGCCTCTTATCATGATCACCACTGCCTTGCTCCCCTGGCCCATCTCCTTCCAGCCACATTGTCTGAAAAAAATCCACTAACCTGTTCCAAACCCAACTCTTCACCTTTTCTGAGCGTGCATCCGTGCGTTTGAATCTGGCTGGGTACTAACTCCAAACAGGGCTGTCCCGGCACGGCACATGGTCAGTGCTGACCACAAACCTCACAAGGCCCCCAGCACTGCCTGGGCACCCTATGCCATTTCCTCTGGTCAATTCACTCTCCCACTCACCACGGCCACAGTGTCCCATCTTCTCACTCTCAGCGGATGACCTCACCTTGCACACACTGAGAAAACAGAAGCAGACAGAGGACTTCCTCATCCGCCTACAAATGAGTCACCGAACACCTCCTCCGGTCCCCGCATACGCTGCTTTCCCCTCGGTGACAGCCGGTGAAGCATGCACACGCTCATCCTCGTTCTATTCCGGTGCTGCCACTTCAAGCCCCTCCTCTCGTGGTGTCGTCTCTTCTCTCCAGATTCTCATTCCCATCAGTCTGCAGACTCCCTGGGACAGCTCATGGCCTAGACATTCTTCTCCTTTGGCCCCATCTAGCCGCCCTTCATTTCTTCTTCACTACGTCACCAAACTCCTCGATGACGTCATCCAGGCCTCGGCTTCCGTTTCTTCAACTCATGAGCTCTTTGTCTCCCTCTTCCACCAAGCTCGCCGCCTCCTGTCTCGGCGCTCGGCCTGTGGCGATGACCGAGTCTCCATCGTTGTCTGGAGATTTCAGCAGCAGCACTCCCTGAAACCGCCACCAGTGTTCCATGTTGGATATCAGGCTCACTTGGTTTTCATCCTGATCGTTAGATGTCACTGAGCGGATATTGGCCTACAGCAGCCCCGTGAGACAGAGTAGACCTGTTCCATTGGGTTTTCTAGGCTGAAATTTTTTTCCCACATAGCACACATTTTTAATCACTTAATCATATTGAGGAGAGTTGTGTGATCATCACCACCATCAATTTCAGAACATTGTCTCATAGTTGCTACTTTCCCCTCTCCTGTCAACCTTCCCTGCCATCCGCCCAAGCCAAAATCACCGCTACCGATTTGATTCTGACTCATAGCGACCCTATAGGACAGTGTAGAACTGCCCCCGTGGGTTTCTGAGGCCATAGCTCTTTATGGGACTGGAAAGCCTCATCTTTCTCCTCTGGAGAGGCTGGTGGTTTTGAACTGCCCACTTTACAGTTAGCAGTCTGATGCATAACCACTACTACGTAATTATTAATCCAGTTACTGTCTCTATAAAGTTACATCTCCTGGATTTCATAAACAGAAAATCACACAAAACACAGACAGGAAGCAAACAAAGAAACAACAATGAGCAGACAAAACACAGAAAACCTCAATCGGAAAGAAAGCAGCTGAAATAACTTTAAAATGGGTCAAAAGAGAGATCAAACAATAAGGTATTCCATTTTAATCTAATTACATCGTCTATAGTCAATTTTACAATGCTTTATGTCTGATAGAAAGGCAATTCATAACCCTGTGCTATGGTCAGAGAGGACTCACCTGCGGTTTAATCCATGTGTGTACCTTGTCAATGAATTTTGGGCTTCTGTTGTCATCTATAGCTTTCTGCCAACCAGGTGTTCACAATTTGTGCTCTGGTACCATTTCCTCCCTCAGATTTGGATTTTATTATTTGGAATCCTTAGATCATACAGGCTGATGTGCTTCATGCATGTGAACTTAGTTGATGCCTCACTTAGATGGTTGCTTGTTTGAAAACAAGCCTTTAAGACCCCAGACACTAATCTTTCTGATTAAGCTGTAATCTTTACAGGAGTAGTTCACCAGGTATTTCTCCCATGGAGCTCCTGGGTGGCATCGAACCACCAACCTTTTAGCTAGTAGTTTAACTGTTACTCATTGTCTTACCAGAGTGCTTTGTTTTCCATTACCCCAGATGGCTTCTCTTGCTTCATCTTTGCCTTGTCCCTTCTCATTTTCTTGTCCTCTAAATAGTCATTTGCCTCAGGACTTAGCTCTTGGCCTTCTACACTACTTTGCCTACACTCCTTGGACAGATTGAATCTAGGATCACGGTTTTAAATACCATCTATACATCAATGACTCAAGAATTTTTATCTTCAGATCCAATCTCTTTCTTGAATCCCAGATGTGTATATCCAACTCCTTACCAGACATCTCCACCCTAGTAGACATACTAAAGGTAACATGTCCAAAGTGGAAATAAAGATTCCTCCCTGTCCCATAGATTTGGCTCCTCCCATTGACTTCCCTAGCTCAGTAAATGCTGTCTATTGCTCAGCTGTGCAGGTCTCGAGCATGGGAGCCTTACTCTCTCTCCTCCTGCCCACATTTGGCGGCAATAGCTGAGAATGGCAGGAACTGATCAAAGCTATGAAGAAAAGTGTAGCCAGGTGTGGGCATAGCACCTGCCAGGAGGGAGGCAACAGGAGGCCGCATTTGTTCGACACGGTGAGAGACAGACTGTTAGGGAAGCGGCATGTAAGCAAAGACCGGAGCGGTAGGAAGGGTACAATCTCTACGAAGAACTGGGGAGAGATCGTTCCAGACCAAGGGAATAGCAGGCACCCCATCAGAACGTGCCGGATGCAGACCGAGGCACGGTGAAGGCCAACAGAGGCCCGTCCAGGAAAGATCTCGCTGGCCTGGGGGAGCCTGCCGTCTCTCCTGATGGTTCTAGGGAGCGCTGGAAAACTTCAAGCAGCAGGCTATTACCATGAATTTCCATTTGCTAGATAACACGTAACACGGACTACCTGGTGGAAGAAGGTGGATTATAAGGCAGTACGAGAAAAAAAACTACGGGTCCAGTTGAGCCTACGGCTGGGTTTGGTAAATTGTTTCAATAAAGGCCTAGATAGTAAACAAGTTGAATCTGTAGGGAATTGGAATTGTGGATTACACACAAGGCCAGTAGTTCAAAACCACTGGTCTCTCCATGGAAGAAAGATGAGGCTTTCTACTCCTGTAAAGAGCTGCAGTCCCGGAAGTCCACAAGGGCAGTTCTATCCTGTTGATAAAGTGAGAATTGACTCCATAGATGGAGCTTGAGTTTGAGGGACTAGAGACCCACCACCACTGCACCTCACGCCTACAGCCCTAGGTCAGCTGTATGTTAGTGTTGGATACAATGAGTTGATTCCCATTCATACATGGTCACCCTTCTGCGCTGCCAATAGCTGCCCCAGAGGGTCGCCTACTGTGAAATCTTTAGGACAGCAGATCGCCGGGCCTTTCCTGGTTGCAGTCATTGGTGGATGTGACCCACCTCCTTTCACTTAGCAGCCCAGCATTTTCCTCTGGTGTCACCAGGGCTCCGTAGCATTAGGAGAGAACTTGGCCACTCTGAAGCAGCTGTGCACGTCAGGTATTCATCAGGCCTGAGTGTCAATCGGTTCCTTAGATGTGATCAATGCACCACAGTAATACAAGGTGTGACCCAAAAGGGAAGCAACGTGATCAAGTGCATGGGCCTCTGGTCATACCAGCTGTAGAAAGTACATGGAAGCCTGGGTATGGCTGTATTCTCATAATGCTTCTCAACAGGCAATGGATTGGATCTGGCCCATGAGCCTTCGTCTGCTGGCCTGTGACCTCAGTCAGAAATGGTAACAGCTTGGCCTCAGCCTGTAACCTAAGATGTGGCAACTTTGACTACTAGTCTTGCCACTAATGGGTTAAAAGTAGTTGAAGTATAAAAAAATGCCATCTTCACATGCACTTTTAAATCTTTTCCATGTCCCCCCACAGTTTCTCCAGCTGTTGCCCACCTTCCTCCGAGGAGCAGGGAATTTCCCTGGAGTCCTTGATTCAGGGTGGGGCCGTGCGT
The DNA here is from genome assembly GCF_050624435.1 of Tenrec ecaudatus. Lineage (NCBI taxonomy): Eukaryota > Metazoa > Chordata > Mammalia > Afrosoricida > Tenrecidae > Tenrec > Tenrec ecaudatus. Next base: position 150,147,403 of record NC_134539.1, on the reverse strand, counting down.
GTCCGAATAGAACGGTGCATCCCTGGGGTTTCAGTGGATGCTTTCCCAGACGTGGCTCACGTCTGTCTCTTTCTGAGACACTTACGTTGAATTACAGAACACCCGGTGGTGCCGTCAGGTAATCCCTGAAGAGCTGATCTCAAAGTCCTTGGCTCAGAGTCACATGAAAGCTGAGGCTGCTCCCATGGAGATTAACAAAGCCTCAGTAACCCTGCCTACTAAGGGGTTGGAATTGGTTTGATGGAAGAAGTGGGTTTGTCTGTCTGTCTGTTTGTTTGAGGGGGAGGCTATGTCGAAGGGTTAAAATAAAGTCCATATCGATGAAAAAATAAGAATGGAATCTACGTTCCTGGAAATCGGTTGAATTCCACTCACAGATTCATGATTTTTTTGCTGTAATAAGATTCTCTGCCCAAAGTGGTGCATTTGAACTCTGATGCTGATGACCGCCGAAAGAACAGACAGATCTGTCTCGGAGGAAGCACAGTCAGAGTGCTCCTTGGAGGAGAGATGGCGAGACTGCATCTCTCATACTTGGGACATGGAGAAGCACATCTTCCTTGGATCAGGAGAAGGGCAGTGGAGAAGAGGAAGACCCTCCATGAGATGGACTGACAGTGGCTACAGCAATGGGCTTAAACATGAAGCCATTTCTGAGGATGGCACGGAGAGGAGCAATGTTGTGTCCATTGTACACGGAGTCAGCGTGAGCTGGACCCCCCTCACCTACACCTAAGAACAGCCCCAATGGGTCTTTTATCCGCCTCCCACCCAGCGGCTCCTCAAAGAGTGGGGACCCAGAATGGGGCAGCAGTTAGTCGGAAAATGAGGAGTCTTTGATGATTGCACTTGTTCATACTTGTCCAGTTAGTAAAAAGGCAGATTGGCTTTTCACTTATTTTTATGTATTGCTTCTAAATTCTCTCCCTTCAGCCCATGTTTTGATGGCCTGTACCCACAACACATGAGCCCACTGCCTCCTATCACCGTGGAGCATCGTCTCCGGTTTATTCCTACCTGTTTTTAAAATTTATTTCATAACCATTTTATTAGCATACAGTTTAGGCATTATGCAATTCAATGGTTTTACGATGGCAAAAAGAGTTGTGCAATTGTCACCAAAATCAATTTTAGGGCATTTCCTTCATTTTTGCACTCCTTTTTATTAGCTCTCCATTTTACCCAACATCCCCTCTCAATGACCCTAAGAAACGATTAATTTATGTAGTTACTGTATTGATTTACCATTCCTGGATTTCATATAAAGTGACACATATACACACACACACACACACACAAACACACACACAAACAAATTCCCAATAATAATCCTTGAAAAACTTTGATCCAAAGGAAAGCTGGAAATAATGAAAACCAGATTTTAAAACGAATCCAAAGGCGGGGGCGCGGAGGGGGGATAAGTTGTTAACATTGAACCTAACTCTAACTGCGTTGATTCGCTTTCTGATGCACTTGGCGCTAAGGCAAGGCTGTTCACTGCCTGGTCAGTGGGTCCAGGGGATTCAGTGGAGGCGGGTTCCTGTGAGGATTCTGCTAATGGATTGGGGGCGTGACTTGCACCTTTACAAGCAGCTGGTAAGACAGGGGTACTTAGTCCTAATTTCACGATAAAGTTTTGGGAGAAGGAGGAGGGAAATATGGAGTCGATATCAAGGGCTCGAGTAGAAAGAAAATGCTTTGAAAATGATGATGGCAACTTATGCTTGACACGATGGATGAATGTATGGTTTGTGATAAGATATGTAAGAGCCCCTAATAAATGTATTTAATAAAAAAAGTTTTGGGGTGATGTTGAGGGGGATAAAAAAGGAAACCATTATAAAAAAGAAAATTCTATTCATCGAAGGCATTGGTTGTTGTTATTTGCCCTGGAGTTGAAGACCCTGAGCTTTGGGGAACGCACATACAACATGACCTGTGGTCTGCCCCCGGCCATCTTTCCCGTCATTGATATGTTGTTGTGTGTCATCAAGTTCACTCAGTTCCTAACGACCCTCGATGATGAGTAGACCCGCCCATAACATTTCCTAGTCTGCACGACTGGATCTTTTCTCTCCTGGTGGGTTCGTTCAGGTGGCAGCTGAGGCAGCTGAATGCCTCCTCATTGTCTCACCAGGGCTCCTTATCTTTGGTCCGCTCCAGGCGTGGGCCTCTATGAATTTCCAGCGCCTTCGAACCTAGAGCTGGTCTTCAAGCATGACAATGGACAAAAATTCTGTTGTGATCCAGGGGGTTTCCCTTGGCGGATTTGGGCTCCTTCTTCCTAGTCTATCTTAACCTGGAAGCTCCATTGTAATCTATGCACCATGACTGCCCTTGCTGGCAATTCCAAAGATTGTTGATAGAGCTTCTAGCACCAGAGCAAACATCACGCCAGCCTCCCCAGCAGGACATGCTGACAGACCACTGGCCGATGGGTGGTGGAAGGCATTCCTTCAGTGTCACTACAGAGCTGCCTCTCCCAAATTCCCCTGATGGAGACAAGGTTTGGAGAATCAACAGCCGTGATACTTCCTATCCTCCTAAGCAGGGAATGGATGCAGGAGGGAGAACCTTTGTCCCAGAGACTCTCCCAGAGGTCCTTCCCCACACCTGCCCAGGTTGCCCTCTGGCTGGGAACATGCTGGGCTGGGCTGGGTTGCAGGGCCTCCTAGGAGTAGCGATGAAGCACATGCTTGTAATGTTGGGCCGAGTGACAAGAACAACATGAAATAACACTCTACCCACCCACTGAGAAAACCAAGTGTGTCACACTCCTCTGTGTCATGGTTTTAAAAATATCTCCGCGGACGGCCCAAGTCTCAGGTTGGGTTGGAGGGGTGTTTAATGCCTAACTGTGCCAGGTGGGAGATGTTTTCATCAGGATCCGAGGGGGCCTCAATGCTAGATGGCTGGTGTGTGTATAAGTGTGTGTGTGTGTGTGTGTATGTGTGTGTGTGTGTCCCCAATGTGTGTGTTTCAGACAAACTAGGTAGGAGTTGCTATTTATTTGCCCGCCCTCCGACTTTTTTTTTCCTTTTTCTTTCTATTTTAATTACATGTTCCTGACAAAGAGGTGTGGCCCCCTGGCATCGCCGCCCAGAGTCTCCTCCGCCTCTAACCACACGGGGAGACTACAGAGGGCTTTCTCAGCTCACAGAATGATGTTCAACGTTACTGGAAACATAAACCCAGGGACCAGCAAAGTGTGAAGCTTGCTGCGAATGACGGGCTTGGAAGCCTAGAGGCGGTTGGGAGAGAGGTTGGCTCTTCCCAAGGGGATTTTCTTTGGACTCCTTCCCATCCTGTTTCCTGACTGCAGAGGAAGGCAGCCAGGTTTGGGTTGCCTGGAACTTTGTCACCAAGTAGGGGGTTCTAAACAAGGTAGGTCATTTAACCCCTTTGTGATCTGCTCTCATTTACCTTGGAGTCTCCTGCGTTTGCTGGTGGAGCAACTTTGGCAAGGGACTGAACCTTTAAGCCTCAGTTTCCTGACTTGGGAGCGGGAATAAGAACAGCACCTACCGCTTCAGGTCAGAGTGGAAAGTCAATGGCACAAGTCACGCAAGCCCTTGGTGCAGCATCCGACACAGAACAAGCACTCCGTAAACACTGACCATTGGAGCCGCAGACTTCTGTCCGTCGCTCATGTAAAAGCCACAGAGGGAAGCTAGATGGGAGGCTGGTCTCCAATGCCATCATGTCTCTCTCCCTGCCTCTCAGCCCTGGCTCTCCTGCTCCAGCCATGTGACAGAGTGGTTTCTTCATTCTTATCATGTGTAGTGCTGCCTCGGGGCCTTTGTACTTGCTGCTTCCTTGGCCTGGCATAGTCTACTCCCAGGTGTACATGGGATTTGAGTCACCACTTTAGTCACATGAAGTGTCCTTCTTGTTGTTCTTCGTGCTGTGGAGTTTGCTCCAGTTCCTAACAACCCCGTGCACGACAGAACTCAATGGGCTCCGGAATCCTCACATTCTTTATGTTCGAGCCCATTGGTGCAGCCGCGGTGTTAACCCAGCTTGTCCAAAGCCTTCCTCTTGATCTCCGTCCCTCTACTTTGCCATGAGTGATGTCTGTTTCCAGGGACCGGTCTCTCCCGATTGCGTGTCATGAGATGAAGCCTTGCCATCCTCACTACTAAGGAGCCTTCCAGCAGCACGACTCTTCCACGACAGATCGTTTTGTTCTGTTTTGTTTTCTGTTCTTTTGGCAGTCCATGATACTTTCCATAGCCTTCACTGACACTAGGATGCAAATGTATCCATTGCGGATCAAATGCACCAATTCAAATATGTGCGTTAATTTCATTGGTTGAAAATCGATCTTACTTTTGAGCAAGCTAACATGGTATCGCTTAATAGGTTACTCTCATTTCTTTCTTGCAGTATTTGTATTTTTTAGCCTCTACCCCTAACCATTTGTCACATGTTTGCTTTTTAAGATATTTATTTCCTAAGGAGCCCTGGTGATACAATAGGTTAAGCACCGGGCTGATAATAATCACAAGGTCGGGTGTTCAGACCCTACTCCCCTTCAGAGAGAGAAAGATGAGGCTGGTCCTGGAAAGGCTTCGTCTCTGAAAACCTCAGGAGCAGTTCTCTGTCCTGTCCTGTTGTGGTGAGTCAGCACCGACTCATAGCAGTGGGTTTGGTTCTTTGGGGTTTACCTCTGCTCCCTAGTTACTCACTAGAATGTAAACTCCATGAAAGTGTGTGGGATTTTCTCCTTGTTGCTTCTGTCCATTGCAGTATGTCTAACATCTCCAATACAGTAGGCATGCATTCCATGTCCCTTAAACGAAGGGACCAAATGAGACAAAGCAAACCCCAAACAACATGTCCGCATGGTTCCCATTTTACAGATGCAGACTCGGTGACTCAGGAGGCTTCACTGGCAAAACCCATACATACACCTCATACATTACTGAAACCAAACTCACATCAGGACCTCCAGATGCCTTTCCAGGTTAGCCCAACAATGACTAATGAGGCACTCGGGAAATCAAGAACATTCTGAGACTTGACTTAGTCTGTGTGACTTATAACCTGGGATAAGTTACAACTTACATTCATGAAATTCTGATCTGAAGTCCTAGTGAGGTTTTCCACCCTCAGCCCATGTAATAACACTCTATGTGATCAGGCATTCTCAGAACATGTAATACTCATATATGCCCATGTAATGCTCTGTGATTGGACATTTCTCGGCCATGTAATGCTCTCTATGATCAGACATTCTCAGTGCATGGAACTGGGATTTGCCTGCATGGGCGTAGGGAAATGGAAAGCCTTTTTTAAAAATAAAAAATGATTGATTCTTCTTGTTATCTGTACTTCCCCATGGTCTCATGGTCTCTAGTAATCTGCCGGTAATTAAGAAGATATGACCTGTGTCCTCGCATTTCCTCCTTATCACCTGTCCGAGTCGGCAGGTGATGATGTCCCATCTATGGGGGGTCTTTGTACAGCAATCACTCTGCTGCCGTGCTCTCAGCACGCTCACAAGCCGGCGACGTCAGATCATGCTCTACCTGCTGCTGGGTTTATTCCTGGATGTAGTTGATCACCCTTCTTTCTTTGACTGAAAAACAGCCCTGTTATTTCTGATCTGGGCAATACAAGTTGCCATTCTTTAGCCACTTGGCCTTGTGTTATGACTTATGGACATTGTCCTCTGTCATGCGACACAGACATAGCAGGACACCTGTCTAAGCATTCACTCTCTAGGACCTATCTCTTCCCACTGCAGAAAGAGCTCGGAGAACGTTGAGCGTTATGACCATAAGCAGTCATTGCTTTTCCAAACCTCAACGATGCCATTCAGAAACTCCTCTGGAGGCCGGTTACTCCATGGAATCGCTCCACCCTCATTCATTTCCCAAATTCCCCCCACCCTTTTGCACCCTGGGCCTTTGCTGAGACTTCCAGGAGGTCTCCCTCCATAATGATGGTAGCCCAAGAGGTTGCCACCCACTGACATCAGACCTATTGGCAGTAACCCTGGTGGCACTTCTGAAAAGATGCCAAGAGTTCTGGGCGCCAGGCATGAAGTGGGTAGTCCAAATAGCCCTTCCTGCCCAAGCTGTCTGCTGCTGGGACAACTCGCATTAATTAAAGGCCATCTGTTTAGACCAGAAAGGCCATCATGCCAGAAGTCCGCACAGTGTCCCAGTCTCTGACCACTCTTAGGATATTAACATGGATTATTTATGGATGGGCTGGGGTGGTTACACTCTATGAGCTACTTTTCTGGGGCATGGATTAAGAAAGAACACACTCACACACACACCAGATTATTAAGATACATAGTTATACATATATGTCTATATATGTGTGTATAATAATAACTACAATAATAATAATAATTATTACACCATTAATTTTAATCCTCATCAAGTTCCAGAACTATACACTCCCTAGTGGGAGTCTGGGGGAGTCTGGACCTGGTTCAAAAATAATAAGTTTTTAAAGACCAACCGCTCCAATGTCTCACTTCTCTGTGTTCCATGCGCTTCACCTAAGCAGAGCTATGAATGTTCTCTTCACAGAGCACTGGCATTTGTTCTTGAAAACTCTCTACGAACTTCACTCTTTCCCTCAGTTATAGATGGCTGAAAAATGCATGTTGTTGGTTGTTCTGCGAGCCTTGGAAGCAGACTTAGCATCACCAGTCTTGATGGTGTCCTGTGTGTCTTTCTCATGTCTCAATTTTAACATCTCGCTAAGCGAAGTGGGTACTGAGCCAATGTCTTTTCTCCACGAGGGGAAGGAACTAGAAAGGACAGGGAATTAAGTTTCATTAAAGCCAACTTGAGCCACTCAAAATAAAAAGAAAATAAACTTAGAGCCATCGAGTCGATTCAGACTCTTGGTGGCCCTATAGGACAGGGGTTCTGAGACTGTAACTCTTTTGGGGAGTAGAAAACCTCATATTCCTCCTGAAGAACACCTGGTGATTTTGAACTGCTGACCATGAGGTTAGCAGATCAATGAGAAACCACTATGCCATCAGGGCTCTTAGATGGGCTTGAGCCACCAACATCTAGGTTAGCTTCCCAGCACAAAGTCATATTGCCACTAGGGCTTCTGGAGAAAACAGTGTTAAACACACAACACGCATTTAACCCATTTAATTCTCACCACAGCTCTGTAAGAAAAGAAAACATAACCAAGGGAAATCCAACTCAAGTGGCTCTTTATAGAATCTCGGACACAAACTTACAGGAGCAGTCAGCCTTGTCTTTCTCATCAGAGGTGACTGGGGGGCTCGAATCACTGAACTTAACAGCCCAACACTTAACACCGAGGGATCACGGTTCCTACAACGCTATTAGGTAAGTACAAGTATTCATATTTCATCAGTGCAAGACCACAGAGTGGCCAACCAAGTTGCCTAAGATGATACATCTAGTATTTAGACGAGCCGCTCCACCGCCTGCCTTCTGAGATCACTAAATTACCTCTTCCCGATTCGCCAGATAAGTTAATAGGGTCTCATAGCAATTTCTTCCAGCAGGAAAGATTTCACGCTTCCAATCCTTCAAAGAGTGACACCCCAGGAGCCATGCTCTCCCTCAGGCCAGGGAAATCTCTATATCCGTTCGAGATGGGTATCTTATCGTGTCAACCCTGTGGTGTTGAAATGCTCCCGAAGAGATAAGACATAAGTCAAAGGCGATATAAAAATGACACTCAGCTCACCCAGACACTTCTTCCTCATCTGTATAAGCAGATGATTCACGAGAGATGCCCTAGACCTGTACTTCAAACCCATCTGCGGACCAATTCATTTCTGTTACCTTCTACCTTTCCACTTCTCAGACACTAGGTCAGAATCTGCATTTTAATTTTAATGTGATTTTGTATATACCTATGGGAAAAAGATGAGGCTGTTTGCTCCCATAGAGCTTCACAGTCTCGGAAACCCTAAGAAGCAGTTCTGTACTGTTCGATGCAGTTGTGTGTTAGGTTGGGTTGTCCAGGGAAACAAACACTCATCTAGGGACACCTAGCTCGATACAAGAAAGAACTTTAGAGCAAGAAGGAACTTTACATCAAGAAGGTGCCCCAACTCAGTGCAGCGCAAATCCATTGCCCTCTTCAGACACGTTTAGCTGCAGGCCGATGACACCAAAAGGTGACCCTAGGCCAGTAGGCACAAGATCAAGTAGAGTGACGGTTGGTGGAAACACGGCAGGATGCCGACAGCTGTCAGGGTTGGACCACCCACAGGGGGCCACCCCTGGAGGCAGACACTGAGTCCTAGCAAGGGTGGAGGTGAAGAACAAGAGTGAAAGAGAATTCCCAGTTTCTCCCTCATCAAGGGCCACACCCTCCAGGAGGCTTCAGCAGATTGTGACCTGATTGACAGGTTAGGTTCTACCCGTCCACCATTGAAAGTTGACGTAAAATCGAAGGACTACAGCTTGCTATGAGTTGAGCTCAACTTCATGGTAGTGAGTTACATCTACGTAAGAACCGCATGGGGAGCTGGTTAGATTGTAGGTTCTGATTCAGTATATCTGAATGACAAGGGAGTTGAACCAAAATAAACCTGTTATACACCTTGCTGGGGCAACAGACATGGACAATCTTTCAGTGAGCCCCCCACAGAGCTGAGCTACAAGTCAGCATGGTTGCTTTCCATATGGAACGACACCTTCAGAATGACTTCCGTGTCTTGACACTTCCGTGTCAACCCATGGCTGGTTTGCTTGGGACCACAACAGAGGATGGAGGGTGCATGGAGATGTTCCCAGCTCACAAACATATCCACCTGGAATGATCCTTGTTCCTTTAAGGCAGCTTGTTGGCTAGGACTAGTTACACGGTGCTGCAGAACAAACTTCGTTTTTCATGTACCCCAGAGAGAAGGAGGGACTTGTAGACCAGCGGTTCTCAACCTTCCTCATGCCGCGACCCTTTCATACCATCCCTCATGTGGTGGTGACCGCCCCCCCCCAACCATAACATTATTTTCGTTGCTACTTCATCGCTGTCATTTTGCTACTGTGATGAATCAGGCGACCCCTGTGAAAGGGTCATTCGACCCCCAAAGGGGTCTCAACCCACCGTCCTTTTTCCTTTTCCTTTCCTGCCCCCATCTATCCTCCTTTTACTTCCCCTTAAGGGATGCAGCTTCCTAGAAGCCGTCGGGTAGCATCTGAGGCAGGGTTACACAACTGCCTGTGGTTGCAGGACTTTCCCAACTCCCTGCTTGATGGCTCACTGCGCATTGAGGACTGTCTTTGTCTTTCTCCAGCTAATAGTGACCAAGAAAGGCGCCTCCCTGGAGAGATGCTGTCACAGGGCAGCTTCTCCTGGGAGCAGACTCTCAGATGGAGATTCACTTGAGAGCAATTAGCAACACAGAGCTTGTGTGACCTGCACTCCTGACAAGCAGGGAAGGAAAAGAGAACCGAGCAGAGGGAGCCTGCCTGCTGGGCCAGCAGGCCCAAGGGCGGTCTCCGTTAGTCCCGCTTAACTCTCTGGAGTTTACACATCCCTACGGAGTTGTCCCGTGGCGAAGAAGGCAATGGATCAGGAAAAGCAATGCCCTACTCCAAATCTCTTGTCCAAACGAACCCCTGCTTCTTCTAGAGATGGAAGGGACCCCAAACAATAGGCCTGCCATCCATGTCTGGATGGTCCCCCTAAGAGATGGTGCCCTGTGAGAGCCTCTTTGAACGCTGCCACGGAAGTGTGCCCACACATCTCCGAGCTACCGACTCATCACATTCAGTTCTCCTTTTGTCTCAGAACCAGGCCAGCTTGGCACTCGCCACCCAGATCCACTCTCCTTAGACTTGCTCACGTTCCCGTATGCAAAGGCGAACGCATTGCACTAGCTAACGCATGCCCCTCACGGGGAATGCCAGCCCTCCCCTGGTGACCATTTTAACGACCGCACCGCTCTCCTGTATGCAAGCCTAGCTGTGTTCTGTCACTCACCAGTGACGGTGTTCCACCTCAAGCTGAAGGTCAGCTGATCAAGTGCCAACGTCCTATGCGCTGTTGATAGAGCAACAATGTGACTTTGAGGACTAAGGTGACGCTTCCCCAAGCCCCGGTATTCTCCATTGCACCATAAGACTGTGGAAGTCGGACATTGAATAAGGAAGACCGTAGAAGAAAAGACGCATTTGAATTGTGCTGCTGGAGAAGGACATTGAAAGGGCCACGGACTGCTAAAAGGACAAACCGGTCTGTGTTGGAAGAAGTATGGCCAGAGTGCTCCTGAGAGGCAAGGGGGGTAAGACTTCATTTTACGTACTGTGGACATGTTGTCAGGAGAGACCAGTCCACGGAGAAGGACATCCTGCTTGGTCAAGTAGAGGGGCAGCGAACAACAACAACAACAAAAGGCCCACAGTGAGATGGCTTAGTCCTGTGGCTAAACGATGGGTTCAGGCACAGGAATGTTGGGAAGATGGCCCAGGCCCGGGCAATGTTTCCTTCTGTTGGGAGTAGGGTCACTATGAGTCGGGGTTGACTAGAGGGTCCTTAATGAAAACAACAACATTTGCTTTCTCAGACCTTTTCTGGATCCCAGGCGGCATCCCTTGGGAAGCAGACTGGAAGATGGAGATGGGTGTGGAGGGTGATGCTGAGGGAGAACTTTTGCAATCACCCTCTCAAGAGAGAGAGGGAAGATAGGAGGATGGCACAGAGGGAAGCGCCAGCCTGCGAGGCCAAACCAACACCACTGGAAGCTCTGGAGCTGGACCCACCCACTGAATTTTCCAGAGTTGGGTGAAAGGGCTGTCCATAATTGAATGTGAACTTCCCCGGAAGAAGGCACACTCCAGGGAGAGGCAGCTTACTTCAGGGGAGGCAACTCTCAAAGTCAGCTGAAGTCCATTCAGCGCCAGCAGCAGCCAGGGAAGTCAGTCTTGCTTTCCAGAAGAGAGGTCTGACAGCACACAAAGGCTCCACTACTGATGGGGAAAGTTCTAGATTGAGTTGTGTTCTGGCAGCATGACAGATGGAACTCCTCACACCAGGCACCTGTGCCTGTCCCTCGCTTTGGAAATAGGCTTTGAAGATGTCATCAGTTAACACGAGGTCATACTGGAGAAGGGTGGGTCCTAAGCCAATGCGAATATATTCACTGCCATCGAGTCAAGTCAGACTCAGAGCAAGTCTGCAGGAGAGAGTAGAACTACCCCCTGGGTTTCTAAGACGCCAACACTTTACAGGAGCAGCAAGCGTCACCATTCACCCGCAGCGCGACTGGTGGTTTTGAACTGCTGACCTTGTGCATAGCAGCCAATGTGTCGTCTACTACACTTACCAGGGCTCCTCACCAATAGGAATTGGGTCTCCTATAAAAGGGGAGAGATAGAGAGCATGCATGCACACACACACACACAGTTAAAAATAGAATGAGAGTAGCTATAGGACTATCATGTTGCAGCCATAAGCCAAGGAAGTCTGGGGCTACCAGAGCTGAAGAGACAAGAAAGGCCCTTATCCCAGAGCCCTTGGAGAGAGCAAGTTCTTGCTGACACCTGTATTGTAGACTTCCCACTTCCAGAAGGGAGAGACCATGCATTTCTATCTTTACAAGGCTTCTCATTGGTGGGACGTTGTGCCTTGGGCAGCCCCAAGACACAAACCCAGGATGTTTGCGGCATATTTTACCTTTTGTAATGAAAGTAGAAGGATAGAGCCTTGATGAGCTTATCATCGGAACTGCGACAAGCTGAATCCGGCCGGGCACATTGCCTTTGAGTGGCAAAGAGGCACTTTGAGCCACACAGCCGGCTGACAGAGTGAGCACAGGACAGGGAATACAAAGGGAGGAGACTGGGGAAGAGGATGTGGGGATGCAAGCTAGGTGTACATCGGGGGTGGGGGGTGGGGGTGGGGAGCAGCTCAACTTAGAACCACTAAAAGAAATCTTTATATATATTTTTTACAACAAGCCCCAGGAAACTCATTGAGACCTCATAAAATCAAGAGAACCAAGGACACAACACCCTATGCGAAGTGTCTCTTTCACGGTTTTACAGACTGGGGAGAGGTTTTACGAGCTCGTTGGCTTTCCCTTTGGACAACTCTGGAGAAGTTCCTGCTCTCCAGCCAGCTATTTTAACTCGCAGCCAGTGAGAGAGAAGATGAAAATAGAGGGTAATATCCACGGGGGCTTTCTGTCAACTGCTCTCCAGATGCTGGCCGCAGCAGGTGTAGGCGCAAGGCTGACCCATAGGGATGAGGTGGATTTGCTAATTAGGGGTCTCTGCAGCTCCGTTCCCTTGCAGTTCTAGGAAGGTGCAGTGCAGTGGCTAAGGGACTTGGGTCCTTAGGCACTCCCTCAACTCATTCAGTGAGGCCCTGCCCTAAGAGCGTTCTTTAGGGTCACATCTACCCACTACTGATGATGTTTAACTGGGAAAGGAAGCTGGACGCTCAGAGAAGCTCAAATCTTCTCATTTCAGTCGTGATTTTGCTATCAAGATCAGCTCATTCTTATTGGAAAGAACAGAATGGAAGAACAACAGATCTCCTTGCCTTAGACACACAGGAGCAGAGAGCGATCGATGGCTTTTTCTTGGATAGTTCTCTGGTTTGCTGTAAATCGATTATTCCAGGGAACATAAACTTCAGTTTCTAAAATGCGGCAGGCATGTTGATCATCAAAGTGATTCTTTGGTTACTTAAGAGCTTCCCAAGCCAAAGTCTCACCAATAATCTTCGATTATGGCTTCTGTATCAGAGAACGTTAGCATGGTGCATTGAAGGAGTCCTCTTGGCACTGTGGCTGCTGACTCCTAGGTCAGTGGTTTGAACACACCTACTCCTGTGGCAATCTATGTTCTATAAAGGGTCTAGTCCATCAAATGGGGTCACTGTCATGCAATGAATTGTCCTCTCACCTCAAAATAGGCGAATACTGTTTTAGGGTCCAGAAGAGACTGCAATCGCAAATGTAATTTAAGGAGAAAATTTATCAAGTCTTAAGAGAGGCAAAGGCAATACCAAGACATAGACAGACATGTCATCCGGATGCAGAAAGTCAAAATGGCGTCCGCGGATCTACAGTCAGAGGGCTAATTAAACAGGCATCGAGCAAAGGACCTGTTACAAATTCATGACTGGTAGAGGAGCAATACATCAGCTATTGACCACAGAAGCAGGTACTGGATCACGACAGGGCTATGTACATTATGTTAGATAGAAGGGCTTACGGGATTGGCCCAGGGTCTTCAGACCAAGGCAATCAAGGTAAGACTGATAGGGCATGACTCATGACTATGTGGTCATGTACTGACCCCAGAATGGTGAGCTCCATCAAGGACACACCCAGGCACGCTCCTAAGACAGACTGTCCTTCCCTGGGCTGGCTGGAGTGGAGTGGAGTTAATCTGTTTTCTAAGGCACTTTTACTCCCATCAAGAGTTGCAGACTCAGAAACTCATGGGGCAGTTCTAACCCTGTCCTTTAGGGTGGCTATGGTCAGAGTTGAGGCGAGCTTTGCTCCCTTTGGGGTGAGCTATGATTCTCAGTGGTGTGGCACTTACGTAATGAAGTGATTTGGCGGTTATATAACGATACCACCTTTGATGTGATCAGCCTATCAGAAGGTAATGTGAAGGTGGTTAGCATGAGGTGTAACACACTTATGTAGACCACTGTCCTGATCGGTTGTAAAGGGACTTTCCCTGGCGTGTGACCTGAATCACCTTGTATCTTACAAGAGCTAAAGGGAGACAGAAGTGCAGAGAGAAAGAGGGACCTCAGTATCACCTAGAAAGAAGAGCCAGGGGGAAAGCCTGTCCTTTGGAACTGGAGTCCTGTGCTGAGAACCTGCTAGACCCAGGGAAGTCTGATGCCGAGACAAGGACCCCTGGCCCACAGATGTCAAAATGTCAAAAGGAGATAAGGCCCATCCTTCAGAACCAACCGAGAGAGAGAGAAGCCTTTCCCCTGGAGGTGGTACTCTGAACGTGGATTTCCAAACTCCTAAATGGTGAGGGAATGCATTTCTCTTTGCTAAAGTCATCCACTTGTGGTGTTTTTGTTTATATATAGCAGATGAGATAACCAAAACAGACACTGTCATTCACAATTAATTTGAAGGCAATGTATAGAATGGTTTAACAGCTCTCCAAGGTATTGATGAGTCCTAGACCCAGTTTTAGATAGTGTGATTAAATCCATTCTCACACTTCTGTGTAATGATCTATTCAAGGCCATCTCCATGGCTCCACTTCACTCTCATTCTTTGCTCATCGGTATATAACATGGTCTCCTAAGAAGGAACATGACATGACTATTGACGTCAGCGCATCCCTCACTCAGAAGTACTCTGCGTTTACCCCTGGGCCCAGGTATATAGTACCTGTACAGGTACATGGACTTGGGCAAACAGGACTTGACATTAGCAAACTTGGCAAGGACAGTTTTAATGCCATCCAAGGGGCTTCCCCAAAATCTGCAGGAAGGGTCCAAGAGCAGGCGCCTTCACAAATTTCGACTTTCCGTAATTTCTCTCATCTATGTCAACTCCTAACATGGGCCAAGATACCATCCTCATCAGCATCATAGGCTTTTTGTGAGTATCATTTTTTTGGGGTGCTATTATGTGCCGTGTTAAATCAGTTGTCATTGTGTTACTATTAAATTAGTCGGCATCGATTCTGACTACTGGAACCCCATGAGGTTCAATCATTTCTCCAGAGGCCTCTCTGGATGGACTTGAACCACCAACTTTCTGTTAGCAGCAGAATACTTTAATTGTTTGCATCACCAGGGACCCCATTCAGTTGTGAATGGAAGGGTTAATGATTCTGTTTTGACTTCTATTGCACCCTTTGTGGGGTGAGCCCAACCCTTCTTTGGTTTGAAATGGTGGCTGACAAAAGAATCATGACTTGGCCTTCAGCTAAGCAGGTCTGAGCATTTGCATCTGCAGCATAAGCTCACCTAGGGCTGCATGGAGGAGGAAGGTGGGAGAGGCATTCTCTCTCTGACCTTCCCTCGCCCACTATAGAACCCATGATGAGTTTATATGTAACAGTGCCTATTAGCCACAAAACCTCTAAAAACAGGGCAATAAAAAATAATGAAATGCAATATTGAGAATACATGGAAAAACCATGATTTACTTTAATCCTGGGGACTAGGGATAATACACCTGCCCTGGAACAGGGGGATGGTATAATGTTGGCATAACACTGGGGATTTCATACTTTCTGACCACAGTTTATAGAACTCTTTCCTGTAATTAATACTAAATAAAGTCAACATCTTCTCCACCTGCTGCTGGGGTTGGGGTTTTGTCCAGTGTTGCCCCACTCCCCTCCACGGCTCCTACTATCCCAGTTCTTGCTGATCTTGTTCCTCTTTCAATGCTTCTCCCTTTTGGATGCAAAATCTGTATCTTTCCATCTGGGGACTGTCTCTCGCCGTAGATCGTGCAAGATTTCATCCCTTTGATTTTCAGTCTTCTTTGTGTATGTCCTATGGCTTGACCCTGGATCTCACTCTCTCTCTGAAAAAATCATTTTAGTGGGGGCTTGTACAATTCTTATCACAATCCATCCATTGTGTCAAGTACATTTGTACCATCGTCATTCTCAAAATATTTTCTTTCTATTTGAGCCCTTGGTATCAGTTTTCATTTCCCCACTCCCTCTCCCATCCTTCCTCCTTCACAAACCCTTAATAATTTATAAATTATTATTATTTATGCCTAACACTGTCCGATGTCTCCCTTCAACCACTTTTCTCTTGTCTTCCCCCCGGGGATGGGGCTATATGTAGATCATTGTGATCAGTTCTCCCTTCCTCCCCCCACCTTTCCCTTACCCTCCTGGTATCACTACTCTCATTATTGGTCCTGAGGGGTTTATCTGTCCTGGATTCCCTGTTTCCAGCTCTTATCTGTATCAGTGTACGTGCTCTGATCTAGCCAGATTTGTAAGGTAGAATTGGGATCACGATAGTGGTGGTTGGGGAGGAAGCATTAAAGAACTAGACGAAAGTTGTATGTTTCATCTGTGCTATACTACACCCTGATTGGCTTGTCTCCTCCCTGCGACTCTTCCATAATGGGATGTTCAGTTGCCTACAGATGAACTTTGGGTCCACACTCCCCCTCATTCATAGTGATATTATTTTTTGTTCGTTGATGCCTGATACCTGGTCCTATTGACACTTATGATCCCACAGGCTGGTGTGCTGCTTCCATGTGGGCTTTGTTGCTTCTCAGCTAGATGGCTGTTTATTTCTCTTCAAGCATTTAAGACTCCAGATGCTATATCCTTCGATAGCCAGGCACCATCAGCTTTCTTCACCACATTTGCTTATGCACCCATTTGTCTTCAACGATCGTGTCAGGAAGGTGTGCATCACGGAATTTCATTCTCTTTTTAATTAAAATGAATTCTTTCATTATCTCTCGGGTGGAGTTCTAGATGATTATAGGGTGCATATTGAGGGTCAGAGGTACTTGGCATCAGGGAAGGTTACTCTTTGGGCTACTAACTACAAGGTGAGTGGTTCGACACCATCAGCCCATTCTTAGGCAAAAGATGAGAATGGTCTGCTGCGGCACAGATGTACAGACTTGGAAACCCCACAAGAGAGAGAGTTCTACTCTGTCAGAAGGTGTGAGCTGGGGATCAACTCGGTTATAGTGGGTTTGTGTGTTCTCGTTCTAAGTCTCGTGGCTTCCTGCTTTTCAGTTTGTAGCATTTTCTGGAACATTAGAACTCTGTGATTCGGCCCCACACAATGAGAGCCATTTCAGTCACATCGATCATCTTGATTTCCAGGATTGCTTGCCAGGCACTTGGGGGCTCTGGTTCATGAACTCAGAGGAAATGAGTGTTGGGCTGCTTGTGAAAGGCTTGCCTGTAGTTTGGGAACCGGGTAGATGTCCTCAGCGTGGCCTTTGGGGCTCCTGAGCCATGGAAGATGGTTAGAAGAAGAGCAAGCGTGGCATGCATTTTCATTGGGGGGTGGGGTGGGTCAAGGCTGTACAGCAGAGGCTCCACATAGCAAGGCAGTGTGTGGGGTACGCACACAGCGCACACCTGTCTGCGTAGTGTGTGTGTGGTGTCGTATCTGAGTGTCTATATGTGTGTTTGATTTTTTGAAAAGGAACGGAGCGGATTGCCTCTAACATCCTTTAGCAACTACTCATCACCCGAAATCAGTCTCAACATTTTTCAAACGTTTTTCTCACACTATGTTCAGCTGTATTTCATCATAGTAATGGCAGGGCTCAAATAGAAAGTAACCATGGAGAAGATAACGGTGGCAACCTATGTATAAATATGTTTGATACAACTGATGTATGGATCGTTATAAGAGCTGTAAGAGCCCCCAATAAAATGATCTTTTAATAATCATAAAAATGTCAAGACAATGTCTACTCTCTCATTCATCAATTATAAATCCCCAATAGCAAGCAAGGCTGCCAGCTTCATTGCTCCATAGCTTCACGCCTTTTGCTTCAGTCGAAATCTTGCTTGCCCGGTTTCATCTGCGAGCCAGTGGGGGCAGGGAGGTCGGGTGGGCTGGAGCAGGGATTTGTTGGCCAGGACTAATCGGTTCTTGGCCTCCAGCAATTCTCCGAGGTTGAATAAAGGGAGGGGATAATGATTCTCCTGAATCACTCATGGCATCAAGGAGGGCTTTTTGAATTCACTCCTTGAAGGCTGAGCAGATTTCCCAGCCAATGGGCTCGCCCCTCCGCTGATCTGATTTTGAAAGGAGATGAGTCTTCTGAAACTGTCTGTTAGCAGCATCTTGTTTGCTGGGATCCTCGGAGACAAGGGAGGCCTCAGTGCCTTCAGAAGGCTGACCTTTCTCATATCTGTCACCGGGTGCTTAATGACATTGGCCCTTGGCGTACTTGCGATGGGTCTCATGGCAGGACTTGGCAAGCAGCGGCTGCTACAACCACTCGTGTTTCTCTGCTCTCTTTCTCTCTCTCTCTCTCTCTCCTCCTCGGTATGCTATGTTCATCTGAAGACGTGTGACATTCAGAGTGGAGGAAGAGACAGAGGGTGCAGGAAGACAGCAGGAAGGCCGCAGAGGTTGGTGTCTTCCTGAAAGGAATTCCCAGACGGCGTGGTGGGCATATGGAAATAGATGCAAATAAAACTTCCTCAGTTTTCCTCCCCCTCTTATCTTTATATGACATTTCCAATCAGCTCATGTGCGTATTAAAGTTGGGCAATGAGTAAGGAAGACCAAAGAAGAATTGATTCATTTGCCTTATGGTGCTGGTGATGAGCATAAAAAAGCGTCTTGCACTGCCAAAAGAAACAAACTAACCTATCTTGGATGAAATACAGCCAGGATGCTCCTGGGGAGACGTCATTTCATACACTTTGGACATGAGCTCCAGCGAGATCAGCCCCCGGAAAAGGAGCCTGGGCTTGGTAACGTGCAGGGGCAGTGGAAAAGAGGCAGGTTCTCAGCGAGGTAGGCTGCCACAGTGGCTACAGCAATGGATTCCCATGTCAGAGCAATCGTGAGGACGTCATTCTGTTGCCCCAGGGTCGCTCAAGTAGGACCGGACTAGATGGCGCCTAAGAGTAGCACAGGGATATCTATACACTCTCTCTACGCCTATGCAGGAATGCCGGTGGCTTTGGGGCTGTGGCGCTACCGCTGAATGTCCATGTGCTCTTTAAGCAGTAGCTCAGTGTTGTCAACCCTCGCTGCCATGGGGCTCATGCCACCTCCTCTAGAAGGCTTCCAAGGCTGTCCTTCTTTCCTGGAGAGGGCAGCCTCATGTTCCTCTCAAGGCGCAGCTGGTGGCTTTGAACCAATGACTGTGTGGTTAACAGTCCAATGCTTACACAACAGCACCATCGGACCTTCCTGACCCAGCACTTAAAACTCACGTCATGGAGTTGATTCTGACTCCCAGGGACCTGATGGCACAGGAGAACTACCCTCTAGGTTTCCTGAGATGGCAGATCTTCTCAGAGTGGAGATTTCCCTAGGAGTGGTGGGCGGTTTTGAACAGCTGGCTTTGCAGATGGTTATCCAAAGCATAGTCCATGACGCTACCAGGGCTCCACGACATGGAGCCTAGAAAGCTCTATATACGTCTAACTAGTGCTCTTATGAGCCGAGCAACATGACAAAATCTGTCTCTCCCTGTCTATCCTCCGCCCCCCTTCACAGTGGCTGCCGGAATGCTTGAGGCTACAGATGAGGGGCTCAGTCCTTTAGTGAACGACGTTGATGTACTAACTTTATTCCTACCTTAATCTTGCACCCTACTTAGTAATTTCATTTGCATTGTTTTCTTAACCCATTTTAACGAATGATTATTTTTTCGGTGTTATATATATTTTAAATCACCATAAATCCTTTTTGGGAAAAAAGGGTCTATGTATGTTCATAAAGAAACTGATTTTATGTCTTTGGAGATCGTTTCACGGGCATGGCTATTTTTTCCCACCACCATCCGGAGGCGGAGATGGCATCTTAACTGCTGCTATGGACCCCCATAGATTTCTGGAAATAGTCCCCATATATAGTCATATTAAATAATGAGTGTTTTCTAAATGTTTCTAAGCGCATTTCTTTGAGTACTCTAATTCTCACAGACTCTATAATGCAACGTACAATCTATGGCCCGTCATTGAGCTCGGCAATCAAAGGAAAGTGCGGCATTTTTTCTCTTCATTTCATCTCATCTCTGCTCACCTCATCTCATTCTGTTAGAGTGGAATGCAGAGTATGAAGTGTGTTGTCCTGGAGGTTCAGTCCAAAATTCTTGTAGGACTTAGGTTTCTTCATGGCAGCCAAGATAGAATTCCCTACCACACAATGCATCTAAAAGTCAACACAAGCACTCACAGCCATCGAGTTGATTATGACTCAAGGTGACCCTGTAGGACAGCGTAAAACTGCCCATGTAAGTTTTGGAGGCTGTGACATTTCAGAAGGGCAGAAAGCCTCTTTTTTCTCCCATGGACCACCTGGTGGGTTTGAACTGCTGACCTTGCCTTTAGAACAGCCCAAGTCCTAACCTACTACAACACCAGGACTCCATCACACCACTCATGCAGACTATAAATTCTACTGTCATAGAAAAATGAACTTCATTTCACTTAGCATTTTCCTTTTATAAGGGACACTAAAAACCCAGAGAACTTGTCATTTATTTGGCAGTGTCTTGGTTTGCAGTGCTGCTGGACCAGACATATCACAGCGGATAGATTTCATAACAGACTCTTTATTCTTTCACAATTTAGGAGGCTTTAGTGTTATTGTTAGGTGTCTACGGGTTGGTCCCAACTCATAGAGACATATGTGTAATAGAACGAAACACTACCCGGTCCTGCCCCACGATCACAATTGTTGGTAGGTGTGAGCCCTCTGTTGTGGACACTGTGTCATCTATCTTGTCAAGGGCCTTCCTCTTTTTTGCCGCCTCTCTGCAAGCATGACGTCCTTCTCCAGGGACTGGTCTCTCCTGATAACATGTCTAGAGGACATGCCTCTAAAGAACGTTCTGCCTGTCCCTCTTCCCGGATTTGTTGGGTCTCTTGGGAATCCATGTTGCTTTCATTTTCTTCCTCAGCACTGCAACTCAAACGCTTGCTTCTTCTTCAGCCTCCCCGACGCAAAGTCCAACCTCCCCATGCGCGAGACGATTGAAAATACCACGATGTGGGCCAGGCACACCTCAGGCCTCAAAATAAGCTCTTGGCTTTTCAATATTTCAATAAGTCTTGTGCAGCAGATTTACCTAAGCCAATGTATTGTGTTGTTTCTTGCTGACTGTTCCTTGAGCGTGGACTGTGGATCCAAGTATGATGAAATCCATGACAGCTACCATCTTTCCGCCATTTATCATGATGTGACCTCTTGGTCCAGTTGTGAGGACTTGCGTTTTCTTTGCATTGGGTTGTAGTCCACAGTGAAGGCTGTCATCCTTGATCTTCATCAGCAAGGGCTTCAAGTTCCTTGCTTTCAGCAAGCAAGGTGTTATCACCTGCCTATAGCAGCTTGTCAATAAGCCTTCCCCCAGCCCTGGTGCTGCATTCTCCTTTCATTCTTTCAATTCACAATTGTCCTTAGGCTTGAGCTCACTGGGCTCACCTGAGCGTTTGTTATATTTATGTGCCAAGACCTTTGCATATTCCATTTCATTTCAACTCCAGAACCACCCCAAAGACTAGACATCACTTTGCTGAGGTTCAAGGAGGTTGGGTAGTTTCATTAACTCACTCTGTGGAGTTTTTCCCAGAGCCAGGCCCTTCACATTCATGCTATCCCAACTTTCACGGAAATCAATCCTTAAAATGTTTCTGTGGGAAACACAGACAAACAAGTACCAAACTAACAGCACAGGTATATTTAATATGATTCTGTGCTTATGCATATGTGGTGTGAGTGTGAATGTGAGGGTGGAGGTGTGTGTGCAAAGGCTTTTTAAGTGTTTGGAAATATACAATGGGGCTCTAAATAGTTTGTGGAAAATTCCTCACACCCTTTCATCCCATGTTCCTACCAATTTTGAAAAGCCAGCCTCATAGATATGAGGATAATCTTCATCTTGTTTATATATTTCAGTATCACTGTAAGTTCTTCATGTCTACATGCCTACATCTGTGTGTGTCCATGGGGGCATATTCATGCACACAGACAGTCAAAGGGCCTGTTCCATCCACAGTGCCGTTTGTCAAACAGGGCAGCATGGGACTTGGCCATTGTGAGAATAGCACACTTGGCAAACAGCCAGGACTGAATCACAATTAAGAACATCCACTGAGTTCCACATCTGTGTTGCTGGATCACCTTTTGCGTCCGCTCCAGATGGAACGTCCCTTGTTGATGCTGCTATTGCTGGCGCTGTTCTCCTTGCACTTAGGGGCCTAGATGCACTGGCGATATTTTCTAAAGAAAATTAAAGAGAGAGAGAGAGACCCACACTTGGGTGTGTCTGCCTATGAGTAGAAGCAGACACTAGTATACTTCAACTTTATTATTACTATGATGAATTAGGTGAAGGTTTGGGGAGCAGACCAGATATGGTAACATTTCTAGGTAGAAAGCACAATCTGGTGTATAATCAGCGAGTAACAGAAGCATGTATCCTTAAGACCAAGGCACATATATTGTTACCGCTTTCCTATGTTCTATGTCATCATTCACGTGGCAGGGAAATCACTTTGCCCATCAGAGACCTCGGTTGCCCATTTGGGGGCTTGTTGGAAGTGGTTAAGCTCCCTCCCTCCTGTTCTCAGATTGGGATTTCTGAAATCTCTTAGCCCCTCGAGGAACCCTGGGCGACCCACCAGTGTCTGCACAGACCCTTACGGAGCACTTGACTCTTGATGGTTTTTAAGAAATTACAGAGGAAAATAACATTAGCGGCCAGAACCAGGTTGGCAGTGATAACGAGACAACACCATCATTGGAATTGCTAAGATGCCCCGCACACCCCCTTTGCACACCCCCATCCGAGTTCTTTTATTTATCCCTGTATTTTCTGCTTCTCACAGTTTGCCTCTGGGTCTCCAGGTCCCTTCAAGGGAAGCAGGGCACAGGGGCGTTGAGCCCCATCTCCCCTCCCCTCCAGCTCTCTGGGGCCCTCTTCATGACCCCAGCTCAACCTGCCATGATTTTCCACAGGGAAGCTCCAGTGGAAATTACTCTTTTGGAAAGGGCTTTTTTTTTTTTTTTTCTCAAAGTAGGCTTCACTCAAGCTCAGCAAATAATTAACTTTTCATCCACTCATAAAATGGAGACTGGGGCTGGTTCAAAGCCCAGGACCAGAGGCCCTTAATTGAATTAACTCGGTTTTCAACCTTGTGAAGGATCATTCCAAACCATAACATTCAGCGAGGGCTGCCCTTCCTGGCGAGAACATAAGCGCCCATTGAGAGGAGCTCTGCCGAGTCAGGACTGTGGCACGCAGATTGGGCCCGAGTGGAAAATGGGACATTCTGGCGGGGACAAAACACGTTCTGTTTCCTACTCTTTCAAGTTCGTCCCGAATGCATCCCTGCGCAGCAGCACTGCGTCCGCCAAAGCAAAGAGGGCGGCCGGTCCAGTGGGCTGATGGATGCGCGCACCTGGCGGGCCCGGACTCCGTGTCTGCGCAAGCCTCACCTTCTTCCTTGGCGCCCACTCTCCTTCCTGTCCTCTAGACACTGCCCCGCCCAGGCCTTGCCAGACCCGACTCGCTCCTGTTCGCTCCTGCTCCTGGGTTGCCCCTTTGCCCAAGTCTCCCGTGAACAGGCATCTGTATCTGTTGCTTGGTGAAATAGATCGGTTGTCAGGTGATTTAGGGTGGAAAGCATTTTCTTTTTTTACATTTTATTAGGGGCTCATACAACTCTTATCACAATCCGTACATATACATACATCAATTGTATAAAGCACATCCATACATTCTTTGCCCTAATCATTTTCATTTAAAAAAAATGTTGTGGCTGTTTGGTGCTGAGTCAATTCCGGTCCTATGTACTACAGAACAAAACACCTCTGGATCCTGCTTTCTCCTCACAATTGTTCTTCTGTTTGGGGCCCATGGTTGCAACCAGTGTGTCAATCCATCTTGTGGAGGGTTTCCTTTCTTTTGTCTTGTTTCGTGCAAAGAGAATGCGCCAATCATGGCCGGTGGTTGAAGTCATTGACCGAAACTAGAGGGGCTGAGAGTCATCAGTCTTCTGCTATTGGATGGCAGGTGGACCAACTGTATGTGCTTTCTGGCCGCCATCTGGGGTCTGGTCCCTCCTCTTGTTCCACGCACAGTGCAAGCAAACACTGCCCGGCCCTCGCCATCCCCAGGATGGGTTGTGGATAGCACTCAGGTTGGGTTTCAGAAGCAAATCACAGGGTCCTTCTTCCTAGTCCGTCTTAGTCTGGAAGCTCTGCTGAAAGCCATACTGTATCATAGCAACACATAGCCTTTCCCAACAGGGTGGAGGGGGCTGTGCATGAGGTGCACAGCCTGGCGTTCCAACCCAAGTCTTCTGCATGGCAGGCAATCATTCTGACCCTGAGCTCCACTGTATCCACGGGATATGCAGAGGAGTCTGAAAGAATGATGATGCATGATCCAGAGAATGAGACGGGCTCCCAATAAAGCCGCCCGTCCCCTGGGGGCAGGGAGCTGTCACCTCCTTATTATGGGCTCCATCTGCCCCTGGACATTGCTGTGTATGACTCAGCTGCTCCATAAATACTTGCTTGGTGACACCTTGTCTGAAAAACGAAAGCAGGACATCAACTCCCAGGCCCGGAACTTGGCACCATTGGGACAGGGATTCTTGAAAGCAGATGAGACAGCAGGAGGGAGGGGTTTCTGCCTCTTCTGAGATCATCCTGGTCTTGCATGGAGTGCATTTTCATTAGAGCTAAAGTCTGTGAGACCACTCACATCTACCCAATGGCAGAACACTCAGGACTGCTGGACCCCTGAAGATATGATCCACTATAAAAGATGCAACACCACGTCCCACTATGCAAGCAGGCCCTGAAAGATGCACCGTGGGGAGAAGGGAGAAGGAACAGAAATTTTGATGCAGACTGCGAGGAGGGAAACCTCTGGGTTTATTTTATTTGGACTGTGTTTGTCTTTTGCCGATCTGCACTGTGTGTGTGTGTGTGTGTGTGTGTGTGTTGGTAGCAGCTTACCCAGTCTATCTTTGAGGACTCCCGTTTGGAAAGACAGGGCTTTGGGACTTTGAATACCTCTGGCCATGACTCTCAGGTTCGGGCCCCAGAAAGCTAGAGACGTTGCAGCAACAGGGAGATGGAGACCTGTATCCAGGTGGGATATCTCTCAGGAGCAAGAGGATTATCACGGAGAGAGGGGTCCCTTTTCTGAGCTCTCTTCCATGGTGTTATTCCTTCAGGATAGTCTTCTTTGGGATTCTACACGAGGCCATCTCTGTTAATCTTGGTAGCACTATGGGTTAAACGCCAAGCCGCTAACCCCAAGGGCAGCATTCAAACCCACCAATGGCTCCCCGAGGGACAGAGGAGCCTGTCTGCTCCCGGAGAGAGTCACAGTCCCTCCTTCCAGCTCTGTGATTTAAGAAGTACTTTTTGACCAGCTGCATTCTTCTGCCTCTCACCCACCCAATTGTCCAAGAATTTGGTTCCTTGGAGAGATGGATAGAATTGCACCTTGCCCCCTAAAAGATCTATTGACATGCCATCACCTATATCTGGGACAAGGAACCCTGGTGGCCCTGGGAGTTGGGCGCTGGGCTGCTAACCTCAAGCTCAGTGGTTCCGATCCACCTGCCCTTTCAAGGGAGCAAGATGAGGTTGTCTGCTCCAGAGAAGATTTGTGGTGGTCTTGGATTACTTGGAGTCAACATTGTCTCAAGGCTCTTTGGAAACTATGAAAAAAAAAATCTGTTCCTTAAAGATACCTCCTAGTGGTATTCCTGTTATAGGGGCGTTCAGAAAGCTAGGCAGTGTTAAAGAAACATGACAATAAGGTTACGTTGAAGACCGGAACCTGGCATTTCATACAGCGAACTTGCTGCCATTGAGGTGCTGACTCACAGCGACCCTCTAGGGCAGGGGTAAACTGACCCCGTGGGTTTCCTAACCTGTAGCTGTTTACTGGAGTAGAAAGCTCCATCTTTCTCCCCGGGGAGCTGCTGGTGGCTTCTCACTGCTGATCTGTGGATCACAGGACAGTGCACCAGCACTCTGCCACCAAGGCTCTCGGCGGAGAAAGGAGGCAGTTTTCGAGGATGGTGCTTCTGCATCAAAACACGAACTACACAGGCTGGTTTAGGATTCCTTCATTTTGTGTGTGTGTGTGTGTGTGTGTGAGTGTGTGTGTGTGAGTGTGTGTGTGTGTGTGAGTGTGTGTGAGTGTGTGTGAGTGTGAGTGTGTGTGAGTGTGTGTGTTTTATATAAAACAAGCAAATAGAATAGCTGGCGCTTCAAGATTCCTTTCTTCTTTTACTTTTTGTCCTTCTGCTTCCACTTCAGAGAGGAAAGTGGAGAAAATAAGTCCCCTTGTCAGGCAACACATCTCAAGGGCAAGACATTAAAAAAAAATGCCATAGAGGCCATTTTTCAGACCTCCTCTGGCTTCCCTAGGGACAAGGTTGATCCCAACTCTCCCTCTGCTCCAAGATGATCCCTACGAGGCAGAGGTCAGACCCAGTTCCACCCTCCACCCATCTTCACCCTCTTCTGACACCAGCCATTCCTCCCACGACCTTGTACTCCTCCGCTGGGCTCCATCAAGTGTCACAATGGCCACACAGGGCTCACCAGGAAGAGGATAAAGTACACGACCTGTCCGTCCGGAGGTTCATGACATGTGCAGTCATCTTTGGATTTTTAATATCCCAGTAAAATGCTCTGCCCTTGGAAGCATTTCTGCCCACACACACCGTTCCCTGCCCTATCCATCTGAGCTTGGCAGTATGGATACATTCCCTGAAGATATCCTTTGCTGTTTTTCACGTGGACTGCTCTGGGACACCCATCTGTCCTTACTTGATTATCTACCAGAAAGGTAGAGAGTTGAGAGTAACTGCGTTGGGAACCATAGATGGTTGGGTTGAAGTCTGAATTTTCATACCCTACTAGCGGGCCCCCACCCCACCCCCAGTCTAGCCTAATGCATAGACTCATAAATCAGGAGCAATCACTACCTCAAAGTGTTCTTATCAGGATTAAATGATGCTCTTCCACTTGGAAATCTCTAGGAAAGTTCCTGGATGATCAGCACCATCTCAGGAATGGCCTGTGCTACTCCTGCAGTTGTGATGACGGTTAGTCATTCTATTCTCAACCAAGGTCAAGCGTCCCATGCGTGACCACGGGGTGGTGTGAAGCTCTTAACACTAATGACTCACAGAAGCATCCCTTGGCCCAGGAATAAGATTGATCAGCGGCCACTGGGAAACTTACCAGTTTCCAACTGAGACACCACCCTGGCTACTCTGCAGATGGCCACTCCAGACTACACGTGAACATGCAATTTCAGACCCAGTGGTAAATGACCAAATCCCTTCCAAGTCAATAAAATGACTGCAGTTCCGCCCTTCACCTCTTGGTAAGTCTTGGCATGTTCTCAGTTTCAGTTTTTCCTTGGACTCCTTATTTTCCAAGATCACTTCTTTTCAGCAGATGGATGGAGTGTCTGGGGGCAAAGCATTACTTGTACCCACAGTTCACATTTAATTAGATAAAAACTATATGGTGTAATCCAAGATTTTAGTGGGAGAGCAGTCCTGGAAGAAGCTTTGAGGACAGAGGTCAGGCCACTCAGGCGGGAATGTTCCAGCTCTGGGGCCGCGTGTTAGGAATGAGCACATTGCTAGGGGACGTCTTAGTTG
This sequence comes from Tenrec ecaudatus, assembly GCF_050624435.1. NCBI lineage: Eukaryota > Metazoa > Chordata > Mammalia > Afrosoricida > Tenrecidae > Tenrec > Tenrec ecaudatus. Next base: position 150,120,095 of record NC_134539.1, on the reverse strand, counting down.
ATTTGTTCAGATATTAGCCCTGTGGAGAGCCAGGCTACTTTCTTAGTTACACGTAAGCTCTCAGAGACTTTGAATCGGCTTGAGCATCCTCTCTTGAGAGAAATAAAACACGTTGTTCAGTTTTAAATGGCGAAGGATGGGTAGCTGAAAGCAGGTGATTATGTTTTTGCTCGACCATTTTTATCCCACATGACACTGCTTTTTTCAATGCTTGGCTTTCGTTTCTTCCAAATTGCATCATTTTCTCATGAAAGGAAGTCATGTGGTTTAGATGTTACCCCTGGAGCGAGCTCATGACTTGGCAAATGTTGAATCCCAAACAGTGTGTGTGTGTGTGTGTGTGTTAGTTAATGATTAGACTGCTTCAAAATTGCTTTATCTTCTTTGTTATTGTCGTGGATAGAGAAAGAATGTTGGTAGATAAGCAAGTGTGCATGCATGGGAAGACACCTGTGTACACTCAGGTAGCTGTAGATAGGGGTGAGTCTATAGGTATGCCGATGCATTAAAACGAATGCACGGATTCTTACTGATCTTCATGCAAAAGACCTCAAAGGAATAAGACCTGGAATGAAAGCAATGTAGGCAAAGAGAATCACCAGGCAATTCTCATAAGGAACGATAGTACAAGTGGCACACAGGGACACAATGTTTGTTTTAATAGCCATGAAAGAAATGCAAGTTGAAATGCCTTGCTGTTTCCACGTAGGCCTGGTGGTTTCTGATATTAACATTAGCTGCAGGCTCCTGTAGTGCAAGGGCCAGTTGGCTGTTCTTGCTCTAAGGTCACTTTCTAAAGGGATGGCTCTTGTTATCTGGTGGTGCTCTGTATGATTAAACAAGCACCTTTCCTTCATTTTCCTAAAAGGTCATCAAAGGCGATACTTAGGAGAGGTATTTTTGAAGCAGGCCTTACTGGGTGTAAAATCTGACTCTGATATGCACTAACTAGTTGTGGTGGTTACATAATCTGGTATCAACTTGAGACTATTAAGAGTGATGGGTTGGAGTCTAACCTGTCAATCAGATGATAGTCAATGAGGCCGCTATGTGGGCATGGCCTTCTCCTGCGGATTCTGGCAACTCCTATTTTCCTCCCTAGAGGCAGGACACACTAGACTCTCTGCTTGTCTCCCTGCAAGACATTCCTGTTGACAAGCCACATGGAGCTATGCTGATAGAGCCAGAGCCTGGAGCTGGAGGAGCCACGTGGAGACCCATCCCAGTGTTGAGATGCTTCTACCACCGCTAGATCCATAAGACTCTCCATCTACTGGTCTGTGATCTTCCTGAATTCAGTATCATTGTATTATTGCATGATTCTAAAGAAGAATTTATGCACTAGTATTGACATATGGGGTAATATTGGACTTAAGGACTTGATCTGGACTGGGCTGGGGTGTTTTCTTAATGTATAATTGCTCTTTGATATAAAGTTCTCTCTTACACACATATCTGGATTTGTTTCTCTGGTCAACCTGGACTAGCACACTAGTCATGGGAAATTGGGAGAAAATGTTTGATTCTTCTCATAGACATAGAAGCATGATGGAGATAATATGAATACCTTCTAGGTATGATGATTGCAGGATTAAATCCATGAAGACACATCGACCGTTTGGAAAATCTGGCAGCTGGGACCATAGAAGTGCTTGCTATCATCATTACTTACTTATTGTTTTTGTTCATTGCCGACTCACAGCGACCCGATGTATGTCAGAATAGATCACTGCGTGGTCCCATGCCATCTGCCCAAGTTTTATGATGTTTGAGCCCGTTGTTACAGCCACTGGGTCAAGCCATTTCTTTATTTGATGGATGATTCTGTCTCTTTGACTCTCCTGAGACAACACGATCTTGCAGTTTGGGCAACGTGTGCACTATCAACACTAAAGTTGAGTTTGATATTTCAAATTTTCCTGCTTGGTGCTTTCTAGAGGGTAGCTTATAAAATTTCATGTGACCTATCAGACTGTTTAACCAGTGATGAGGCCCCTCCACCCCCCAATCCCTAGAGGCCTTTAAGCACCTGATGGGGGTTCAGCTGGGTGATCTTCCCATACTTGATTTGTGAGCCTAAATTCTCTATTCTAAGAATGCTGCTGGTGCTTTGGGTTAGATACTAGACTGTAAACTGCAGGGGCGGCAGTTTAAACCCACCAGCAACTCCTGAGGAGAAAGATGAGCCTGTCTGGTTTTTTAATTTTTTTTATTTGGTACTGTAAGATATAGGTCCCCAAACGTATTTGGCTTACCACGTCCATTTAAGAAGAGAAAATATTCCACACCACCCACTCAAGCAATGAAAAACTCTTGAGTCCAGGAGAGAGTGTGGGTGTCTGTTTTTCTAGCCCCTCCTGGATCGTTCCAGAGCCCCCAGAGGTGGTCTCTCCCACTTTGGGAAGCACTGTAAGAGTATTCACGTGGTGGTGGGAGTAGTTAGTTGTTGGCTTGATCTTTGGCTCATAGTAATCCCATGGGACAGAGCAGTCTAACTGATCCCCAGGTCTTTGTTCCCCAGATGCAGTGGATGGACTTGAACTGCCAGCCTTTTGGTTAGCAGTCAATTGATGATGGTTATGTTCCCAGGGCTCCCCAGAACACTTAGTAAAGGACTTTTAACAAAATGTATAGCTTACATAGTTTTCTACCCAACATTTATATTAGATTAAACACATTTTGAATATGCTTAAAAAAAAAACCCTTTCGCCGTGGTAAATATACCTTTATTGTTTTCCTGACCCTCGTGGGAAATTCTGTCACATAAAATATTGGCAATACATTTTAAACCATCGAGCAATTGTTTGATGCCAGACCATATTAGTTGACCAATCATTCAGTAAAATGATTGGCCCATTTTTAATAATACAAATCTATTGTATAAAGTGGCACTGCAATTTAAACAAGAACACATAATATGTAGTCAAAATCAAATTTGGCAAAGAAAATTAACCCCCCTCCCCCCACCTTCTGTTACCCATACGTAAAAATAGACATTGAAAAGGAGTCTAGCCAGGAAATGGGAAGCTTGTGTTGTCATCCAGCTTCAAACTGGTTCAACCCTTGGCTAGAATTCATGTTTTCATCCCAGGTACATGAAATAGGATCTACATTTTAACAAGATCGCATGTGATTCTCAAGTACATATAAGAATCCCATTAGCATATATATATGTGTATTTAAGAATACAACACATTTAAGTGTCATTTGGGGATCTATAAGAATCACCTGGGGGGGTTGTTAAACTGTAGATTCGTCAGCATACCTGGGGCAGAAATGCAATTGCTTCACAGGGGTGAATCCAGAACGAACTAGTTTGGAGCTTTGATCCAAGGCTTGGTTCTTCAATTGATAAAATGGGAACAGGCCATAAAGCTTTTCTGGATTTGGAAATTCAAAGTGTGAAGTAGCCTTGTCAATCATTATTAGGATCCAACAGATAGCGGCCACCACCCATCTGTCAGTGTGACACACTATCGTGGCCCATGTGCTGCCACGAGGTTGGAAGGTATATCATCAGTCTATTAAATACCAGGATGACACCCATGATGGGCAGGCTGCAGTGGTACTTCTACACTAAGACTAGGAAGAAAGGCCTGGGTGCTTATTTCTGATCATTAGCTCGTGAAAACCCCATGGAGGACAACCGTACATTGTTTGACTCACTTGCTTAAGACACTTCATCTGAAAGGTCACTTATTTTAGAAGTATTTCATGTTTGGTCAAGCAGAGGGAAGCGAGAGTGAGGGAGAACCATGGTGTTGGTAGAGGGTAAGTGTGCAGGTGTGCCAGTAAATGTGAAGGAATGTATGGATTCGTATTGCACTTCCTGCAGAAGACCTCAAGGGAATCCCAGAAGTAGACCCTAAATGAAAGCAGTGTAGGCAAAGAGACTCAACAGGCAAATCACATAAGGAAATATACAAGTGGTCTGTAAGAATTGGCACAATAACGGCAATGGATGGGAACATGCTGGAGATCATGGGATGATGTAGGATGGGGGTGTGGTTAGTTCTGTTGTATACAAGATCATCAGGAGTTGGAGTTGACTTAGAAGTAGCTATCCATCCATCCATCCATCCATGCATCCATTCATCCATCCATCTATCCATCCATCCATCCATCCATCCATCCATCCATCCATCCATCCATCCACCCATTCGTTCATCTGTCCATTCATTGAATTATCTAGGTCCGTTTCATGCACGCTCATTGAAGACATTAAGAGAAGAGTTCAGATGGAACCCAGGTGCTCAGACTAGCACAGACAGCCCAGAACTGGAAGAGACTCCAAGACTCAGCCTGGCTGGGAAGAGGAGCTCAGAGCCAGGGCAAAAACAGGATGTGGGCTCGTGAGAATTGTAATAAAGGCTGAAGGCATTTGCCTCCAGCACTGAGCCTCTCGGCTGGCTGTGACTCTGCCACCTGACATCTCATCACCATGACATCAGCAGGATGGATTCTCCCCACCTGGTAGAAAAAGTCACTCACCGTTGCTAAAGTCTTCAAAGCAGAGGTTGTGCTCTGATGACCACTTCAGGTAGGCTTCATTCATTCTCTCCAAACAATCTCGTATCCCCTCTACCTAGAGAAAAGAAAGTGTCTTTTCAAAAACAAGAAAAGCACTAAAATGCCAACGGATGGGGACACCAGCTCATCCAGATCATCTTCCATGTCTGTCATATGTAAGAGTCTACCCTGGAACACCAGACTTTCCCAAACAACATATTCAGGAGTTTACTGATACCTCCACCCTCTCTACTCTCTGCTCTCTAAATTAGGCCTCTCTGCTCTCATGGTGTTTGCTTTTGATACTTAACCCAATTAGGGTGATGGGTTTTTTTTTTAATGGCACTCTCCCTTCTAGATATAAAATCCAGAAAAACCCCGAGCACATATGTGTGACCCACCAGCTTTCCCCAGCAGCCAGCACCCTTCTTGGAACAGATGGTGTTGTTGTTGGTGTTGTTGTTGGAGGCTCCAACCCACAGTGACCCTGTGCACAGAACGAACAGGAGAATGAAACACTGCCAGTCCTGTTCAATCCTCCCAATTGTTCCCAAGTCTAAGCCATTGTGTGGTCACTGTGTCCATCCATCTTGCTGAGGGACCTCCTCTCCTCTTTTCTGCCCTCTACTTCATCAAGCATGGTGTCCTTCTCCAGGGACTTGTCTCCCTTAACAATATGTCCAAAGGATCTAAGATAAAGTCTCCCTATCCTTGCTTCTAAGGGGCTCTCTGTCCATCCTTCTTCCAAGATAAACCGGTGTATCCTTTTAGCAGTCCACGGTACTTTCAATATTTTTTACCAGCTCCACAATTGTTCTGTCTTCCTTATTCAATGTCCACCTTCAAACAGTAGGCAGCCAGAAAATATTTGGCTCAGATATTAAGTCTGAGTTTTGTCGTCTTCTTTTGACATACAATATTGGGTTTGGTGGGGAGGGCCTGGTCTCTGATCATGTGATTGACTTGAGCTGCCTCTGAGAACTTTGGGATCAAGGTAAAAATCGTCTCTTTTCTCATTTCCTTCCTGATATTCATCCACTGACCATCTTTTTGGATTTCTGGTTTTGTGATTTCTCTGCTAATTTAAATATAACACAAACCCAAACAAACCTACAATCATTAAATCCACTCTGACCCCTAGGAAAAGCATACAGGGTGTTCCCCCAAACCTCGCTTCCTTTGAGTCAATTCTGACTCATGGTTATCCTTCAGAACAGGACAGAACTGCCCTGTGCTTTTCTGAGGCTGCAAATTTTTGTGGGAGTATAAAGCCTCATTTTTCCATTGAGGAGCTGTTGTTGGTTTCAAACTGTTAACCTCCCGGTTAGCATCACAATGTGTAACCACTCAAAAACCTAACTCGCCACCTTAGGGTTGATTCACAGTGATCCTACAAGGCAGATTGGAACTACCCCTGTGACTTCCTGAGACTGTAACTCTTTACCAGAGTATCGAACGCCTCTCCTTCCCCCCCCCCCTAGGAATGGCTGGTGCTTTTGAACTTTTGACCTTGAGGTTAGCAGTCCAATGAGTAACTACTATGCTATTTACACCACTTAAAAACCTAAACTTACTGCCATAGAGTCAATTATGGCTCACGGTAACCCTACAGAGCAGGATAAAACTGCTTGTGTGGGCTCCTGAGACTGTAACTCCGTATGGGAGTAGAAAGCCTAATCTTTCTCCCTCAGACCAGCTAGTGGTTTCAAACTAATGACCTTGGGTTGGCAGCCCAACATGTAACCACTACTCCACCAGGAATCCTCATATAGGATATTAAAAAATCTCCAAACTTACTGCTATGAAGTAGTGCGGTCTCATAGAGGCCTCCTGTGGGTTTTGGAGATTGTGACAGTTTATGGGAGTAGACCACCAGTCTTTCTCCCAAATAGGTGTTAGTGGTTTTGAACTGGTGACCATGTGGATCGCAGCCCAATGTGTAACCACTATACTACCAGAGCTCCCTATATAGGATGTTAAGGGGCTTTAAATCTTTCAGAGGTCTCATCATTCTTCCATTGAAAGGCTGGTGGGTTTGAACTGCCCAACTTTGCCATTGCCAGCATCATCTTATGATACACACTTTGAAAATGATGTTCATCAGATGCACTGAAGACAAAACATACAATGCCATCTCTGATCCTCTTGACATATAGTCAGCCTCGGTGAGCTATTTCCAAGTCAGTTCTTCTGAAATGAATAAGGTTTGGGGCTCATGTTGAACTGAAAATATATAGCCTAGACGTGGGTCTTCCATCCCTCTTGGGGTGAACTCTTGGTGCTGATGTAGGTTTGCTTGGGGTTGATTTGAGGTGGTTTGAATCATGCATCAGATTAATGTCTTAAAGGAGCAAGGTTTAAGCCATGTAATTGCATTATGGCGAGTTAAGCGATCAGATTGGGGAGTTTGTATTGGTGGTTGCTGGAATTAGACCATCCCTTTCTTGTAGCATACGGAGCCCTGGTGGTGTAGTGGTTACACATTGGGTTCACCATGGTCAATAGTTCGAAACCACCAGCAGCTCTTTGAGAGAAAGATTGGGCTTTCAACTCCTGTAAACAGTTACAGCCTTGGAAATCCACGGAGGGTCTCGGTAAGGCAGCATTGACTCCATGACAGTGAGTTTGGTTTGGTCTTGGTTTTTCTTGCACCAAAATGCATGTTCTCTTTTGTCACGCTGCTGAGCTGCTCTCTTCTGTCTGTGTAGAGGAACTTGCAGATGACTTAGCAACTTTCCTGTAATACTGTGCAACTCAGAGATTGGGGCAAATCAATGTTAGTCATTTGTGGCAGATTATGTAATTGCCTGTCAACTTGAGTGAAGGGCGGTGTCTAGTCTGTCAATCAGGTAACAGCTTGATGACCTCATTTGGAGGTGCAACAGAGATAAATAGCTCCCTGGAGGCCAGACCCACTCTCTCTGCCTTCCCTTTCCTGTTGTTGAGACATTCAGAGAGCTGGAGGAGCCATGTGGAGACCTGTGTTGAGATGCTTCCACCCCCACTGGATCCACAAGACCTCTACCCACTGGCCTATGATCTTCCTGCATTTGGCATCATCACATGTGCTGTGGGGGTCTAAAGAGGAATTCATGGACTAGGAGCAGACATATGGGCTAATATCAGACTATGGACTTGATCTGGACTGGGCTGGGATCTTGTCTCGATATACAATTGTGCTTTTATATAAAGCTCTTTCTTATACACATATGAGTGTCTATAAAGTTGTTTCTCTGTCAACCCGGACTCACACATCAATTTTGATCAGAGTAATCATGGATGCTGAGTGGATTCAGACTCATTGCAACACATCGCAGAGAACTGCTCCCTGGAACTGCCAAGGCCGTTTATCTCTACAGAAGCAGCCTGCCGCATCTTTCTCCACAGCGTGGTTGGTACGTTGGAACCTCTGACCTTCTAATTAGCAGCCAACCACTTTAACCACTGTGTCACTAGGGCTCTTTTTGATCAGGGTTAACAAACAAACAAACAAGCAAACAAGCAAACACTTCGGTGAAGTCGGTTCCAACTCAAAGTGAACTTCTAAGACAGCATAGAATTTCTCCATTGGGTTTTGGAGATTGCACACCTTTATGGGGGCAGGCAGCCTCATCTTTCTCCCTCAGCGCAGCTGGTGAGTTTGAACTGCCGATCTTTCAGAGAGCAGTCCAACACAACCCACTGCGCCTCCAGGGCCTCTTTTGACTAGGGTAAGGATGGATCACTCTCCAAAGGCAGGAGACATTAATGGGGGACAAACCTGTATGGCGTCCTTTCATATCCTCATGAAATTACCAGCAGCAGGCAGGCAGACCCCCCTCCCTCACCCCCCCCCCATACACACTTTTTACAGTTTGGTTCAAGTGACTGCAACCACCATACTAAACTCATTATATCATTTCCTAATTTATTTGGAATGTGTGTTTGTGGAGCTATACATGGATACATGGCTATCTATACTTTTAAGGCAAAGGAAGCCCACGGGTATCTTTTTTCTTTTCTTAAAAGTCAAATCACTCCAAATTCAGCCAACCTTTCCCAAGCCAACCCAAGTCTGGGCAGGGTGGATCGGCATGTGCACGGGATCTGATTGTATAGCTCACTGACTCTGCTTGCTTTACCCTTCATCTGAGAGCTTGGATGGTACCCGATAAGGTGTTCAGGCCATCGGTTCTGGTTTCCATTGAAGACTTGCAGACCTGCGGTATTTATTTAGAGTTTTGCTGCGGTGGTGGTCGTATGACAGCTTGGACCAGGGCTAAGTGCTCCAAGGTGGTACTATGATTTTCCAGGTTCGCTGTCTTTCGTTGTCTGCGATTTGCAACTTGATATGGTGGAGTTGCCCTCAGAGAGGGACTGTCTGGTCCCCATGGCAAATGAAGACAACAGATGGTTTTGCTACAAATGTCTTGATCCCGGGCTTGCTACCGTAGGTCCCCGGAGGTGTAACGGTTGTGTATCGCTGCTCACCCTACAACATCTTATGATCTGTCTGCATCCCTCTTTCTTCAAGGTTTAAGATACCACCTAGCTTGTTGAACACAGTGTTCTAAAACAGAAGTTCTCTGGGCATGTCAGAAATTAGGGTTTCTTTTCAGGCTGGGGGTTATGATAGCTCGGCTGGTGTTGATTTGGGTCTGCTATCAGGTTTTATTGGGCCTGATTCCAATCTAACTTTTTTTATCTTTATCTGAAATCATGCGTGAATCAAGGAAGAGTGTCTGTTCAATTCCAAACCTTGGTACAGACATAGAAATGCACCGCTTTCCAAGGAGATGGATAGAATTCGATGGCCCCGGGGGGTCTGGTTGCTCCCTCCCTCTGTCTGTCTGTCTGTCTGTTGTTCTTTTTCTCTCCTTAGCTCTCATATTCTTTTTGTTTCCATCAGAAATGAGGAAAGAGGCTAACAAAACTATTTGGCTACAACCGATTGGAACCAAGTAAAGTTGAACAAACACAAATTGACCACAAGGAAATGCAAACTTGTCTAAACAGAGATGCCAAATGTTTCCTCCCTCCTCCCCCTTTTCTCCTCAGCGGTGGCAGTAAGAGAGGAGGAGTACATGGAGCGTCCTGTGGTCAGGAGCGAATCTTGTCCTGCTCCTGGTCTTAATGAATGGAAGCCGCAGCAGCTGGCAGCCAGACAGTGTCCCAGTCAGACCAGATGTCACTGCATTTCTTCACTCCATTCTCTCTCATTTTCCATTCCCCTTCCTTATTCACCTACTCTTATGACCCCTCACCCTCACCCTCTCACTGCTCCATCATTGATGTCTGGGAGATATTTTCTTCCGTATTGAAATGAGATGATGGGTCATATCCAAGCCAAACAGAATGGCAGGACTTGGGGAACTCCACTTTGACTAGAGTGTTAGTTTGGGTTCTTTAGAGAAACAAATCCACAGAAACTCATATGTATTAAAAAAAAACTTTATATAAAAGGTAAATGCACATAAAGGAAACATCCCAACCCAGCGTTGCCCAAGCCCACAAGTCCAACATTAACCCATATGTCTGACACCAATCCACAAAGTCCTCCTCCATCTCACAAAACACATGTAATGACACCGACTGCATGTGGAAAGCCGAATCAGTGAGTGTGTAAACATCTCAGTGCTGGCAGGGGTCTCCACACGGCTGCTCCAGCACCCAGGGCTGCATTGGGGTAGGAATGTCTTGCAGGAAGTGAGCCTTGCCAGCTGAAGCAGGGACCTGGCTAAAGCAGCTGTACCTTGGTCCACCCATCAGAAAGCAAGAGACCTGAGAACTAGAAAGGCGAGGCTTATTGAGTCATTTATCTTTCCGCCTTTTAATTAACCCCACATGTGTTTATCGGCCAGGTTGACACTATAAACTTGAACCATATCAACTAGGTTACCAAAGGGTATGCTCACTTTGCAGGGGTAGGTCGGGCCCCCAAATTCACCTTCTTTCTGACATGAGCTTGACTCTCATGCCCTTTCACCCCCATCTGTGTGTGCTTTGCTTTGAAGAAAATGAAGGTTTGCACTCTGATGGGATACAATGGATCTGTAGACACAGGGGCTGCTTAGGTGTTAACCTGTAACCCATTGCCTTGTGCTTTGGTTTCAACTCAGAGCGACCCCATTGCCCACAGTAGAACGTCCCTGTGGGGTTTCCAAGGCTGTACATCTTTCCAGAAGAAGACTGTCATGCCTCTCTCATTTGGATTGACTGATGGGTTCCCAACAGCTGACCACCAGGTTAGCAACCAAACACTTAACCCCTGTAACACCAGGGCTTCTTTAGAAGCCACAGGCCAGGCCTACACATCACACTGAGGTCAGGTGTAGGGCCTGCTATAGCCTGTTGGGTCTGGTTGTGAGAACACCCTCTGATCTAGCTAGTGGTAGTGAACCTGTACAGCAGCGTTTCTCTGTTCCCCACAGCCAGTAGGATACCTACAGTGATGTAGCTTTGAAGCTTTTAATTGACCTGTTGTGGACCAAAAAAGACATTGATAGTTGTCTTTATCTCCTAGGCCTATGGTGCCAAAATTTCAACACTGAGTCCCTTTTTAAAAATCACAGAGATTTATGACCTCAGAATTCTAGAGCCTGAGAGACCAAGATGAGTTTGTCAGCCACGTTTATACCTTTCGGTGCTTTGAGAGAGATGTGGTCTGATGCCTCTCTTGAGTTCTGCCAGCTCCAAGATTTCCTTCACTTGAAGCCGAGTTTCTCCTCGAGACCCTCCCTTGGTCTTACTGTCTTTCTTCCTCTTTGGTGAGGGCACCAGTCAGAAAGGACTTGTACTCATTCTACTTCAGGAGAACCTCAGATTCACTTACTCTGTAATACCTCCAGAAGACTCTGCTTTCGTATGGGCTCACATTCATAGGTGCAGAGGTTAGGACTTAGCCTACCTTTCCATAAGAAAGAATTCAATCCATGACAATGTCCAAAGGTAGGACTTACGAGTTTCACCATTTCTGAAGTGGTAGACCCCTTAGTTGTGTTTCCTAGGCCCTGCCTTTAAAGTCTAGGGGCATCTTGTGGGGAGCCGATAGAACAGAAGCTGATAGTGTTCATAAAAGGTGGACTCAAAAGCCTTTGATATGAGGTTGAAAGAATTTTGAGAAATAAAAGTCTTCCTCTGGCAATTTCTTTCTAGTGAAAATTTACCCAAATTACTCTAGGTGGAGAAATATATATGTATATGTGTATGTAAGTATGTATTTACATTTATATGTGTAATACTCACATACATCTATCTAATCTGAACAATCAACAAATGTGTCTATATGCATACATAGGTATGTGTGTATATGAATATGTACATATATATTGATGCATATATGTGTATACACAGAGATGTTTAGTTTGAACAACCTGTTTTGAAATTTTCTCTCATGTCAAATTATCAGGTTGTTGTAGTTTTTTCCCCTTGTTTCCAATGAAAGGATCTCATGCTTAAATGAATTCACCCCTTCCTTGAACTAGGTGTATTATAGCTGATGAATTGGCATTCCAAAAATGCTAGGCCAAGCCTACGCCTCTTCCTTTGAGTCATCATATTGGAGTAGTTTTTCCCGTTGATAATTTCCAGTTTCATTTTCATGGGCCCACTCTTCCCAACTTGTCATCACCTAACACATTCGATTTTAACTGGATGACAAAGATGCATTAGCTATCTATTGAATGCAGATAAAATAGCATGAAACTCAATATTTCTATGGTGGTTTACATGAAAGGTCTTTGGTGAGTTTTCCAAAAATATCTGTTTCCTCTCCTCTGAGTCACTTGAGCTCACCTGAGTCATCTTTAAGGAATGAATGGTGTCCTTGAGGAATCCTGATTCTTACCCTCCCCACCCAACAAGTCAAAAAAAGAAGCCTACCTACACTGTATTCATCGCTCCATTCTCCTACTGGGCCAGGCAGACTCTTGCAGGGGTAGTTTTAACTTCCACTGGGACCTTCCTATTGGATGTTGCTGCCACCCTTTTGGAAAGCCATTTCGGCCAAGAGTTTCTAGAGGGATCTGAGTGAATTGTCAGGGAAGAGGACCTGAACCATCTGCTCAGGAACTGTATTAGCTATTGGAGGTGATGTTGGGCCATGAACGATGAGGGAGACTTCGGTTATTTCTGGAAGTAAAGCGTACACAGTCAACAGAGTTGAATGAAACCCATGTTAGTTGCCATCAATTGGTTTCCAACTCCGGGCAGCCCCGTGTTTGTCAGAGTAGACCTGTGTTCCATAGACATTTCAAGGGCTGATCCTTGCGAAGTAGACTGACAGATCTTTCTTTCAAGAACTGAATATGTAGCACTACTGCACTATGTGCATTTGAGATGCTTTGCAGCGGAATAAACTTTCTTCAAGCCATACTCTCTGGGTTCAAACTCTGGTTCTATTGCTTAGCAGTCATGGGGCCTTGGGCCAATTATGTACCTTCTCTGTGCTTCACTTCCGTGAAAGAGAGCTGATTCAAATTAAATGAAATGTTGACCGACACAGATATGTACACATTGCGAGCATGCAATACATATTTCACAGAACATCCAGTGTCCTTCTCCAGGAGAATTCACCCCAATTCGGGTACTAACCGGTTAGCTGTAGAAATGAATGATTGTATTCAACAGTCTGACTTGAACTCATATTACCAAAAGGTGTTGGTGGCACATGCCCCCAGATTAACTGTGACTTGATTGAAACGGTTTGTGGAAAGCATAGTCTTTCTAAGAAATGAAGATTTGAAGTATATGGGTTGTCTATATGCATCCACTCATCAAACACACAGTAGGTCTCAGTGGGGACCTACAGAGTAAACAATTAGTTCTAAAACCTGGACACATAAAGCTGAGCGAGGGATGAGCCTTGATGTGATTGACAGTTGTCAGACAAGAGGAATTTCAGATAAGCAACCGATCATAACGAATTGAATGCACTTTTGGGTAATATCATGAGTCACACTTCTCTTGTAATTTCTCTTTTATGTCTAAGATCATGGCGGAGGGCACTTAGCCAATAAAACCAGCTGGATTGATTTAGCATGTCGAGAGATGATGATGATGCAGAACTTAAGCATACTTTAAAACAGCTCTGTTTTACACCAAAGTACTGTAGCTGACCATTATTTTAGTCTGTCCACAAAACGTGCTGTAATCCCTCCCCTCCGACTCAGAACAATTTGGAACAGTGGTGCTTTCCAGCGAATGGGAAAATCTCCCTAAGGCACAACCATGTCTACGTTCTTCGGAAGGTCCCCATGGAGCTGCCTGGAGAATCTACCTGAGAGGAGCAGGAGGGTTTGTGGAACACTTTGCTGAGTCACCCTTTGTTGTCCACCTGCTGTTGAGGGTTGCTAGAGAGCCCACTCCGACTCATGGCCACTCGGCAGATCATGGAACAGAGTGTGGTCCAATCCTGAGCCATCACCACAACCACGCATATGTTCCCGTCCGTCGTTGAGGCCACTGTGTTTTGTGTATTCTCTTGTGACTCACAGGGTTTTCATGGGCTCATTTTCAGAAGTAGAGTGGCAGACTGGTGTTCCCTCTCTTTCTTAGTGTGGAAACTCCGGGGAGATGCATCCACCACAGAGGCCCTGCTGGGTGTTGGAAATGCTGATCCAAAGCTTCAAGCATCATAGCAAGGCTCCCACAGTATGTCAAGCTGACACATGGGTGAGGCCCTCGCCTAATTACACACACATATATACATGTACACACACATGTAAAATTTACTAGCATTGAATTACATACACACCTCATATACTCATATATAAGCCGAATTTTTCAGCATATTTTAAATGTAGCTTTTGTGGTAAAATTAGGTGCCTTGGCTGATATTTTGTTCAGCTTATACGCGTGTATATACAGTGTGTGTGTGCATACATATGATGTGTGCATGTATATGCAGTATGTGTATATACATATGATGTGTGCATGTATATGCAGTGTGTATATGCATATGTATGTGTGCATGTATATGCAGTGTGTGTGTGTATACATATGTATGTGTGCATGTGTGTGTGTGTATATATATATATATATATATATATATATATATATATATATATATATATATATAACAACTGCACTTTTCCCATTCCCGATGGTGTGCAGTAATGAACTGAAATGTCTTTTGCTGGCTTGAAGGCCGTGTACCTACCTGAGTGTGTTCTTTGGGGATCTAACTCAATCCTCCCAGACTGGGTGGTTTCCTGTTGGGGCTGAACTTGCAAAAGAAGGGAGCTGCCGGGGCTGAAAATAGCACTTGGCCTGATGACTGAGGAATTGGCCAAACTTGGAGCAATTCAGGATCTGGGCGGGGACAGGATGACCCCAACACCAATACAGCATTGGGCAGAGCGGCGAATGAGGATACCGCCTTAGGGAGTAGGTTTTTGTCTAGTGAGTGCCTTTGTTGACTTTAAAGGTCCCATGGTTTGATTTCTGACTTTATCTTGTACTCCCACCCCCACCATGTCGCTGCCCATGGCCAGCAACCTTCATGCGGTGACAATAAGGTGCCAAATCTGAGTTTTCTTCTGTGAAGTCTATTTGGACCCACGAGATTCTATGGGACGAAGGGAGAACTGCCATGGTGGGCTTCTGAACATTACAGGAACAAACGGCCTTCTCATTCTCCAGGGCAGTGGCTGGTGGGTTTGAAGTACAGACCTTTGGGTTAGCAGTTCAATACAGAAACTGTATGCCACTAGAGCTCCTTGCTGTGACAATACTTAGAGAAAAAAACTTGGGTGATTCCACAAAGTGCACTGCTTTGTGTGCAGCTGGTGTCCAATGAACCCTTGTTGAATGACATTGCAAACGATAGACTACACCATCATTGGCATCCAGTGTTGGTACAGTTGAGTATTGGAAGAGCAAGACTACCTTCAGATGTCCTAAAACCAAGTCAGAAGCATTGCTCTTAGTTCCGTGGTTCTCAACCTGTGTGTCCCAACCCCTATAGGAGTCCAATGACTCTTCCACAGGGGTCGTCCGATTCCCAGCAGTAGCAAAATGACAGTGATGAAGTAGCAATGGAAATAGTATTATGGTTGGGGGTCACCACCACATGAGGAACTGTATGAAAGGATCACGGCATGAAGAAGGTTGAGAACCACTTAGTTCATGTCCTCCAAAGCCAACGGGCCGGTGATAACATAGTGGGTTTCTTCTACTTCTTTTCCAAGTGAATTAATAAGGGGACACACCCTCTTTGGCTCCCACCCCTGCACAGGCACATATAAATGAGATTTATCAGTTGTAAACATTCTTATGAAACTCTCAGGCCCCGGCACTCTCCCCAAGTGTTATAGTCTTAGTTAATAACTCGATCCAAATCGTATCTGTTTGCTATACCATGGAAAAATACTGCTATACAGATGTTGTGGGTCCTAATTAATTGTCACTTGTAAAGTAACATGCAGTCTGGATGAGAGAGTTCAGAAGTATCTTTTAATTTCCTTCCACAAAATTTTCCACTGAGTAATAACTAACCTTTCTATTTCGGCGGAGCCACCGGGAACTGGGGAAAGGAGAAGGGTGCCAGGGTTTGGCAGCCAAGATCTCGCTGCGATGGTCTCGAGCTGTTTCCATTTGCCTTTTAGAAGCAGCAGGCTGCATGATTTTTGTGGTGTCTGCTGGAAGACTCTCGTTTGTCATCGCGTCTTTCCCTCCTGGGCGATGTTTCTCTGGGTGGCAGCAGAACCTTTTGTTCTAGTAGGCAACACTGGAGGAGCTAAAGGGTTAAAAGGCAGAGTAAGGGACACTAGCTTATTTCCAAATGCTGAAGTAAGTGGCACGTTGCAATTTGGGGGCTTCTGATCTAGCAGAAGAACTAAGTGTTGACTAGCCACTAGTCTTTCCGTCTGTACACACTTAGGGTAATTCATCAATAACATTTCGTGTCTGTTTGTTCTTATCCGCATGAAGAATATCCAGATGTACGTGGGCTCAAAGATAAGTGGAGCTTCAAAATGCTTGCCAGGATAATAAGACAGATCCTAGCAAGTGTTGGCAAGAACGTGGGGGAAACGGGACCTTTCATACATTGCTAGGAGGGATGTAAAATAGTGTAGCCACTTAGGAAAATCGTTGGGCAGTTCTTTGCAAAGTTAAACACAAATGTACCATACTGCCCAATGACTCCACTCCCAGGTAGTTTACCCAGGAGAAATAAAATCAGACGCCCACGGACAGATGAATATGGGACTGGCCATAACCCCATTATTTATAATAGCTAAAAGGTGGAGCTAATCCAAATATTCTTCCATTGGTGCGTAGGTAGGCAAAAGGTGGAATAGCCTTTGCAATGCCGTGCTATTGGGCAAAGGAAATGAACAAAGTGCCGCTCTCTGCTCCCATAAAAACTTAAAAGCTTGTACGTGAAAGTAGCCACGGACAAGAGACCTGAGATGTCAAGCAAAAGAAGAAAGGGTCAATCTACAGCTTGAAAAGCGACCTGGTCGCCAAGTAGATTACATGGTGGGCTGCTAACTGCAAGCTTGGAGGTTCACACCCACCGTCTGCTCCCCAGGAGAAAGATGAGACTGTCTGCTCCTACAGAATTTCACCGTCTCAGAAAGCCTCCAGAGTAGCCCTCCCTTGTCCTGCCTGAGCCTGCTCAGAGTGGGCGCTGGCGGTGGGAGGCGGTGGGTTTGCGTTGTATGAAGGCAGAAAGCAGGTGATTGATTTGCTCGATGGCAAGGGGTTGTTAATAGTTGGACTACAACCCTGGGGATGCTCCTCAGCTCCAGTTTACGAGTTAGCAAGATTCCTTGCATAGAGCTCACACTTAATGAGATTTTAAGGGTTTCCCTGTGTTTGAAAGTTTTTGTGCACTGAGATATTCCTCCCTAAATTGTATTTGTACTACTGGTGTTGTGGAGAACATAGACAGCTACATGGTGGGGTCCATTCTCAATAAATAGCTCAATTTGCTTGGCTTGCGGGATGCTTGATGATCTTTGATAACCGCATGGGGCGCGGGGGTAGGGGAGAAAAGAAATATCACACACTTCCTTCAACAGACGGACTGCACTGTGATCAGACCAGTGTCTCCTCTCTTCCTATTGGACAGAGATCTTGGGTGATGTGAGTTTCTGTCTCCAGCCAGTGGGTGTTCAACCAATCAGGAACAGCAGCTGACAGGTATTTTTTAGGAGCTGTTGGGCAATTCCTGTCTGAGCAGCAACTCGTGTTCACTGTGACGGCGCTCAGGAGATTGCTCCACTTGGAACCGAGGCTTAGAAAATTGGGTCTATCAGGAGACGAATGCTTAAACAGCGTGGCATGCATGGCCTGGTGATCTGGTAAAAGGACTCAGTGCCTCGCTCTACTTTATTTTTATGGTATAAGCTTAACCTGGCTGTCAAAGACACCTCCCTGGTTATTGGATTTTCTATGTGATGCTGTTCAAGGCAGCTGGGAGGTGCCATCATGTGACCCAAGGGGATGTGTTTGCAGTAATGATGTGGTTTCACCATCGCAGTGTCGTGTGGGTATTTACTGTCATCGCCCCTGGATGACTGGTCTGAGCATCCCCAGCTCACCGGGTGGAAGACACTGAGCAGATACGAGAACAGGCATGGAGTCTCTGGTTCGTGCGAACAGGTAACGTGCTCTGCGGGGAAGGAGACTGAAGGTTGAGGTCACCCAGAGGTGCCTCAGAAGGAAGGGAGAGCTGCTTACTTTGGGGTAAAACCTCGTCACTGAAGACACAATGGAGCACTCTGGTATACTTGGGGTTGCCAGGAAATAGAATGGCCTGAACAGCATCAGTTTTACTCACAGGCATGGTCCCCACAGTAAGGGGACCTTATTTCCGGTCTTTGCAAAGCACTTTGCTATGTCCCTGGCTTTCGTTCTCTGTCCATCAGAGGAGCCTTTAAAGTAACCCGTGGGGCCTCCATGAACTAAAGGAGAGTTTGGAATCGAATCCAAATTCATGGGGGCGTTTGGGTTCTTGAAACGTCCTCGGATCCTCAAGAAAGGTTCCCTGTGCCTTTCTGCTCACAGATGAGAAGACGGCATGGAGGGAGGCTGTATCTAGCCGTCTCTGACTTCCCGACTCCATCTTTCTGTATCTAGACTGACACAAACCGTCCCTCCCCCAGCACTCTACTTCTAGGTTGGGTTCAATCATTGGTTGGAACGGCCACACAGAACTCGCAGACAAACTCACCCCCAGAGGGTTTATGAGGGAAGTGAGAGTAGGTTACAAGTGAGATTGGTCAACAGGAAGGATGCAGTCATTGATCCGCAGCAGCATCTTTCCTCAGCCAGCAGCCGAGCCTCTCTGTGGTCACTTCCCAGACAGGTGGACCCTCGGCCTCTGCGTCCGTCCGTGAACTAGGAAACCCGCCTATCACTCCCCTCACTCTCCCATTGTCTCAGCACTGCTCTTCTGTTCTGTCTCATGGTCTTGTTCTGTTCTGTCCTTGCCTCTGGTCTTGGTCTGGCCTCTTTTGTCTTGCTCACAGACTCTGGTGCTTCTGGTCTTGGCCTCCAGATACCTTGGGCCTGTTTCTCTCCCCATGGCCCTGGGATCGCTCTCTGTGTCCAAGACGCCTCTTATCCTTAGAGGAATGGCTTGGATGGAGGTGCAGATTTTGTCTTTCAGCAGACCATCCTCCCCTACCGCCTCTAAAAAATACCCAAACGATAAAACCAAATGGTGTGACGTAGCTCACACACCCTCCGCCAATCAAGATTTAACTTCACTTGAAGCCTATCGATTCACATAGAAGAAAACTCCCTGCAAAATGAGATTATAGCCACAAGCATAGAATCCCGAGTTATATCACATCCCTCCCTGTAAGTCATGATGGCTTTCAAAAGCCAAACTCACTGCCCCCAAGCAGATGCCGACCGATAACGATGCTGTAGGGCAGGGTGGAACTGCCCCTGTGGGTTTCTGAGACTGATCCTTTACAGGAGTAGAAAGCCTCATCTTTGCCAATGGAGCTGCTGGTGACCTCAAACCACTGACTTTTCAGTTAGCCATCCAATACGCAATGGCGACACCACCAGGGCTCCTAATTATTGCTAGAAGGGCCATATTAACTTGGTATATTTTACGGGCGAGGATACCAAAGTCCATGTGACATGCTGACACATGACCCCAATTCTCACAGATCACACCTAGTAGTAGCAGGGCTAAAACCTAAGCATCCTGGCTTAATCCTGCCCTAATTAAAAAAAAAATTACAATGAGATTGATTTTCTTTCCTTGGCAAATATTGGCTGTTCATCATTTCCCAGAGATAGCAGCTTGTGACATACTGACATTACCATAGCAACTGGCCTGCTTTTCCTTCCTTCCTTCCTTCCTTCCTTCCTTCCTTCCTTCCTTCCTTCCTTCCCTCCCACCCTCCCTCTTTCCTTCCATTTGTTCATTCATTCATTTGGATGACCAGCAAAACTGGTCAGTGCTACTCATTCTTTCTGAGGGGCTGTGTTCCCTCAAGAACAGCATCTTGGGGCCATGAGAGCAGTTTTGTCACAAATGCTAACTTGAAAGTCGAATTGGGGACAAAGTAATCAGGTTTACGTCATGAGCCTGCGTAGCAAAGGCCAGTCATTTAGAGAAAAAAAAAATTCTCTCCTGTTTTCAGGCTTTAGTGCAACCATAGTGCTGGTCTCCTTGCCCAAGTTTCTAGACTTCTTTCAACTCATGAGTTTCAAAATTGGAATTCTGCTGTAAGTGACAGCATTCTACATTAAAAACACACAAACAAACAAGCCCCCAAAGCCCTGAAATGTGCAGTAAAGTGGTTTCAAAACCACATTAGGACTCCTATATGTGGAAACAAAGTTTGTCCAGGACAATACGTGTTCCTAAGGCAACAAGCACTGAAAGCATGCCAGGTGCTAAGCCATTTCTTAGAATTCAGCCATGCCCCACTAACGTTCACAAGGTGTCCTGAGAAATGGAACACTATGTGATTTGGATCTTGCAGAAAACTCTCTCGCCGCTGCCAAGTCATTGCTGACTCATAGCGACCCCGAGACAGTAACCATTCACAGGACTAGAAAGCTCAGTCTTTCTCTCATGGAGCTGCCGGTGGTTTCAAACTGCCAACCTTGTGGATTGCAGCCCTGCCTCCTTTAAGACCTGCTTCAAGGCCATCTTCTCAACGAGACCTGTTCTGACTATTCTCCATAAATTGCAGCCCTCCCCTTCACCCCAGAACCCAACATGTGGGAGATCCCTAGACATTAACATCCATCAGGCAACATGTGACTCTCATGTCTTTTGTATGCAAAACCATCCCTGCAATACATGTGAGGAAGTTTCAAAATATTCATGGAAACATTCCATTATCTTAGAATTCCATTTCCTCCAAAAACTTTTGAAGCCTTCTCTTGCTTAACCTTATTTTACAACTCCATCAATATAGAGGAATATGGAAATGTTTTATATACTTTTTCTTAAATTTTTAATAAAGATTATATTAACAATCCTGAATCACTTTTTTCTGATGATATATTCTTTCAAATGAATAAATGTTTAAGGGCATCTAGTTATAATATGGTAAGTGTGTTTTTTATGAGTTCTCAAGGTCACAATGCAGGTTGGTGGCAGAGCTGGCCTGACAGCCTCTGGATCCAGGGAGAACAAGAGTTCTCTGTTGTTCTGGGCTGCTTCTTCAGCAAGGGGCGTGATGAAGTGCCAGGACCAAGAGCGGCAGGGGATCCGATCAAAGAGAGCCCTGTGATGCCAGGCACTGACACGCCCACCCAGTCTACAAACTACCTCGAGTTTCACAAATCCACTCTACAGGTTCCATGCTGCCCTCTTGCTGGCCAACCACGTTCTCCTCACAGGTAACATCCTGGTGTCCCGGGCTCTTGGTGGTAGAAGGAATATGCACGATTCCCAGATCCCGGAACCTTTCTTTGCTGTGTCCTTGGGCATTACCCGAATGCCACGGGAGACAAACGGGCTCCTTATTAGAGGGAGGAGCTTGCTCGGGCCTAGTAATCCTCCTGAAGGACGTCAAGAGGAAAGCGTGAATCTCAGTGAGTACGTACCAATGCCGGAAAGCTGGCAGGAAAGACAGAGTTACGCACAGACAGGTGTCTATTCCTCTGAGATAAATACTACGCCAGGCTAGCTGCTCTAGGCATCTTATGAGGAAGAAAGACACCTCTCCCACATTTCCCCCCAAACTAGCAAACGATGCCCTCTGAACTAGAGGAGATTGATTCGTGAGGGTGGTTGCTCACTACAATCAAAATCGAACTCGATGACACGCATTTCACAATGAATCACAGAGCACACGTGGGGTGGCCTTGGGGCTCATCTTTCAAGCTGTGTCGATGGCCCAGAAGAAGGCTTCTGTCACGGTTATCAGCGATCATACCACGGGCTGCCCAAGGCACCAGCTGACCCACCGTAAAGGAAATACAACCAGATGCTCCGTTAGAAGGGAGGATGGTGAGGTGAGACGTGGGCTTGCTTCCCTTGGGCATGTCATCAGGAAAGACCAATCAAACTCGAGAAGGACATTACATTTGGTAAAGTAGAGCATCAGTGACAGGGAGGGCCACAGCTCCATGGGAAGGATTGACACAATAGAGGTAACAATGGGCTGATACGCCAATGATGACCACAATGGTATCTGACCAGGGGAAGCTTGGTTCTGTGTTGTACTGGGTCGCTCTGAGCCAGAGCAATTTGAGGCAACTAACCACAATGGTTTTCCTTTATAAGAATCCTTGGGTTAAAAGAACTACATCCCATCTCCGTATAATTCCAAGTCTCTGTTTTCTGCAAGGCCTGTATCCTAGTTGGCCAGGGACAAAGGTAAAATAAAGGCAATTGAAAGAGCACATATTGTACTGCCTAGTCACTAACCACTTTGTGAAAAGGCCTTTGTTCCTGCTTTTTTTTGTCTACTCCCCACCCCACCCTCACCCCCACCCTGTGCCCAGCTTGGCTATCTGAAGCAAGTGCACTGCCAAACTTCATGCGCTTTCTCTCTATGGAGTAGGTAGGTACAAGCAGCCTCCAAGAAGCGCTCAAATGCACCTTACCCCTCCCCCGCCCCTTCTAAGAACTGTTCTTCACAAAGACAGGCGCAAATCCCTTAGTTCCGCTTTAATCATCTGCCTCCTGACAAGTCTGCAGATTCTCCAAATAACTATGTCAGACCAGATTAAAACGTTAATTCTGCATTGGAAGACTGAGTCAGGAGGGCTGTGGTGAGCTCAGAGGCCCTTCTTGCCCTCCTGCGAAGACAGCTCAGATGACACTGATGCATGGATCCGTGTCGGGATTAGCCAGAGGATGGGAAACGGCTTTTGAGAAGGCGTCAACTGCTGGGAACGGCCAAGGTTGAGTCGCTGGTCATGGCGGCTCACAAGGCATAGGGTTTCTGTTGTCCTTGGGCCCGGTGGGTCCAAAGGTCCTCCTCTCCTGTGCTCTGGGTCAGGGGCCTCAGGAAGAATGGGCTTCTCCACCAGCTTTTAATTATACAGGACCCTTGTCTGGTCCGGGACAGACACGTCTTTGTATTACAGTGACGTGTAAGTATTGAGTCTTCCCTCGGCAGCTGCTGAATTTCTCTTTCTCCCCCTACCTCCTTTCTCCCACGCAGGCTTCAGATTCTCAGGGCCACCTGTCCTCCCACCTGCTCTCCTTTCGACCTTGATGACAGCATCGCTGAGAGGGTGGCCCTCCAGGGACAGGGAGTGGCCGAAAATGAGGGTGCTGGCAGTGGGTGGGGAAGAGGTTATGGACTAAACAGGAAGAGAGGTGTGGGCTACAAGAGTGATGGCTTACTCATTCGACAGCCTCATGGCTTTTCAGAAGGCTGAGCATCACACACAAGCGCTGTGATGGAAAAAGGAACTTTCTGACGAGGTTCTCAAGGACGCACAGCAGATTGCCAGCATCAGCAAAGAAAAATACGGTGCATCCACATCACTTTACAATTCAGACTCACTTTTCCCCCTTTCGGTCCAAGTCAATCCTAAGCCATCTTGGTGGCATGTCTATCTAACTATACAGTTAGTTTTTCATCGCTGGTGCAAAATTCCATTTTCACCAAGTGTTCGTTATTTTCTCTCATATAGACCTTGCACAAAAGAACGTATACAAAAAAAAAAAAACCTTGTGTGACATCCACATAGGCATGAAGAAGTGGGAAAAGATGCATGGTAAAAAAGTGACTCCAATGTTTCCCAATCATCCCTCCTCAGAGATCATGAACTCCTGGGGATGTCTCCAGGGACTCCTATTTAGGTCTCCGTGCTGCTTCAGGGAGCCCTGGCGGTGGTGTAGTTACTCCTTGGGTTGCAATCCCACAGGTTAGCAGTTCGAAAACACCAGCTGCTCTGTGCGAAAACCGAAGGGGCCTGCTTTTACTCACGTAAAGAGCTGGTATCTCAGAAACTCGCAGGGGCGGGTCTTCCCTGTCCTCACCCTGTAGGGTCACTGGGAGTTGGCTTCCATTGATGGCAGTGAGTTGAGGCAATGATGCCGCTTCGTCCATGGCTTGCTCGCCTCCAGTCCCTCCCCCTCCGCAGTGTGGCTAACATCTAATCCAGGCTGCAGCCAATCCCCAAAGAGATCATCGTATCACCAGCAATGGCCTTCGCAAACAGATGAAGGTAGATTGGCTGCTGAGTGGACTCTGAACTGTGGGGCCCACCCTCGCTTGACGTGGCTTCATGCTCAGGTTTCGTGTATACAGTAGTGCTCTTGTTAGACAAGTGTCATACGCCCTCTGGCTCTGAGGCAGCCAGCAACCTTGGCACAAGCAACCGACCTGGACTGTCCCTTTGGGTTCTCATGCTAGCTCATGTTTCTTTTTATTTCAGGGGTCACCAAACTTGGCTATGATGCTCACTTGGTCTGTTTCTCCAATGTTTCTATAAACCTTTGAGGGCAGGGTCTCTGTCTCATTCATCTTTGTAGCCTAGGAATGTAGGATGAGCTTGCTTTTTGCCTAGATAAGAATTGAAAGGGTGGTCTGTGGTAGTTCCATAATGTGTTGTCAATTTGACACTGAGGAGTGAAGCGGTGGAGTTTAGCCTGTCAAGCAGGTCGCAGCTTGATGACCTCATTTGGACGCTAAGGAGATCAATAGCTCGCTGTAGGGTGAGATGCACACTCCTTCCCTGCGAGACATTATTGATGACAAGCCTGATCGAGCTACACTGATGTAGCCAGAGCTCTGGAGACTGGGGAGCCACGTGGAGACCCCTGCCAGCACTGAGGTGCTTCCACTGCCACTGGATCCACAAGACTTTCCACCCACCGGCCTGTGATCTTCCTGCATTGGGCACCATTGCGTGTGTTTCGTGAGCCTGAAGAGGAATTATAGATTGGTATTGAACATATGGGCAAATATCAGACTTATGGAATTGATCTGGATAGGACTGGGTTGTTTTCTCATTATTTGCTTGCTCTTGTATATAAAGCTCTTTCTTATATACATGCGTGTCTATGAATTTATTTCTCTAGTCAACCTGGACTAACACAGTGGGTGTTTACAGAGTGTGGTGGGATGTGGGAATGGAGGGATAGACTTCACACTCTGCTTTTCCCTCTGTCCATTTTCACAGTTTCCTCAGCTCTCATCTTGGGGGAACCAACCACCACCCATTTTCCAATTTGCGCTACAGCGGTGGCTTGTGTGTTGCTGTGATGCTAGAAGCCTGCTACCGGTGTTGTAAAGACCAGGGGCAGGGGTAGGGCTACACAGGGGGCTTATAAATGGATAGGTCTCAGTGAAACTTCCAGGATAAAGGATGATGCAAAGGCAACCCTGGAAGTTTGCTTACCAAAGTTAGCCACGGAAGCTTTCTAGCTCACAGCAGGACAGTGTCTGTCTCATTTGTTTCAGCATGAGATTAGGAGGGATGGGTTTCTGCAGGAGGGTATTGTATTTGTCAAAGCAGAGGGCCACTATGAGCGTGTACTGTGGGTTGAATTGTGCACTCCCGCTGCCTACATATGTGTGAATGTGGCTAGGCCATGATTCTCAGCGTCCTGTCATGATCCTCCATGTTGTGCCCTGATGTAATCATCCTACGTGTTGTAAATTCTCACCCCTTCAGAGTTAATGGGGCAGGTACAATCTACAGAGGTTGTAAGTCACTTCCATTTCTCTTGAGGTATAAAAGAGATCAAACAAGTGAGCAAAGACTAGAGGGACTTGGACCACCAAGAAGGAAGAACCAAGAACAGAGTATGTTGGACCCAGGTTCTCAACCTGTGGGTCCTGACTCCTTTGGGGGGGAGGGGCGTGTTGAATGACCCTTTCACAGAGGTTCCCCCATTCATAATAGTAGCAAAATTACAGTGCTGAAGTAGCAATGAAAATAATTTTGTGGTTGGGGGTCACCACAACACGAGGAACTGTATGACAGGGTCGCGGCCTTAGGAATTGAGAACCACTGCAGTAGAGAAAGAAGGTCTTCCCCAAGGGCCAACCCCTCTGAACTTGAATTGCTAGCCTCTCAAATGGTCAGAGGATGTCTTTCTGTTTGTTAAAGCTATCTTCTTGTGGCATTCCATCTAGAGCACCACCACATAACTAGACAGTGCGGAAGGCCTTGCTGGGCTACTCTGGCACAATAGCGGCCATGATGGTTTTGGATGTGCTAGTGATTGTGAGAACAATGCAGGGCTGGTGATGTGAGGAAAGTACAGAAGAATGTGAGGACCAGACAGTGCTGTAATCTGCTCTAGGTAAGTTGGAGTAACACAATGGCAGCTGACATCAACACCGCCTACAATTAAGGTACTGTGCGCAGTCTACATACTTAGTCTATCCGATGCCCCCTAGTTTCTTATGTGTGGACACAGACAGAAGCTTCCTTCTTCTGAACCAAGAGAGGGATAAGCAACTTTCCACTGCAATAGTTCCTTCTTTTTTGATTGAAAAACTGTGACAAAATAGGTGGGAATACCAAATTCTGGTCCCTTTGCCTTCTACATCAGCAATGCAGGAGTATGTGTGTCTTAGTCTTTGCTCTACTTTATCTTACCTGCTGAGGTTCAGACTGTGCTCCGTGAAGCATCACTTTCACATAATGCAAAGGGAAAGAGACATGCCCTTCATTCTATTTTGTCTAACAATGATTTCCTTTCTTTCTCTGTAGCTTCAGCAAGTGGTGGAAATCATTATCCAGAAAAGTGTCAATGTGTTTAAGTTTCTCCCATTTAAATCCACTGGAGCATTTCACGTTCACGGTGAGGTTCTCTCATAGGCTCTCTGGCATGACCTCTCCAGTTCATAAGTTGTGGGTGACCTTTGGGTGCTAGCTCAGTTCGTGTTGGGCCATTTGTATTTCAGGGTGGAAGGTTTAAGGTGAAACATAAACCTTGGTTAGACCTCTTGAAGACAAACCAGAGGAAGCATGTCAATGACTCAGTTCAAGGGTCCCACTGCAAGGCAACTAGAAGTCATGGCGGTGGAGGTGGTGGATGGGACCAATCCCACCCATGAGAATAGGCACGGATTCTTAACTCAGTTGGTTTAGAACCTTGTACTCTCCCTCAGGTGGGGCATTAAACATGCCCTTCCGAGTCCCATCCCAAAGACTGCCCTTGGAATGGTCCCTAGGCTTGAATGGTCCTCCTTATACTCTGCCTTGCCTTTGAGTAGGATCTCATTCGGAGATTTGATGTCTTGAGTCTTCGAATCTTTTATTTCTTCTTAGTCTGGGGTAAGGGACCCCATCAATTCAGTCATTTGTACAATGGTTTACGCCAACAAATCTTCATTTCTCATGTTTCCCGTGTGAGGACTCAGAGGAGGGCTTATCAAATGAAATGAGTCTCTCAGGGTGCAATGTAGCATCGATGAAACACACAACTTTCCTCTAGTTCTTAAATGCACCCCCTCCACACACACACACACACACACACACACACACACACTATCATGATCCCAATTCTACCTTAGAAACCTGGTTAGACCAGAGGATACACAGTGGTGCAGATAGAAACCGGAAACACAGGGAATCCAGGACAGATGAACTCCTCAAGACCATTGGTGAGAGTGGCAATACCAAGAGGGTGGAGGTAGGGTGGGGGTACAAAGGGGGAACCAATTACAAGGATCTACATATAACTTCCTCCCTGGGGGATGGACAACAATAAAGTGGGTGAAAGGAGATGTCAGGCAGTGTAAGATATGATAAATTAATAATAATTTATAAATTCTCAAGGGTTCATGAGGGAGGGGGCGGGGAGTGAGTGAGAATAAAGTCTAGTTATGTAAGTGTTGGTTGCTTTTAGTTTCCTTTGTCCAATTCTGCTTCTTGGCTGTAGAATTTCCTGTCCGTAAGTGCTCAGCTACTAACCAAAAGGTTGGTGGTTCAAACCCATGAGCCATTCCGAGGGAGCAAGGTGTGCTAGTCTGCTCCTTTGAGGCAGATCTACTTTGTCCTGTACAGTCAGCATTATTCACAGTTGACCAGATGGGTTTGGTATGTGGAATAATTTGATTTTTTTCTCTATATGGGGTATTACTAAGCCAAACCCTGTAGAATTATTGATATTTATGACTGACCTATGAACTCAGAATTTTCAGAAGGCTGAATTTTCTAAAGCACACAGATAGGATGGAATTCTTATTTTTACTCCACTTAATATCTCACACCATCCACCCGGTTTATTTCTTTATGTGTTTATTTAAATACTATTCATCTCTCTTGTCAACACTTATTTTCCTCCCCATGTCTTCCCTGCCTACATTTATTTTGCCAACGTCCTCTTAAGCTGTATTGCCTTCCCCTTCACCCAAGAGAGCAGTTGTCTACCCTGTACTCAGCAGCCCCCTCCCTCCCAATCCTACCCATGATGTCCATCAAATAATGTTTCTGTTAGTTTTAAAACCTTTACATGACTTTTCACATCACTTGCCTCATACAGTATTTATTTTTTTTGTGCTTAGCTAATTTCTCTCAGCACACTATCGTCCAGGTTCATTCATGCGAGGAGGTATGTGTCCTAGTATTCCATTGTGCATGTGGACCCTTGCTTGCTCATTCATTCTTCCACGGATGGGAATTTGGATTGTTTGCATATTTTTCCTCTTGTGAAAAGTGCTGTCATGCACAGAGCGTGTATACAACTACTGAAGCCACTGTTCTTTTTTCTCTAGGATCTATACCGAGTGGAGGGATGGCTTCTTCTTTTTTTTTTTTTTTTTTTAATACGGATGCCCATTCAATGTTCTAAGCACTCCATGCCTTGGATTACAAATCAGGTTCGTTTTAGCTATTTTTGTGAAATTGATCTTAAAAATTCTCTAAGCTTTCCTGATACATTTTGCTTTATACAGCATTATTTTAAAAATCTATAGCTTACAATTAACTTTTTTTGGGCAGCCATTAATTTGCTTACAAGGACAGGTAAGACTGCCAGGTAAGACCGCCAGATATAAGCTTTTACTAATATCATTGTCCATAGGAAGAAACAGTCACACACACACACACACACACACACACACACAACAGTCCGATTTTTAAAGATTTACAGTCTTGGAAACTGTATGAGACAGTTCTCTTGACCCTCTCTTTATAATTTACTATGTCATGGATACACAGCTATGATATGAATATCTATTGAAAATGGATCTTTGTCACAACATCTTTAATGCCTGTTTCTAACCGTATTATTGTAATATTTAATTCTTTATTTCTCGTGATCTCTTCTTGCCTTTTATGATAAAGGGATGTAATGTCATTCTTGAATCTTGAATGAAGCGTGGTGACCAAGAGAGGGTGGCATATGGGTGTTACTTATGTTTCTGCACTTCACGACATACTGGATGCAGATCTCATTGCTTTGAAAGACGCTCCTGAACCTGGGTTTTCTATTTGTGGGTGAAGGAGACTTTTGGAAAGTCTACAACTTCCCTTCCTGAGAATCTGACTCGGTTTCTCTCGCTCTTTCTTTCTCTTTGTTTCTCTGGTTTTCCTGTCCTTCTTAAAATTCATGACCAGGAAGCCCAAAAGGTTCGAGACCTGAGGACGAGCCATTGAAGAGTGAGCATCTCTGATTGCCGGTGGCAGGAAGTGTGACCAAACAATTCAATAGCCATGTGCTTTTCATCTCAGGGGTCAGATGGGTCAACTCCATCCCATGATTAGCGGGTGTGAAGCATCCTTGCTACCCCAGGCTAGTGAACTCAAATTAAGACTTGATTCTTACCAGTGATTGATAGAGAGAAGAGGGTCCCAATCAGAAAGGGGTTGGGAGTTAGCCAAAGGGGATTGCTTCCCTGAAGGTCATGGTGATATTTCTATACTCTGAAGATGCCCATAATCCTCACCCAAACAGAGCCTACAAAATGCCACTGGGCGGTCTTCTACTTCAAGCCCACGCCCTTACAAAGCAACATTTACAAACTACTTTCAGAAATCATGATTTCATTTCTTTAGGGAGGAATTCTTTCCCTGTTGGACCTTTTAAAACTTTGTTTAAAAAATATTAGAGAGATTCTTGGGCAGTGTTTTCTGGAGACTTTAAAATAAGTGGTATAGTAGGGGATCCATCCAACAGGTATTCATTGGGTTTCTAAGCAAAAACCAAACTAAATGGGTGGCCATGGAGTCAATTCGTTCCCAGAGTAACCTTATAGGACAATGTAGACCGGTCTAGTGGGGTTTCCAAGAATGTTACCCCTACGGAAGTAGGCAGCCACATCTTCTCCTGGGGAGCAACTGATGGACTCAAGCAGAGCTTTCAGAGAGCAGTCAAGTGCTTGACCACTGTGCCACCAGGGCTCCACTGAGTTTCTGGGGAGTTGGCAAGATGACATGCCAGGCGTTAAAAACATGCTTCCTTTCTGGAAGATGCAGTCATCGGAGTCTCTTTTCTGTTGGCCTCACGGCCATCGAATCTATTCTGTCTCATAGCAAGCTGATCAGATGCGGTAGAGCTGCTCCGGTGACTTTCCTAGACTGCAAACCTTGACGAGGGTAGAAAACCTCTTCTTTCTCCCCTGGAGCCACTCATGGTTTCCAACTGCTGACCTTGTGGTGCATTAACCAGCGTGTAACCCGTGACACCATCGGGGCTCCTCTTCTGTGGTCAGCTACGTTTACATCTATGAAGCTTCAGTTCATTTAAAACTATGTGCAGATGCAAATGGAGTTGGTGTAACTTGAGCAGATTTTAGAGTGGTGTAATTCATAAACACCCTCAATGTGCCTTGTGTGTCCAATAGAAGAGCTTATTTTTTAAGTTTAATGAGCACCATGATGAATAGTTATCTTTGGAGCTGATTTCCCAACCACCTCCCCATTGACATTTTGGGTCAGATGTGTCTTTGTGGCAGTGGTTGGTAGGATCTTTAGCGGCATCTCTTGCCTTGATCTCCTAGATCAGTGGTTCTCAACCTGGGGGTCACGACCCCTTTGGGGATTCAATGACCCCATTCACAGGAATCGCCCGATTCATAACAGTAGCAAAATGACAGTGATGAAGTAGCAAGGAAAACAATGTTATGGTTGGGGTGGTCATCACACATGGGGACCTGTATGAAAGGGTCACAGCCTTAGGAAGGTAGAGAACTACTGTCCTGGATGTAGAGCAACCCCTTACCCAGCTGCGACAACCCACAATGTCTTTGCACATTGCTAAAGGGCCCCTAAAGGGAAAAATCCTCCCCAGCCAAGAAACACTAGGAAAGAATAAGGAGTGTTAAAATAAAGTGATGGTTGGTAGCAGATACCTTCTTTGAGGGTCGCGATGAATAAAATCACTCTAAATTGCTAAAATAGCCCTTTGTTTGGGTTTAAATAAGTGCATGTACATATGTCCTCAATAATCAAGTTCAAGGATAATAAAAGCAGTCTTTATTGTCATTAGGCAGCATAGCATCGTCTTTCAATTTCAAAAATATTTAGTCATTATTCTAACAAATTACATCAATCAGTCTGGAATGTTTGGCCGTCCAGCAAAAAAAGGAAAAATCCTTACATATGTCATGCATTTTATCACTCATGTACTCACAGCCTAGCTCCAAGAGATCATTAATCTCTTACTTCCTCACCGTGCAATTCTCCGAGCTGTTTGGAAATTGGATTTGTGTTGGAATGGGAGCTTGTCAGAGGACCCTGTATAGTGTTTGCTTCTCTCAGGCCTTCCAATACGTGACCTTTCAGAAACAGAACTTCCCGGACCCTGGATCCCGTGAAAATAAAATTCCTTCCTAGACTTGAATGAAAAGTGGAAGGAAACTCATCAACAAACATTTATGACTATGAAGAACCTAGAAGATGCCTGCCTGACTTTGCAAAACTCGGTGACACTTACATTTGGAATTGCCCCTGGGTACCGGAGACGGACCACAAATCACCCCCTGCCCCAAGCAGATGCTCCCTTATAGTGCAGTGGAAGTTTTAATATGTTCACTAAAGCCATGTAACAGGGAAGGCTAACTCAAGGCCCAACTTGGAGGGCCTAACGGCAGAACACCATTTCATAAAACCAACACATTCCTTTTTATTTTTGATCATTTATACAAGAGGCTGTGCGGAGCGTGGTGTTTTTTCTTCAGGCCGTTTAATTACATACCCTGATGTCTTCACTCGGTCATTCTCTAAAATATATTTTCCCAATTTCAGCCCATACCCCTTTTCTACTCTCAATTAGCTCTCGCATCGGGTCTTTGCTTCCAAGCCCCATAAGTAATAGTAACTTAATTTTCCAAGCCATAAATCAGGCAGGCGTTTGCTCCAGAGCACATGTTCCAGTGTTTTTAATCAGTGGCAGCCTGGTACTCAAAGTTCGAATGCTTTGATTCAGAAGGCCTCTACGCCGTTGTGGAGGAAGAAATCATTAAACTCCCTAGAATGTCTTTTATGAGAATGTCCGTGTCCTCCTGGCCAAGGTTAAAATACAGGAGACATTTCAGAGAGCATTTAAAAAAAACCCGTGACCTATACATCCTGCCGTTCACCTCAGCTCCCAGATGTAAAGAAACATCTAGCCACATTCCTGCACACTAGCCTTTTCCTGATTTTTCATATACTACTTTCTGAAACTGAAAAAAGGGAACTTACGCAAAAGGAGAGATTAGGGGAGAGATCTAGGAGGTGTTAGATTAAAGGCAGTAGCTTTAAAAAGGAGCAATATTACGGGATGGTTTAAGTTTGTTATTGTCGAGAGAGAGAAGGAAGAACCACACAAGAGTTCCTAAAGCCCTGACAGGCTTAGAGCTCCTAGGATACTATTTTGTGACCGAAAGAATCTTAAAGCTATTCCCCCTCACGGAGCAAAGGGATAACGCAAGAGGTTTGGAAGTTGAGCAATAGATACTGGCCTATTAGGGCAGAGCTGGAATCAGAACTAGGTCACTCTGTGTCTTTTTTATTCCCTCGGTGTATTTGTACACTAGGTCAGATAATTTTTCTGCCTATTGTAAAACATTTGTTTAGATTTTTTCCCTTGATTTATCAACCTTTAGTATTTTATAGACTGATGGTAATCAGATTTTAGAATACCAAGAGTCATGTGGGGAAAAGAAATCCCAAAGTCTACCAGAATGTGGAGAAAACAAACAAACAAACATAAACATTACCAAGACAATGGCTCTAAGAAGACAACAAGGAAATCAGAAAAAGCCAAGTTTCTTTTGGCTTATAGTGCAGACTAGTGCTATCACTGAAGCAAGGATTTGAGAGGAAGATAGTTTTGAACATCTGAGACAGTGTAATGCCTACGGACATGCAGGGGGGAAAAAAATCACAGGAGGGTATCCAGAAGTGAGAATTAGTAGAGATCCAAGAGAAAATAATGAGATATAAGAACCCAAGGTGTGCACAGATGTTAGGAATACCCATTGTCACAAGATGGATTTCCACCGTGGCACCAGCAATGGGCCCAAACATAGCAACCAGGGTGAGGATGGCGCAGGTCTGGGAAGGGTTTCCCTGTGTTGTGCATGAGGTCGCTGTGAGTCAGAACCAACTTCTATGACACCTGTAACAACAACAACAATTCTCATCTTCATAAACACTCGTTTACAAAAGTTCTGGGAGTACATTTTCAGAAAAGATCAATGAGGATTTTGTGGGGTGGGAGAAGAGTCTGCAATGAAAGCAAACCGTTCCGCATGCCTTGTCTTTTTAAGGCAAACGGATAGAGATGCTGATGGTATCAGAAAATAAACGTAAGTGGTGGTGCATACAATTACTGCGCAACAATTAGAAAGCTGAGAATAGAAGGTATAACTTATAGATGAATAGCGAAAAACTGGAGTGCGTAAAAGTTAATAAAACAAAACTCTGGAAAGGAAAAAAACATCCCTACAGTCTTCAGAAAATATGATGGTATAAATAAACCCCAATCTCAAATATTATAATGAATGAGAATGGGTTAAATTAGCATAAAGAAGGACAGCTCTTTGCAGATTTAATAATGCAGAAGTGAGATGTTTATGACTCACAAAGAGCACTTATAAAAAAAAAACAACCTTGGGGTAAGCAATATGAAAGGTAGAAAAAGTCCTGGCAGGTATATACCAATGTCATAGAAGAAAAATGTGAGTCACAATATTTAAGGACCCATGTGTTGGTGCTGTTACGTGCTATCAAGTCATCTCAGACCCTGGGGATCCTATGCATACATAACACAACACTGCACAGTCCCGCACCACCCTCACAATTATTCCTACGCCCGCGCCCATTGATACCACCACTGTGTCAATCCATCTCATGAAAGGTCTTCCCTGCACTTTACCAAACTTGATGTCCTCCTTCAAGGACTTGCCTCTTCTGACAAAATGCCCACAGCAGGTCAGAAGTCTAACCATCCTCGCCTCTAAGGAGCACTCAGGCCTTGCTTCTTTGGGTTGTCCCCTCGGCAGTTCATGGTACTTTCAATCTTCTTCTCCAGCACCACCATTCAAATGCACCGAATCACCTACGGGTCTTTATTATTCAATGTTCCCCTCTCACATGCATATGAGGCAATGGAAAATCCCATGGCCTGGGTCAGGCTCATCTTAATCCTCAGAGTCACATCGTTGCTCTTCAGTACTCTAGAGAGGTCTTGCACAGCAGATTTCCCCGATGCAGTACATCCCCTGATCTCTTGACTGCTGCTTCCATGAGCATTGATTGTGGATGTAAGAAAGAAAATATCTTTGACAACCACGACCTTTTCTCCATTTATCATCATATTACCTACTGCTCCAGCTGGAGAGTTTTGGTTTTCCTTACATTGAGTTGTAACCCACACGGAAGGCTGTAATCTTTGATCTTCATCTGCAAGTGCTTCAAGTCCTCCTCACTTTCAGCAAGCAAGGTTGTGTCATCTGCATATTGCAGGTTATTAATAAGCCTTCCTCCAATCCTGATGCCACATTCTTCTTCATACAATCCAGCTTCTCTAAAGATTTGCTCAGAATACAGATTGAACAAGTTTGGTGAGAAGCTACACCCGGACACACAGTTCTTGATTTTTCACCATGCAGTCTTCCCTTGTTCTAGTCACGCAACTACCTCTTGACCACATACACGTTCTGCAGGAGCACAAAGCAGTGTTCTGGATTTCTCATTCTTCTCAAGGATATCCACAGCGTATAGGCTTCGCACAGTCTACTGCCTTTGCATAGTCCGTACAACACAAATAACCACATGTCTGGCCCAATCTGTGATGAGTATGATTGTGAAGAACTCTTAAGCGCCTAACTAGATGGCTTTGTAGCCTTAGAGCAAACTGACCACCAGTCGGATAACAAATATTAGGCTTTGTGCAGAATGTCTTAATACACTTTTTTCCCTCCAGAAACTGATGGAACAGTTAGTCAAAAACAATTAAATACTTAATCAACAATCTTAGTTTAATCAATATGTGAAAATTCAGGTACCAAACACATAGAGAAGACTCCACATTTTTCAAATAGAAGAGAACGTTTTCTAGGCCACAAATCAAGCTCAACAGATTGTAAAACATGGATATTATATATCCGTACTCCCTCTCCATATCATCATGTAATTAGAAAGAAACAACAATAAGCAAAAAACAAAACAAAAACAAATAAACAGAAAATAGCACCAGTGCCACCACCATAATACCCAGTCATTTGAAAGGTAAGAACTGTAATTAGACGTTGCTTGCCAGAAAGAAAACCAAATCATTTCGAAGAGAAATTAGAGGTCCCTAAACCACTGGAAGAGTTTCCAAGAATCCAGGTGAGGGCTCATCAAAGGGTCATAGATTTGGAGAAGAAAGAGTTTCCACTGATCTTTTAGAGGGATCAACTTGAATAAACCTTGCCGGCTAATTGCGGGGGTAGTTCTTAGGTTACTTCCTGTTATATTTTTGTTTGTTTTTCATTCCAGTTTCTCTGGAGATCCGGGCATCCCATAAGTTAAATGCATTTGACTGTGAGGATCGTGGAAATTCCAGGAGCCTCTTCTCATGCCAGGCCTGACTCTGAACGGTGTAGGTCATGGGTGGGGTTCCTGGGTGGCACACCCAGTTCATCTCGCTTGACTATCAGTCAAAAGGTGGGTCACTCGAGCCCACCCAGAGCCACCTCAGAACACTGCCTTGAAAGTCAAGTGCAGAAATCCCACTCGACACACAATGGCGACAAGTTGGAAAGATGGAAAGGCATTGGGCAGAGGCCAGTTCCAGGACGACTCCTTCTCTTTTCCGGGGGAGTCCAGGGAGTGTCTAAGCCCAGCTTTGGTCACATCCAAAGAAGACCCTCCCACCCCCAAATGCCATAGGACGGGGTCTCCTCCAGCTGGTTGCATTGGGCATCAAGGCATGACCACAAGCTGCCAGAGGCTGTGTCAGACACAGAGAAAGACGTGCCTGTGGCTGTGGCCCTCTCTGAAACCAGGGTCCTCAAGTGGTGGCTGGCGATTGAGGGTGGGGGGAGGTCAGGGGGGTGGGTGCTCTTGAGGGAGCTTTGAAAGGGGTACGGTTTTATTAACTCAGTTTTGGCTAGTCCACAAACCCTCCGAAGGGGGAATTTGAACACTGTGCGAAGCTCAAGGACAGACTTCCTGGGGAGCCTGCTTCCCATTCCTCCCCTAGACACCTAGGCTGGGGTTCTGGCATCCACATCTCCTGTGCTCAATCCCCCGGGGCAGGAAGGAGAAGGATCGCAAGTGGTGCGGAGCGGACAGCACACGGCTGTTCGCCCAAAAGTCGTGGCAGTTTGAATTCACCAGCTGTTCAGCAGGAGAAGAAAAGCAAATGAAGGAGTCCACTGCCCTGAAGATTGACAGGCTCAGAGACCCTGCGGACTAGCTTCCCTCCATCTGAGAGGACTGCTATGAGTTGGAACTTCCCGTGGCAGGGAGTTACTCTTGATTAACGCAAAGGGACTCAGCTGATTTGTATAACCTTCTAATAGTAGCTAATACAAAATAAAACCGAGACACTCACACAATGCCCATAGCTCACTCTTCATATAGAATGTATATACCATTAATAAAGCTTAACACACACACACACACACACGAAGAGGGGGCTATGGGTGTTGTGTGAATGTGTTTTATTTTGTATTTGTTATCTCAATACACCCACTCCCCTCTGGCTGGTGTTCTTTGAAAGGGAGGAAAAGGGGCTTTTCTATCGAAGACAGATCCAATGCATAAGTCTGTTCGCTGTTTGTATGATATGTTCACTGTGTCTTTGCCCCCAAGTTCGCAGTGATACCAGGGCTCCACTCAAGAGCAGGGTCACAGCTGACAGGGCAGAGACACCCTCCGCTTAGAACACACATTTTCAAAACTTCTTCAACTCCTCAAACACACTCACACCATCCTCAACCCTTTTCTTTCCTGACTCTTCTTTGTGAGCCCTGGTGGCCTTATGGTTATACGTGGGGCTGTGATCTACATGGTTGGTGGTTCAAAACCACTAGCTGCTCCGCAGGAGAAAGACTAGGCTTTTAATTTCCTAACAGTTCCAGAAACTCACGGGGGCAGTTCTACCCTGCCCCATGGAGTCACCGGGAGTTGGCACCTTCTCAACGGCAGTGAGATTTTTGTTTCCTTTTCATTCTCTTTCATACTGCGTCTGTCCACGTTTCATCCTGCTGTCCTTTGCTTCCTTTGTCTGCCTCTTTCTCTCCAGCTTTCTCTAGCTGCAATCTGATTAAACAAGTAAGGGCTGAGTGATTTGTTTCTTTCTAACAGATCATTTTATTCGGGGCTCTTACAGCTCTTACAACAATCCATACGTCAAATTGTATCGAGCATATTTGTACATATGTTGCCTTCATTATTTTCTAAGCATTTATGTTCTATTTGAACCCTTGGTATCAGCTCCTCTTTTCCCCCCTGCCTGCACCTCTCTCACCCTTGTGACCCTTTGATAAATTATAAGTTATTATTATTTTCATGTCTTACACCTACCCCTGTGTCCCTTCCTCCAGGGTTTCTGTTGTTCCTCCCCCTGATGGGGGTGGGTAGGTGGGTATGTGCCGATCATTGTGATCAGTCCCCCTTCCTCCCTTCCTCTCCCCAGCTTCCCACTACCTCTAGGGATCTCTACTTCCATTTCTGTTCTGGAGGGGATTACCTGGTCTGGATTCCGTGTGTTGTGAGCTCTTATCTATACCAGTGTACATGCTGCTCTAGCCCGTGGTGAAAGGCGGGACAGGGTTCAAGATAGGGGGGATGAGGATGCCTCAAGAAACCAGAGGAATATTGGGTGTTTCAGGGGCGCTATCCTGCACCCTGGTTGACTCATTTCTTCCTTATGCCCCTCTGTGAGGGGATGTCCTTTTGTCTACAGATGGGTTTGTGGTCTCTGCTACAGCCCCCTGTGCTCAACAAGATGCTTGTTTATTTGTTTGTTTTGAGTCTTCTGATGCCTGTTACCTGATCCTGTTGAGACCTCATGATCGCCCAGGCTGGTGTGCTTCTTCCACATGGGCTTGTTGCTTCTCTGCTAGATGGCCACTTATTTAACTTCAAGCCTTTAAGAACCCGGACACTACAGCTTTTGATAGCCAGCACCGTCAGTTTTCTTCACCACATTTGCACACGCACCCATTTTGTCTTCAGCAATCGTGCTAGGAGTGTGAGCATCACAGGATTCCAAGTTGTTACAACAAAGTGTTCTTACGTTGAAGGCGGTCTTGAGCAGAGGCCCAAAGTCCATCCATTACCTCAATGTATTTCCATACAATACATGTACATAGGCCAATACCTTTATTTTATGAATTAATATATATACACACATCTATGTTTATACCTCTATTCATAGCTTTGCTTCCTAGATCTTTCCTCTGTTTCTTTTACCTTCCTCCTGTCCCACCATCAACCTTGCCTTTTGTCTGCCTCTTAGTAATTCCTCTCAGCTAGATTGCTGTTGTTCCAACACCCACAGTATCTCTACATCCTCCTCATTGTTGATTTTAATTCCCTAGTCCCCCTCCACTGTCTTTGGCATTGTTTGCTCTCTGCTCCTTTTCCCCACCTCCTCCTCCCCAATAAGTCCCTCTGAAACCATCAGTCCCCTCACTTTCTCCTTGGGCTTACTTCTCATGCCTATTTTATATGGGTAGGCAAACCAACAATAATGGAGGAAAAACTAGAAGGAAACAAAAGGTTGAAAAAATTAGCTAGCAAAAAAACCTGAGAAAGCATATATAGTTGCAGGTCTGTCAGATGATTAGTGTCTTGACTTGTGGGGTGTTTTAGGGAAAATGTGTAAGTGAAGGAGAAGGCATGTGTCTGTATGTCGGTGTGTGTCTGTGAGTGTACATGAGAGAAGAAAGAGTATGTATGAGAATGAGTAGATTGTGGGAATGGTGTTAGCTGTCAAGCAAAATACACTGTTAAGACTCACAGAATCCACAATAGACTAGATTCTGGGTCCTGGTTGTTGGCTGCCATCAAGTTGGCTACTGCTCATGGTTAGCCCTGACACAACAGGGTGCGATCAGATCATTGTGACTGTGGTAGTCACCTAACCTAATCTGGTATCAATTTAAGGATTAAGAGTGTAAGGGGGAAGTCTAGGCTGTCAATCTGTAGATAGCCAATGAGACTTCTGTGTGGGCATGGCCTCCTGAGAATTCTGAAAATCCAGTACTTCCTCCTTGGAGGTAGGAGACTCTCTGTTCACACCCTGGATGACATAGCAGCTGACAAGACACATGGACCCACCCTGATGCAGAGACCCCTGCCAGCGCTGATATGTGTTCAATGACACTGGATCCAAAAGCTTTCTACCCACTGGCCTGTGATCTACATTTGGTGTCATTGCACGTGTTTCATGAGTCTGAAGAGGATTTTATGGATTGGTATCAGACATATGGGCTAATATCGGACTTATGGACTTGATCTGGACTGGGCTGGGATGTTTTTTCAATGTCCAATTGCTTTTGTATATAAATCTCTTTCTTATACACGTGTGTGTGTCCATGAATTTGTTTCTCTAGTCTACCCAGACTAACTCAGTGATCTTTGGGTTGTCATTGGGTGGTTCCCAGATGTACGTTATCTGGCCTTCCTTCCTCATCCATCATGTCATTTGATGGGCAGGTGGCATTTCATAGTATTCCTCTTGACCTACCAACACTGATAGAGAAAGTAGGAGTGCCTACAGATTTGCCCACGATAGAACCAAAGCATTCCACTTCTGTTAAATAGAGCACGCCTAAGGAATTTGAGGAAAGGCGAAAGCAAGCCAGGCCTCCAGAAGTACCACGGAAGGAAGGGCCTGGTGGTCTGCTTCCATAAAGGTAGCAATTAATTGCCCCACGGATCCCTTTGCAACCCATGCTGTCCCCACGAGTCCGAGTTGACTCCTAGCAATTAGCAAAGACAACAAAAGTTGGCAGGAAGCTTTTTTGACATAAAGGGCAAGGCATATGCTATTTTGCATAACGATTGATCACATGAAGAAGGAAGAGTGGGAAGTTGGCCATAAGAGAAAGGAGGAAGAAACTATGAGGGAAATAAATTGAAAAGCAAAGCAAAAAATAATAATAATAATGGACTGTCAGCGAGAACTCATGAGCATGCCGGTGTAAATCCTTCCCCTTGCTGCCACTGGTCCCATCCTGGGAGAAGACCAATGGGAAGGGTTGGCACAGTGGCCACAAGAGTGAACCTCGCAAAAGGCAGTCATCATGCAGGTGAGGTGAGGCTGCCAATGTTTTGACTTCTCTGTGGGTAAGTCCAAAAGTATTGCTACAAAATCATAGACACCTTCATGACATGCAAACAGCATCATGGGGAGCGATCCCTTGCTCCACACATTGTCCACGAGGATCTACACATGTCTGAAGGTGGTTTTTCCACCTCCCTTAACACTTCCCCGCAGACTTTTTACCTACTTTGATTTACAGTTCACCGACACAGCCATTTGGCATCCTAAATGGACTCATATCATGCTCCTTTTCATTGTTCAGTTGAGTTTCTGCTGGTTAGAGATCTGGGGTGCAGGGTGGAAGAGATACGGTTTTCCAGAGGAATTCTCATAGGCCAATCCATGCTATCCCCACAGAATGAGGGTGCTACTTTCCCGTCTTTTTTCTCACCAGTACAGTTTTTTTTTTAATTTGCTTAATTTTTTTCCCCCCAAAACAAGCCCCCTTGAGTGCCCTAACTTTTGAGAAAGTCTATCAAACTCATTCTTCTAGAATTGAGAAAGAGCCTGCACATCCTTCTGAGTTGAATTCTCTGCCTAGCAGAATCCCAAGGAAGTCATTGTTCTTATTGGATTTTTTTTTGTTGTTGTTGTTGAAATTATCCTACTGAGAGTAAGACAAGTAGTGGTACTGAGAGAACTTGTCTGCAGCCATCATCTGATTGCAGAGATGTGCTTAAACATGCTGTGTTTGTCTGAACTGGGACCCGGGTAACCATATTTGCTGACTTAGCCTGGTACACAAGATCACTATGACTCTGAGGTGATGCCACGGTAATTAACAGAAACAACAAGGGTGAGAAAAGAAGGCAGACGTGCACTTGACACTGTGATGACCTGCAAGGAAACCACTCCCCTCCCTTGTTAACTTCAGACTCCCGTGTGCGCAGAGGGTGCAGAACTCTCACAGGATGGAGGCATTTGGGGGTGGGGGCGGGGGCAGGAAAGACAAGGCCAGGGAGCTCTGTGCAACATGGAGTAGGGAAGGGCAACTGGAGAGGAAACATAGAAGAGAGAGAGCCTTAGGCAAGAGCAGAACCGCGAAGGAAGAAGCCATGAAGAGAACCAGAGCATCATTGAGGAAGCACACATATGTTGGAAGAGGGATTGATGTGCCTCCTATAAGACAGAGGAAAAAGACAAATTATGTAAGTATTCATGAAAAGGTGATCTCACGAAGCCAAAGGACCTGGGTGATCTGGGAATCTAGGACAGGCACATTGAGAAACACACACACGTGTGTGCCAACTTAGCTGATAGTACTTGAAAGTCTCATTCACGGTCATCAAATAAATGAATTCCTGCTGTTCTTCCATCAGGACGCTTGTGTACACAGAATTGCAAATTTGGGAGACAGACTAATTGTACCTTACAGGCCAGTATTCAGGGCTGTGACTTCTGACCCAAGCGTTAGGGGGTTTTGTGACTCTACTGATGGCTTTCTTTGTCTTTGGCATCTTAGGACGATTCCAGGGGGTTTTCTGTGTCTGGGAGCTCAGGTCGTGTTGTGGAGGAGCTCCAGGGTCCGGAAGCAAGTTTCATCAGGATAGTCCTCAAATACTCTCCACCCTGTAGTAAAATCTTTCATAGTAGTGTGTATAAACCCAAAGCCAACTGTTATTAACTCGTTTATCTATATAACCCTATGGTTGAACTTTCTTCAGTAATAAACAAAAAGTGAATGAGAAATATGTAAAGATAAGTCAAGATCAGTTCCCTCTGCCCACATTCTATTTGCTAGCCCCTCACATTCCCAGTTGGCCTAAGGATGGGGAGTGTGGTTACTGACCTGAAATGATCTCTTTGTCTACCCTCTGCCCCCGTGGTGGACCACTTTGCCCCCCACGCCCCTCTCCTTCGGACCTACCATATTTGCACAGCCCCAGGGATGGAAACGTGCAAACAATGCGATTTCCTGTTTACCAAGGGCCACTGTGGTTGTCGCTGTGCGCTGTTGGTGAGCTGAGTTTTCTGCAAGGCCGCGGATGGATTAGAAGGCCCCCAACCACATGGAAAATATGGAGAACAGGGTATAAGTAATAAAAATAAAAATAAAATAAAATTAGGAATGCCAGTTCCTGGTAATGATTTGTTTTCATAGTAACTGAGAACACCCATAAACCTGTGATTAATCACACATTTGTGGTGACGGTAAGCTGGGGGACTTAGGGGACTCCGTGGGATTTGGGTTATTAGCGCAGCTGCTTTTCATTGATGGGATGTGGGTTCAAATCTCCACCAAGGTTATACATGAAAATGTGTTTGGGGAAACTAACTTGCTCGTGTGACAAATACTGGCTAATTGAGGATTGTGCAAAAAAAAAAAAAAAGAATTAACCAGGGAGGGGAAAAAAGAAGGCAGTAAGGGGAAGATGGGGAGAGAAAGGGGGAACCGATCACAATGATCTACATATAACTCCCTCCCAAGGGGACAGACAACTGAAAACTGGGAGAAGGAAGACCGCAGTCGGTGTAAGACATGAACAATGTTTAATAAATTATCAAGGGTTCATGAGGGATGGAGGGGAGGGGAGGGAAATGAGCTGATACCAGGGCCTCAAGTAGAAGAAAATGTTTTGAAAATGATGGTGGCAACATATGTAAAAATGTGTTTGACACCATGGATGTTTATATGGATTGTGATAAGAGCTGTAAGAGCCCCCAATAAAATGATTTAAAAATCAAAACCAAAAATAAACCAAGTGGCCATTCAAAAACGTGGTGGAAAAATGGAATAAAAGGTCATGGAATTTTTCCATGAACTTTTTGAAATGTACACACACAGAAGGAACTCTTGGATTATGAATAATTTCTGTTCCTGTCTATATTTAAAATGAATTTGGATGGATGCAACCCAAATAGATAGGACTCACAGCTTGTGTCAATTAAATGTTAGTGTTAGTATTAGTATATAGTATGACAGGGCTTCAAAAACGTTAATGGAAAAATGGAAGGAAAAGATGATGGGAATTTTCCCATGAAATTCTGAAGCTCTCTCTCTCTCTCTCACACATCCCCATGTATAAGTCCATATGCTTACACAGACCCACAAAAGTCGGCCCTGGCTTATGAATGAGATCTTACTGCTTCCGCCATGGTCTTTGCTCATCACCCTGCCTTTTCTTCTGTTTGCCCTCTGTTTCCCAAGATTTTATCTTCTAAACTTAGCTTCTCTCCGATGTTTTGCTTTTATCTTCATGAAGCTGTTTTTCTCTGTGTAGTCTCTCTCTCTCTCTCTCTCTCTCTCTCTCTCTCTCTCTCTCTCTCTCTCTCACTCACATACGCACATGCACACGCACATGCACAGTACTCCCAGTGAGAGGAAAATCATCAATTCACATCACTCTCTTCCCTTGACACTGTTGTTGCTGGGCTGTGCCTTTCCATTGATTTAGACTCCATGACCCCATGGGCCAGAGTAGAACGGACCCGAAGATGGAGGAACAGACTGCTGTTTCGGGTGCCACCAAGCTGGGTCTGACTTGTAGTGATCCGATGTCCTATAGAATGAAACACTATCCGGTCCTGTGTTGTCCTTGCCATTGTTCCTAGGTTTGAGCCCATTATTACAGCCACTGTGTCCATCCAGCTCATTCAGGTCCTTCCTCTTGTTGATTGCCCCTCTATTTCTTTTCTCCCAGGGAGCTTCTAGAGGGTCTGAATCACTAATATCTGGTTGGACGGCAAAGTGCTTCACCCCACCAGGTCTCCTGCAGTACACAATAAAGATCACTAAAATGAGAGATGGGTTAGGTGTCATGTTTACAAAGAGATTAGAGAGCCATTTCACCTGAGCTGATGTTTAGACGATAGGTCCAAACACTTATTTGGCTTACGTTCCCTTTACAGGGAATCTATCTGTCTGTCTATCTATCTATCTATCATCTATCTCTATCAATGATCTATTATCCATCTATCTATGATCTCTATCTATATCTATTTATCTACTATCTCTATCATCTATCTATATATCTCTATTATCTATCTATCTATCTATCTATCTATCTATCTATGTATCTATCTA
The DNA here is from genome assembly GCF_050624435.1 of Tenrec ecaudatus. Taxonomy (NCBI): domain Eukaryota; kingdom Metazoa; phylum Chordata; class Mammalia; order Afrosoricida; family Tenrecidae; genus Tenrec; species Tenrec ecaudatus. Next base: position 150,075,480 of record NC_134539.1, on the reverse strand, counting down.
TCTATCTATCATCTATCTCTATCATCTATCTCTATCATCTATCGCTATCCTCTATCTATCTAGCTAGCTAGCTATCTGAGCCCAGTACTCCCCTGGCGATGAAGAACGTTTGTCCCATAGCCCACCATCGAGGATAAAGTGTGCTATCATTATCTGCCGTCGGTCAAGTCAGTTGTGACTCATAGTAACCTGATGTACAACAGAAGGAAACCCTATGCACCTTCTTCACAATGACTGCCTTTGCGTCCTTTGCTGCAGTCACTGTGCTTCTAGGTGTTTGCCGTCTCCCTGGATCGTTGCAGCACCCCGGGGCAGTGGGGAGTGGGAAACAGTGGAACTTCAGCTGGTGAGATTCGAACTTTACTCTTGTAACGGAGCCTCCCCAATACCAGCCAGAAGCTGGCGCTTTCCCCAGTTAGGAATGTTGAATTGCAACCACCTTCCTAAAGCCAGTGTCATGCAGAGTCACTGCGAGCCAGCGCGGAGGCATGGGCACCCACAACAATGGCAACCTGAACTTTCTTCTACCAGCGCGCTACCTGGTTGCTCTCCAGAATGCCCTTTGTCCAGAAACCACCCCTCCTTCCTCTGCATGCTTCAGCCCAACATCTGGGAAGCCACCTTCCGTTTGCCCATTCTCCTGTATCCTTCACCCTCGGTGGACCATGTCTCTCCTAAAGGCATCCTCTTCTTCCCCACCCCCTTCCTCCCCAGCGTCAACACTTTTGTTCAGGCCCACATCCCTTCTGCCTTTGTGTTATTTTAATAGCTTTCTTTCTGCGTTGGCTGCCTCACGCCTCGCCCCTTTCTCTGCCCCTTCCAATTTACTTCCTACATTGCCGGTGTAATCTTTTATAAGTGCGTGCCTAAGCACGTCATTCCCTGGCCCAAATCCTCCAATTACACTCAATTGCATCCATAACACAGTCCAAGCTCTTCAGCAAGAGTCATGTGAAATCCTTTCTGGGATAGGATGGGACTGGGAAGACAAGCATAGATGTGGGCCGACGTGCAGGCTGTAGCAGGGCATTTACGAATGACCCCTGCCTCCAGTCTTAACTCCCCGCCCTTCTATGCTCCATGCACCCTGGTCCGCTGACATTTCCGTGGGCATATTCCACTGCTGCTGCATCTGCCTGCACTTCACCTTCCTCTAAGAGTACCGCCCAAGTTCATCTCTCAAGCTTTAGCCCCACTGTGGCCTGTCCTGGGAAGGCTGTTGATAGGAATGAGTGTGGGGTTCCTTCGCAATACAACGAGCACTCTAAACATTTCCCCACCAAGTGCTTCTCATTATTGGTTTATGTTATTGTTGGTTTACTTGTTGTTCTCCAGGCTGTGAAAGTAGAAACAAACACAACAGTTGAACATTGGTAGGCATCCTGATTTAGATGTGCATCTGTCTTGTTTTGAAATTCTATATCATATTCCCCCACTGGGACTCTGCTATTTTCTTCAGTAAGACATGTTATTTATTATAACCCCCTGGAGAAGACATCATGCTTGGTCAAGCAGAGGGACAGAGAAAAAGAGCAAGACCCTTAATGAGATGGATGGGCACAGTGGCTGCAGCAATGGGCTCAGGTGTCAGAACAGTTGTGAGGATGTGGTAGCCCTGGGCAATGTTTGGTTCTGTGGTACTTGGAGTCACTATGGGTCAAAACTGACTCCATGGAATCTCACAACAAGCAATAGAGCAGAGGTTCTCAACCTTCCTCATGCTGCGACCCTTTCATACAGTTCTTCATGTGGTGGTGACCACCCCCCCCCAAACATAACATTATTTTCGTTGCAACTTCATAACTGTCATTTTGCTATTGTTAGGAATCTGGGGACCCCTGTGAAAGGGTCGTTCAACTTCCAAAGGGATCATGACCCACAGGTTGAGAACCACTGCGATAGATGAATCCAGGAGACCCATGTGGCCCAACCCATCCATCTAGTACAGGACCACTTGGGTCTGAAACATTCCCTGGGGGACCATGGTAACAATTCATGGACCTAATTCACTTCATTGTGAAAAAAATAAGTGGGACATGGACATTGCTGATGGGTGCCATTGAGTTGGGTTTTGACTCATAGCAACCTGTTGTGACAAAATAGAACTGCCCCATAGGGCCTTCTTGGCTGAAATCCTTATGGCTCCCGAGCTTCAGCTCTTTCTCTTGGAGAGTTATTGTGTGGGTTTGAACCACCAACCTTTTGCTTAACAGACAGTTGTTTAACTACTTTGCTACTGGGACTCCTTTGAGGGGCACGGGTAGATTGAGATAGTTATTAACGATGGGCAGTCCTCTAGGTCAAAGAATTGGAAACATCTTGGAAGAGGCAGAATAGAATCATTGTGTCTTTGCTCCTCTAGCTTTCTTTGAATGCTTTTCTTCCTCTTTAATGCCACAGTGCTCTGTTGCTCAAGTCCTCAACCCATGGCCAACATTCAAGGAAGCAGCAGTAAAGAGATCAAATGAGGCATCGCATTGGGTAAGTCTGCTGCACAAGACCTCTTTCAAGTGTTGAAATGGAAGGATGTGACTTTTGAGGACGAAAGTAAACCCTGACCCAAGCCATTTTATAATCAGTTGCCTCGTACGCATAGGAAAGTTTTCCATGGAATATGAAAGACTGAAGAAAGAATCATTGCATTTGAATCATGGTGGTGAAGACTCTCGAAAGTACCATGGATTCCCAAAGGAACAATCAGGTGTGTTTGGGAAGAAGGACCGTCAGAATGCTCCTTAGAGGCAAGAGTGGCCAGACTTCGTCTCACAGACTTTGAACATGTTGTCAGGTGAGACTAGTCCCCGCAGAACGACAGCATGGTCAGTAAAGTGAAAAAGAGGAAGGCTCCCGTCCAGATGGATTGACACCAAGGCTGTAACCATGGGCTCAAACGTAAGGATAACTGTGAACATGACCCAGGGCTGACATTGTTTCAATCTGTTGTACATAGGAAGATGGCTATCAGTTTGAACTGACTCAATGTCACCGAACATCAGCAAGTCCTCAACCCATGGTGGCATCACCGACAATGGATTGGACTGCTGTGACCCATCAGGTTGTCATTGGCTGGCATTTGGGAAGCAGAGAAGCAGATCTTTCTTCCTAGTCTTTCTTCTTCCAGAAGCTCTGCTGAAACCGATTCAGCATCTCAGCACAGAAGCCTCCACACACAGAGATGTATGAGCACCCAACCAGACCCAAGTCTTTAGCATGGAAGACAAACTTTCTATCAAGGAACACCTCCACTCTCCCCGAGCACTTGGAGCTGCTCCAATTTCCTGACACCTGCCTGGTCAGTGCTCAGGGTTTTGCCTTATTTAAAAATCTGCTAGACTTCTGCTTCGCAAGAAGCATTGGTTGTTAACCGCGAGTCAGTTCTAACCCATGAACACCTGACGGACAATGGAACGAAACACTGCTTGTTCCTGTGCCACTCTCACGATTGGGTTATTTGAGCCCCTTTTCCCCCCAGCCACTGTATTCGTGTTAGTCCTTTTCATTGAAGACCGTCCTCTTTTGGGGCTGATCTCCTACTTTACCTACATGTCCTTTTCCAGGAACCAGTCCCTCCTGCTAACACGTCCAAAGTGCACGCAGTGCATTCTCACCACCTTCACTTCTCAGGTCCATTCTGGCTGTACTTCGTCCAAGTCAGATTTGTCTGTGCTTTCAAAGTCCACATTCAGGAAGCATGTGTTATCATTGTTCGGTGCCCTCAAGTCAGATCCGATCCTCGCCGTCCTCCGTAAAACAAAAGAACTAAACACTCGAGGCTCTTCGCCGTCCTCAGAGTTGCTGGAACAGGATAATCCATAGTGAGTCATTAATGAGTAATAATGCTTTTTAGTATCTGTCCATTCCATTACTCTTTTCAGGTTAGGAGATTTTTTCAACCTGAACCCCCAACCCCAAATAAATGTAGCATTTCGGACATCAGAAATACCGATGTGGGGGATTTTACAGGTGTGGGCACAGGGCTTGTATTTCTCAGCATCCTTAGGAATCATAGCTGCTAAGTTTCCAAGGATTCAGGTATTGCACCAGGGAGCCCCAGTTGGATCGTGGGTAAGCTTTTAGCTGCAAACAGAACGGTTGGCCGTGGAAACCCACCAGCTCTTTGGCAGGAGATAGATAGGGTGGTCTTTCTTCATGAAGCTGGTTGTTCTTCAGTCCTGCCCAGTTGATTCCACACACAGTGGTCCCCCCGGGCACAGTGGAGCAGTCCCATCACACCTGCAGGGAAACAGCCGGGTATATCATTCCCTCCTGGAGCAGCTGGTGGGTTTGAACTGCTATATTTGAGGCGAGCACCCAAGCACTTAACCACTGTACCAGCAGGGCTCACGTCTTTGGAGACGGTATGAGTCCCTAAGGGTTGGATGCAATCTGCTGGCAAGAGGGTTGGTTTTTGTTTTGTTTGGGATTGATTTATGGCGTCTGTGCGTCAGAATCCCCTCTGTGGTTGCGAGTCTGGTTTTGGTTTAGAGAGACGATCCAGATAAGAACATCTAGAGGAGGCAGCTCAGGCTTGATTTAAACTGGTGGCCATATGCAAAAGGTCTCGTCTAGGGAGGGGACCATGGGAGAAAAGTATCTGAGCAGCAATGATATCGGGCAGGTAAGTAGAGGCTTCCTGGTTTCCAAGGACCCTCACGGGACCCAGCTCTAGAACACAGCAGTGATAAGCACTCCCAAAATAAAGAGCAGCCGACAGGAGCTCTAAGGGATGGACGATTCAGGAGCTCCGGTCTTTATTTTCGGGTGAGGGAACATGAGAAACTGGGGAGAAAGAGAAACAAGCCTGCTCACATGAGGAGTCAGGCAGAAGCATGAACCTCCATACCTCAGGAGGTGCTCCAGGGAGCACAACGGAGCTGGAGCCACCCACAAAGCCCTATACAACCCAGAGACCGGTTCTGAGCCTTGAAGACTTTCTGCGTTTGGCTATCTGTTGATTCTAGGAGTAGAGCAATTTTAAAATGTTTGCTCTCCTAGATGTCCTACCATTGGTCCCTGCGCTTCTCAAGGCTCTTCCCCCCGCCCCCCTTTCACTAGGTGTGATGCTGTGCTTTTCCACATGAAATGAGCACTGGCAGAGCGTCCTCTGCTCTTTTCTGGTTGCCAAGACCCTGAGGGTTCAACTGCATCCTATTGTCTCCCTTCTCTGGAATGATTAAGGGAAAGTCTTCCTAGAATCCTCCGACTCAGTTGGGACAGCAAGATTCATTCCTGGGCCTTTGTTTCAGCTTGAAATCCACCACACATTAATTGGCTTGGTACAGGTAATGAAGATAGTCCCTTGGATTGTGTGCCTTTCCTGAGGGGGTTGGGGTGTGTGTGTGTGTGTGTGTGTGTGTGTGTGGAATACATCTCTGACTTGCCAGATTTATTCTGGGTGTATGGGAATGTTAATGATTCATGGCTTTTAAGAGCCAAATCTTTCCTTTGAATGGAATTTGGCGCTCAAGAGAGCCTTTAGACCGACCCCCACTCATTCTCCCACATCAGTGCAACCTTCTTATTATAGCCCAGTACCTAGCAGCATATCTATCTCAAGGCATGTATTCACACACTTCCCGTGGCACCTTAGAACTGTGAACCATGGCAATAATGGTCTTGCACCATAGAGAGACATATTTGGATGTACTATCTAGTTACTAGAGCAAACCCAACTTTGAGAAGAAACAAACAGAATGAGGAAACAATGGTTTTCCTTGTTTGTGCTGACCTTCTAGTTGACCTTATCCAGAGACTGATCCCTCCTAAGAACATGTGCACAATAGAGAAGAGGAAGACTTGACCTCCTTACTCCTAAGGAGCATTCCAGCTGTGCTTTTCCAAGACAGATCCGTTCGTTCTTCTGGCAGTTCATGAAGTGTATAGTCAATATTTTTGCCAACACCATAATACAAACCAATCAATTCTTCTTCAGTCTTCCTCATTCCTTGTACAGCTTTTGCATACAAACGAGGTGTGTTAGTCCGGGTAGACTAGAGAAACAAATTCACAAACATGCATATGTGTATATAAGAAAGAGCTTTACATACAAGAGCAATTGGATATTGAGAAAACATCCCAGCCAAGTCCAGATCAATCCATAAGTCCAATACTACCCCATAAGTCTGATACCAAGCTATAAATTCCTCTTCAGACTCATGCAACACAGGCAATGATGTCAAATGCAAGAAGATGACAGGCCAGTGGGTGAAAAGTCTTGTGGATCCAGAGCATCTCAATGCTGGCAGGGGTCTCTATGTGTCTCCTCCAGCTCAAGGCACTAGCATAGCTCCATGTCTCTTGTCAGCTGCAATGTCTCCCAGGGAGTCAGTCTGTGTCCCACCTCAAGTGAGCTATTTATCTCCTTAGCACAACCTTAGATCACTTCAAATGAGGCCATCAAGCTGCAACCTGATAGGCCAAACTCCACCTTGTCATTCTTAATCCTCTCAAATTGACACCGATTATGTAACCACCACATGAGGCAATTGAAAATGCTCTGGCTTCGGTCAGTCACACCTTTGTTCTTAGAGATGCATGTTTGCTTTTTAACATTTAAAGAGGTTTCTTAAAGCAAATTTACTCAATGTGAGACGTCTGATTTCTTGAGTGCTACTTCCGTGGACAGTGATTCCACATCCAAGTAAAATAAAGTATTTTACAACCTCAATCTAGTCTCCTTTTATCATGATGTTGTCTATTGGTCCCATTGAGAAGATTTTTGTTTCATTATGTTGATGTTTAATCCATAGTGAAGGCTATGTTCTTTAAGTTTCAATAAGGGGTTCAGATTCTTCTTGGCTTTCTATAGGCAAGGTTGTGCAAACTACGTACTGCAGGTTGATCATGAATTTTCCTTCAATCCTGATGCAACATTCTTTTTCATATCCAGTTTCTCTGATAATTTTCTCAACACATGTATTGAATAAGTATGGTGAAAATGTACAGCCTGATGCACACCTTTCCTGATGTCAAAACAAAAGTATACCCTTCTATCTTGGTATATGTACAGATTCCACATGAGCATCAATAAGCATTCTGAAATTCATGTCATTGTAATGTTATGACCCACAAATAATTTTTTATGATCCACACAATGGAATTCCTTGTCATAGTCAATAAAACACAGGTAAACATCTCTCTGTTATACTCTGCTTTCAGTCACAACCCACCGAATTTCAGCAGTGAGATATCTTGTGCCCCATTCTCCTCTGAATCTGGGTCAGATATATGGCTACCCCCTGTGAATGTACTGTCAATCATTTTAAAAATAGCTTCAGCAGGATTTTCCTTGGGCATGATGTTAATGCTCAAACTCAACAAGAACTCAAACTCATTGTCATTGAGTGGGTTCTGACTCATAGTGATCCTATAGTACAGGGTAGAACTGCTTTTGTGGGTTTCAACGACTGTAATGCATCATGGGACTAGAAAGACTTGTCTTTAACTCATGGGACCCCTGGTGCTTTCAAACTGCTGACCTCTGGTGCACAGTTCGATACGTAACCATTGGGCCACTTGCAACGGGCATAAAATGTATCTCTTCTAGCTGGTTAGCCAGGTGTCTACCAAATTTCTTATCATAGGTGGCTGAGCACTTCTAGCATTGCATGTATTTGTAGGAAGATCTCAACAGGTATTCTGCCAATTCCTGAAGCCTTGATTTTTGCCTGTATCTTCAATGCTACTAGACTTCTTCCATCAAATGCATCAATTCTTCTATGATCTTCCTTATTCGATGTCCAACTTTCACATACATATGAGGCAATGGAGAATATCATGGTTGGGTCAGGCAGACCTTAATCCTCTTCAGTACTCTAAAGATGTCTTGTGCAGCAGACTTACTTAATGCAATACATCTCTTGATCTCTTGACTGCTACACAATCTTTGACAACTTCAACCTCTTCTCCATTTATCATGATGTGAACTATTGGTCCAGCTGTGAGATTTTGGTCTTCCTTACATCGAGCTAAAATCCACAGTGAAGGCTACAATCTTTGCTCTTCATCAGCATGTGCTTCAATTCCTCCTCACGTTCAGCAAGCAAGGGTTGTGTCATCTACATACCACAAGTTGTTCATCGGCCTTCCTCCAATCCTGGTGCCATGTTCGTCTTCATATAATCCAGCTTCTCTGATGATTTGCTCAGCATGCAGACTGAACAAAATTGGATAGCGCATACACCCCTGAGACACACCTGACCTGATTTGAAACCATGCAATATTCCCTTGTTCTGTCCCCCAAACTGCCTCTTGACCAAGATGCAAAAGATGGATTGACACAGTGGCTGCATCAATGGGCATAGCAACCATTGTGAAGGTCTCAGGACTGTGCAGTGTTTCTGTTGTGCCAAAGGGTCAGTGTTAAACATTGTTTGAGGTACTTGGTGGCTATTTGCCAGTCTGCTTTTGAGAAGTGTTTGCTCAAATAATAGACATATTTTTTCAGTTGAGTGGTTGTTTCTCATGGTTGAAGCACATGTGCTCTTGATACAAGAGGCTTTCAAAAAGTTTGTGGGAACATGGAATCAGAAGATCACGGAGCTTCCACCAGAATGTTTTATGGTCCATTCATATGTTTTGGACATAGTTACTTAGAAATAATTGTTCCTTTTAAGCTTGCTGGGTGGGACCAGAGCATCCCTTTGTATGGGGCTAAACTTTCCTTTCTGAGAACATATCCTACCTCTTGATGAGTAAATATGAAATATTCCTTTGGATGGTGGGAATAAGAAACATTATTGGTGTTGATGGACTCTAGATTGTTCTTCTGGTGTTTTCAAGTGTTCTTTCTCAGACCCAGGGAGTTTCCTCACAAGTATCTACTGAGTAGTCCTCCGTCGAAGACTTGTGGTCTCAGAGGGTCTTTCTCTGGGCAGCTCTCCCTTTGGGATTCTGCAGCTTAAACTCTCCCCATGCTGACCTTCACAGGTTCCCAATTGCATCCCCTCAACTCAAGGAGAAAGCTAAACTCCACCTGGTTCTCCCTACCAGTATCACACCTTTTAGAGTCTCTCGAGGCAGTAAGCTGAGCCAATCATAAGGTCAACCTTGATCACTTATCTCCTTTCAGAATTCTTTATCTTTTGTTTATAAATTCTCCATGTCTTTTTTATCATCATTTCCTCTATTTTATCTCAGTTTTGTATGAATGTTCAGGCAAGAGCACAAATTGGTCCCCTTCTACTCCATGCTGGTCAGAGGTTGAAATCATGCATGTATAACCTTGCTACAATGTGGACGGCATTTAAAAAAATAATCCCATTTTTTGTTAATGAATTCTAATCTTCAGATGTACACAACTGGTGTCATAATGGCAAAGCCTCATGGTTTTCATAGATATGACACAATTTAGTTCTTTCCCCAATAACCTTAGCTAATGAACACTTGTCTATTTCATTTTATGTGTTTGTATCTTTGGTTTTTAGTTGATGATATGATGTTGAGCTTACAGAAAGTGGATCATTCTTCAAATATGGGCCAGGATTTTCTTCAGAGGAGGCAATCTGCAGCTCTGGCTCTTAGTTTCTTCCTTTATAAAATGAAATGTATAATATCTTAAAGAAGACATTTCTAAGGAAACCATAAACACCCTAGTATCTAATCCATCTAGTGATTTCCAGTATTTAATTTACTCTTTGTGCTACTGTCGTTTGAGGCCCTGGGGTTGATTTCAGTTTGTGATGACTGTGTTAGGTTGGGCTATGTAGAAAACACCCAAACCAGTGACCTTTCCATGTGTATATATAGAAAGAGATTTTTATCAAGAAAATGGCGCACACAGCTGTAGAAATAGGAAAGTTCAAGCCCAGGCAGATACCAACTCCATAAATCAGATGTTAGGCTGGAGAATTCTCCTGACTCATGTAGCTGCAGGCACCAGTGAACTCCAAATATTTAAGAAGGCAACTGGCTGGTGACGGCAGAGGTAAATGAAGCAAAGGTTGGACAATCAGATGGTAGGCCATTAAAGACTCCTAGGGTTGGCAGGCAATATGGCAGGCTCGTAGCTCACGTCCAAAGAACCAGAGGTCAATGAGTATTCACATACAAGAAGTAAGCATGATTTCCACAGTGTCTGTTTATGTATGCAGTGGGCCACACCCCTGAGGAAACCTGTCAATTGCATCAGGGCTGTGGCCTGAGTAAGGGAGCAATACTCTGCCCTAATATTTTTACAACTCTTGGCTGCTCAAGGCAGATCTTATCATGGAGTTGATTACAGTATGTTAGAGTTACCAGACATGGATTGCCAGCCCCCCGAGAACCCTGAGCAGCCAAGTTGACACAAAACCTAACTATCATAGAAACCCTATGCTCTACAGCAGGGGTCCTCAAACTTTTTAAACACGTGGCCAGTTCACTGTCCCTCAGACTGTTGGAAGGCCGGACTATAGTTTAAAAAAATCTATGAACAAATTCCTATGCACACTGGATGAGTTGGCTGCTAAGCAGGACAGGCAGCGGTGGCAAAAACACCTGGCAGGCCGGATAAATGTCATCGGAGGGCCACATGTGGCCCGTGGGCTGTAGTTGGAGGACTCCTGCTCTACAGCATAAGATACTTCCCAGTCTTGCATCATCCTCCCAAGTGCCACCAGGTTTGAGTCTACCGTTGTACTATTGTGCCAATCCATCCGAAGGAGGGGTTAACTTGCCCTTACTGGTCTGTTTCATCAACCAAGAGAGCCTCCTCTAGCAATTGCTCCCTCTTGATAACATATCCAAAAAACAAGAGAGTTGAACGGTGTTCTGTGGTTCTCCATGAGGTGTCCATTAGCTAAGATTTGGAAGTAGATCACCAAGTTTTCCTCTGAGTCTGCCTTAGTCCAGAAGCTCTGCTGAAACTTGTCAGCAATGGGTGGCCCTGCTCCTATTTGAGGGCATAGCTTCCAACACAGCTCCGCCAGCCAGCACACCATGACACGCTTAGAGATGGAGCCTCGGCACACAGGTGGCACAAACACATCAGCAAAGATGACATGGAGGTTTTGGAACTAGGCCATGCCTGGAGTGGTCTCATCAAAGCCGATTGGCTATATGTACTGTTGACGTGGCTTAAATAATCTCTGAGTGACTACAACTGGACCTCGAAGCCCATTCTACCCAGCATTTCATTTCCCACTAGCAAGCAATACATACAGTTGGCACACCAAAAAGGGAGAGGGGATGAGTCTGAAGCAGGGTTGCAGGGGCTGAGTTGCCTGTGCATCTTAGCTCCAGGCCAGGGATGAGGAGGCAACTGCTTTCTCCATCTCTCAGGGCTGGAGCCAGCCATGGAAGACATGCGTCCCTGACAGAAGACCAGCTGCCGTAGCAGCTAATTAGTGAGAGGGGTAGCCTGACATCTGGACCGTGCCTCGGGGAACACTGCCGTAGTGCGAAGCCGAATGACATCCCGATGCTCCCTGTCACTTCATTTCTGCTCACTTCCCTTGGCCTGGCCTCCACACGCAGCATAAATCCACAGCTGCAGAAACCGAAATCTCATATTAAATGGAAGGATTTATTTGAGGTATTGAAAGGTTTATAGCTATTAAAAAAAGTTAAATTTGCTGATTCGGCATTTGAAAGTTCTCTCTCTCTCTCTCTCTCTCTCTCTCTGTCTCTCTTTCGGACACACACACACACACATATACGCACACACCTTTTGGCTCTTTTGGTTCTCTGCTCTGGATTCTCATCTCAAGCAAGAGAAGATAAAGCAGGGGCAAATGGCTTGGTCAATGGAATTGCCCAGACTTGACCTTCTCTTGGCCAGTGGATTCATACTTCAACCTAAGCAGCTCTTGGAAGCTTGTCACCCTGAGACCCAGGCCCAGATTGAGGAAGCCACCCCTCATTAGTTCTGGGTGCATTGGGGGCTCCAGAAAATTCTGCTTCCATGATACATTTTAGAGGCTGGAAGTGAGTTTTCAGTGTTAATTCTGCATTTTTGCCTGCTTTGGTGTAAATGGGGCAGAGGATGGCATACGTCTCTAGTCTGTTAACAGCAGAAGCCGAAGTTACCAACTAGGTGAGTTACCATCCCTGTATTTAAGTCTGTCTTCTGCTGGGGTTTGATGCCCTTACTTAGTGACCTACATGGGTTCTGATTCAATTACTGAGTGAAAGGGATAGATCTTTTCATTCAAAATGCAAGAGAGCTTGGATGTAGGAGAATGGATTGGGTATCTAAGTTAAACAAAGAAAAACAAGCACATTTAAGCAAGTAAAAAACCCCACAACAAAAACAAAATATACACATAACATACCATTAGGGCAGAGGGGCTAGTTGGGAGCATCCTAAGTCTTCCTGGCAAGTACTGGTTCATGGACTTGTTCCACTATCTTGGACCATAACTCCTGGCATTACGGCATTTTAGTTGCAATGAGTGAACATGTATCTCTAATATAACTCTGATACATGCCTTATTCATCTCCAGAAATTGTATGGGACGACAAATTAGATTATTATATGAGGAGGCTTCAAAAGGTTCCTGGATGTGGCAGTTACATAATTTCATGCCAACTTGGAGATATAAAAGTGCACTGGTAGAGTTTAGCCTGTCAATCAGGACGCAGCTTAATGACCTCATTTGGAGGGGCCATCGAGATAAATGGCCCTCTGGAAGTGGGTCACTCTTTCTCACTGCCTTCAGCTTCTTGTCGGTGAGCCACGCTGAGACCCGCAAAATCCCTGGAGATGTGTGCACTGCCATGGGAGTCTGGAGACTTGCACCCACTGGCCGGTGATAGTCCTGCAGTCTACATCCTTGCATATGGTTTTGTGAGTCTGAAGAGAGACTTAGGGACTAGTGTAAGACATATGGACTTGAGTTTGTCTGGGCTGGGATGTTTAACTGATACATAATTGCTTCTTGATAGAAAGCTCTCTCTTACACATCTATGAATGTCACTGGATTTTTTTTCTCTAGTCAACCTGGCCTAATACAATGGTAAAGTGGGATTAAAGGATAATGGCATTTTTCCATGGGCTTTTTGAAGCCTTCTCAAATACCCAGCCTTGGAAATATAAAGATTTCTGAAAATGACCTGCACAGTGGACAATTTAAACATTAAATGGCCGAGGTTGTCCACTTCATCATCAGCTAGCCTCTCTACTAAGCCCAAGGGTGGCTGACTCAAACCCATCCAGAGGCATCATGGGAGCGAGGCCTGGTGACCGGCTTCTGAAAAGTCACAGCTTTGAAAACCCAATGGTTCTGCACACACAGAGCTGCCATGAGTCTGAGTCACCACCATGACCACCTTCACCTCCTCTTCCTCCACCACCACCCCTACCACCCTCATCACTACCCCCTCCAGCTCCATTTCCTCCTCTTCCTCCACTTCCTCTACCCCTACCACCCCCACCAGCAACTTTATCTCCACCACCACCGCTACCTCCAGGTCAACTTCCTCCTCCTCATCCATTTCTACTACCATCATCACCATCACCACCACCGCCACCACCTTCATCTCTACCACCAACACCTGGACCTCCGCCTCCACCTCTGCCTCCTCCTCCTCCGCCTCCATTGCCGCCACCACGCCCACCACCATCACCTCCAGCTCCACTTCCTCCTCCTCCTCTTTGACTTCCACCACCAGCATGGCCATCACCATCATCATGACCACCAACTGCCTTTTCTTTAGCCCTCTCCTAACCATCTAAAGGGCACTGGTAGCAGAGTGATTATACCTGGTTGCTAACCTCAAAGTCCAAAGTTCTACACAACCAGTCATTCCTTGGGAGAAAGACGAGGCTTTCTACTCCGGGAAAGAATTTCAGTGTCCAAAACCCACAGGGGCAGTTCTACCCTGCTGGCATCCACCGGATGGCAGTCAGTGAGTTTGTCCCTACTACCGAGGTAGCGCTAGAGAAGCTAGAGGGACCTCTTCCTTACATTTCGGCTGCAGCCATACCACTTCCTGACATGTGCTTGTGTGGGGTCAGTTCTGTTCCGAGTGCAGGAGCAGCATGCTGTGACTCACGGCAAAGGTCTTTAACCTGCAAATGAGAGGTGGGAGGCTAGGCCGCCTCCCCTGGCCCCTTCTGGGCATGCCCCCCCCCCCCCCCCCCGTTTGTTTGAGCACAGCGAGCTCTCTGGGCCCCTGCACCAAGGGAGCGACGCGCTCACTGGCCTAGACTGGAAAGTTTCCATGGTCCTGTTTTCGAGGCTCCCCGCTCTGCTTCTGAAACATCCCTCATTTAGTGAGAGGAGAGATCTTGCTCTGCCCAACGCCAGTTCCAACAGCTGTAACGATTTCATTTTTAATCTGCTCCCTTGCAGAGCCCTGCCCTGCTTAATCCATTAAGGTGACTTTGTGTGCTCCCAGCTCGTATATTTATAAAGGGAGAGGGGCAGCGAAGGGAAAAGACTTTGAAAAATGGTGTCTAAATCATAGCCAAATGTACGCAGAGCTCTCCTAGAATAAATTGCAAATCATTCTCTTTCGAGCGTGGCAAACACTCCCTCACTTCTCTCAACCAATGGACAAGACAGAGTGCTTCACTCGCCGAACTTGATTCACGTCCACCATCTCTCCTCCTCTGTCCCTCCCTGTCTCTCTTTCCTTCCAGAACCTTTCATCTGGTCCCTCTCTGGCCACAATGGGCCTATCTCTAACGTGCCAAGCTGGGCCCTCCATGGATAACTGGCCTGTCTGTTGAGAGAGAAGACCAGGCCGGAGCAGCGGCATCCTGGCTGCGCTGGAAGATGGGAGAAGGGGGAAGGAGGGCAGGCAGGCCTCTGAAATCAATCAGTTGACACTAACCTAATGTCTAATTAGCTCTGGGTGGGCGTGTGCTTTGATTATAGGAAGTGCCCCAGGCAGACTCTGGCATTTGGAGGGCGGCTTCACATGTATCAATCATCCTCTGACAAGGAAATCGGGAAGGAGAGAAAGCAGGGGGGTGGGGGGAAGGAGTAGAGAGGAAAAAAAAGAACCACCACTCCAAGGGGGCAGGTTTCTATCATCTGCTGATTATCTGTTTCTTTTCACGTCCAGTGGTCCAGCTCAGGCCTTTGAAGGTCACTCTTTGGGAAAGGGCAGGCCAGAGGTAGATGGGTTTGCCAGCACCCCTTACGAATACTCTGTGTCAAACAATGACTTCTTTTGTCCTCCCCTGCCCCCCCCAAAACACCCTAACCATCTCTAATAACTGTTGTGCAGTGGGTCTCATCAGAAGTCTACAGCCAAGGCCAAAGTTCCACTTTTCAATACTCAGCCGCACGCCGGAACAAAAAGGGACGCGGCAGGCCGAGGCTCCCATTCCCTGTGTTTCACTGTCACAGGACAGCATGCGGCACTGAAAGGGCAGCTGGCGGCAGACTGGGCAGGTGGCAGTCCTCGGGGTCACTGAGTCAACCTGGTCACCAGGAGGTTTCCGTGGGCTGTGATCTTTTGAAATTCCAACTCCACCAGGGTCTTTCTTCTGAGGTCCCTCCAGATGGATTTGAACGTCCCACCTTTTGCTTCGCCGGGAGCACTTGGCAATTTACACTGTCCAGTAACTGCAATTGTTAAACGTCTCGAACTGAATGCACTTCCCTCGAGTCCATTTTAACTCATGATGGCACTACAGGACAGGGAAGAACTATCCCTGTGGGTTTCTGAGACTATAACTCCTTACCTGGGTAGAAAGCCTCATCTTTCTCCCGTGGAGCAGCTGGTGGATTAGAACTGCTGACCTTATGTCTAGCACTCCAACTCTTAGGCCACTAGGCCACCTCACTCTCTAAGTCATGGTCATCATTTGGTCTGACGCATGGTGGCCTGCTACAGCAAGACCCAACTCCCTCTGTAGATTTCTGAGAATTTAATTGTTTACAGGAGTAGAAAGCCTCATTATTCCCCCACAGAGAAACTGGTGGTTTTGAACTACTGCTCTTGTGGTTCCAGGGGAGGCCAACTCATTCAGTGCAGGAAGTTGAGTTCATTGGAAATGACATGCATGTACTTTTTTCTGAATACCTTTTTTTTTAAAATCCAGTGCTTAATTTTTCTTCTTTTCTGGAGACAATTTAGCAATTTTCCTAGAAGGGCCTTTAGCATATATTTAAATGGTGCTGCCACTGGTCCTATTTCTAATAAAAAGGTCGGTGTCAAGTCACTCACATTCCCTCTTGTCACATGTGCTTTGGCTTTCCAGTCCCATGAAGAGCGACAGTCTCAGAACCGCACAGGGGCAGTTCTAGCCTGTCCTGTGGGGTTGCTGTGAGTCAGCACTGAATCAGTGGCAACAAATGAGTACGTGGCCTCATGTTAAAGTTATAGGATAATGATTCATTCAGAATTAACAAGGCCGTTTGGGTATCCTGCAGCTTTTATTGAAACTAAGGAAATTAACAAAAGGTCTAATTTCACTCTGTTCCTGGCTGATCATGAGGCCTGAAGGGGCTACTTTGAAAACAGAGTACAGAATTTAGAAACTTATCAGAAGGCTAGTCGTTCAAACCCACCAGTTTGAACTACGGAAAGACCGCTAGGGCAACCTGCTTCCTTAGACATGCAAACCCACACCAAACGTAATGCCACGCCATCAATTCCAACTCAGTCAAACGCATCTCTATAGAGCTCCCAAGGCTGAACATCGTTATGGGTGCAATGGCCTTACTGATCTCCCATGGAGCTCTGGTGAATTCGAACTGCCAACCTTTAGCTTTGGTACTACCAAGGCTCCGTCGGTAACAACGGCAGCCCAGGGAACTCTGGGGGACAGTTCTGCTCAAGCCTACAGGGTCACTCTAAGTCAGAATCGAATCCATGTCTGGAGATGGGTTTTGTTTGTTGGGGGAGGGCTCTGTTTGAAACCAGGAGTCCTGCTTTTAGCTCAGATCAATTAGATTTGCTACTCTGGGTACTTCTCCTTTCTCACAAACCCAACTTGCTGAATCTGTCCGTTTCAGGGACGTGGGACACCAGCAAAAGTTGAGATGTTAAAATCTGGTAGAGAATGCCGCGTGAGACTCTTCAGCCCACCTCTGATGCTCCAAGCCCAGCCATTCTCCTCCCCAGCTGAGGGACCCTGGGCACAGCCATTTCTCAGGGTATCTTTGGCTGGGCTGACTAGAGAAACAAATCCAGGGACACTCTTACATGCAGTAGAGCTTTATATCAAGGAGTAATTAAATATCAAACAAACACCCCAGCCCAGTCCAGATCAAGTCCAGAAGTCCAAAACCAGTCCATAAATCCCTATTCAGATGCAAGAAGCCACACAGTGGTGCAGAATGTAGGAACATGCCCAGCCAGTGGGTACGAAGTCCGGTGGATCCAATAGCATTGGCTTGGGCAGCTCTCTGGGTGACCGGATAGCAGGAAGGTGAAGGCTGAGAAAGAGAGGAAGTTCTCAGGATTCTCCTTATGACAAGGTCATGCCCACCAGGAGGTGCCATCAGGCTGTGACCTGATTGACAGGTTACACTCCACCCCTACACGTTTATATCTTCAAGTTGACCCCAAATTATGTAACTGCCACCCAGGGTGACCAAGGAAATCACATAATATGGAACACTTGGACTGGTTAGCACATGGTGGCCCCTCAGTAAAACAGGCACTCTTGTTTGGGTCCAGACAAGTGAGTGTGTCCCCCAAACCCTGGACAGACTTAAACATCTACAAGTCTCTTTGGAGCCAAAGCCTGGAACAGGGAAGTCCCTGGTACATCACTGTCCCAGACACAGGCATGCTGGGTTCACAGGATTATTGCGTTACAAGAATTCTATTTGGCCACAATGAAAATCATCAATGAATGAACAAATGAAATACATAAACAATATGGGAGAGAGTATATAGATTTTATGGAAATTCCACACTGTTTGTGGTAAGGGACTTTGAGTATCTCGGATTTGGATCCTCACATGCTGGTCCTGGGGAGGGTGATCCTGTCACCAACCTCCTAAGGACATCAAGGGACCTTATAACACCTTCACGCCAATAAGCTCGAATAATCATTGACGATAGTGAAAGATAAACCAAAAGGGGATAAAGAATGTTTATCTGGAATCGTATTTCTTATTATTACCTTCCTGATTATTTTCCCCCAATACAAGATTTTCTAATGTTTTGCTTAACTGTGGAATTGGGTCCCCTAAGGTGATATGTTGAAGTCTTAAATCCCAGTAAAACTAACCAACCAACCAACCAAATAAAAAACTACTCTCACTGTTATCAAATTGATTCTGACTCATAGGCACCCTTCAAGACAGGCTAGAAATTCCTCTGTGGGTTTCTGAGACCGTAAATCTTCCTGAGAGTAAAAAGCCTCCCCCTACTCCCAGGGAGCAGCTGGTAGTTTCCAGCCGCTGACCTTGGCATCAGCAGCCCAATGCAGGACCCGCCGTGTCACCCCGCTGTGAGGGGTGTAAAGAGCATGTGTTAAGGCTGGTGCCCACACTGAGCTAAGGCACCTCTTAAGAAGTTTCACAAGACTACCATTTCTTACCGCATGTGAAGCTATGTTAGGTTACTGACCTTCCCAGAAAATGCCCATCGAAGTTTATTGGCACAATGCTTTTGTCTCTAACTTCAAGAAAATGTTCTCTCTCCCTTTCTTTCTCACTGTATGCCTAGGTGTCTGGGTTTCTCTGTCTCTGTTGGGTGAAGATAGAATAGGACCCATTTTGCTAAACTCTGTGTGGGTTGTTGTTCCTGTCGTCTGTGGGCGTCTTCTTGCTACGTGCGATGCCAACAGCTGGCTAGAGGCTGGGCTAAAAGTTTAACCAGGAAGTTGTCAGAAGCATAAGCCTAGGTTCTACCTGCCTGGGATCCTCATGGAAGGGCTGTTGAGGTTCTAAGACTCACTCTGAGTTTTGGAAAGAACCGAGGCAGGTAATAAAAACAAATGCCAATATGCAGAGGTGGACTGTTGTATCATGAACAGCTGCTTATTCAAAGCCCACTGCCCTCCATTCCAACTCATTGAGACCTGACAGGATGGGGGAGAGCTGTTCCCCAGGGTTTCCATATGGGAGCAGTCTGTCTGCTCCTCTTTTCCTACAAGATCAGTTAGTGGACTCCAACTGCTGACCTTGTGGTTAGCAGCCCAATGTTTCGCCTGTTATGACACCGGAGCTTCTTTCCATTACTTACAGTGACTTAAATTAAGTCACAGAAAACTGTGAAACTCTAAATGATATAAAAAACAAAACCACCTGACTGCCTTTCGAGTCTATTGCTACTCATGACAGTTCTAGAGGACAGGGTAGCCCTGCTCCTGTGGGTTTCCGACATGTCTTTACTGGAGGAGAAAGGCTCGTCTTTCTCCCTTGCTACGTGATGTAAGACAAGATAACAGTGATGGAGAGGTACTATTAAAAGACAAAACCAAACTCGCTGCCATCAAGTGGATGCCGACTCAGAGACCCTCGAGGTTGGAACTGCTCCTGGGGGTTTCCCAGACGGTAACTCTTTGCAGGAGTAGAAAACCCCACCTGTGTTCCGCAGAGCAGCTGGTGGTTTCAAACAGCTGACCTTGCCGCTAGCAGCCCACGCATCACCAGGCTGCCTCTGGGGTTCCTGTTATTATCCGAGAATCCTGGAAGTATCTTAATAGTCTAGATGCTAGTCTCTACATCTTTATTCCATTTAGTAAAAATCTCTTCCATGTAATTGCAACACCGCAAGAATGGACATCATACAATGGATAGTTGCATGAGCCTTCGTGGGCCAGCGTGGGTCTCCCTTCAAACTCGGAATTAGCAATGTCTCAGCCAGGAAACTGGAGGTTCTTCTGTTTCGGGATGTTTGCCCAAGGAATCGAACTATTTTAAAATACTCACACACACACACACACACACACACACACACACACACACACACACAATAGCCAGAAAGGAAAAGGCTGGCCCTTGCCTTTCGAAAGCTCTGATCACCCTTTGTCTGGATGCACAGCTAAAACTAAGACATGAAGGCTGGCAGAAGTTCAATGAAAGTGCCCTCCATTTCTCAGGTGCACGAGATGTGTGCAGGGCAATAAAGAGCCCCGTGCTACTGTGGGGACGCGTTTTCACACTGCGGTGGGAGGGATTTTGTCTAGACTGTGCAAAACCCTTTCCAACCAAGAGCTTCATGTGCCACGGGAAAGCACTATTACAACAGGGGCTATAGGACTTCCTGCTTTGGGAATTTGATAATAAGAGCCAGGCTGGCGTCATTTCACACCAGACCTGCCTGGAGGTAGGGGAATGGATAAAATGACCTTTGCTGACTCCTCCAAGGGCTATGGCTGGTCCTTAATGAAAACCTGGTACCCAGGACTCGCTTGGTATGGAACAATGCTTTTAAGGCCAAAGTTTAATTTCATAACAGCAACTGGATACTGTAGATAGACGGATTGCAGTCTTTGGAGATGGATAAAATGACTAGGTTTTTGGAGTTCATCTCCAGGGGCGCTTTATGGAATATTCTCTAGGAATGGCATCCTGTGCTGGCAAAGGCACTCCTTGATGATTTAATGGGTCTTTTCCATGTGCAGGGCTTATGATGTATTATTACCACCACGGAGCGGCTGTGGCCTAACATTTTAGAATCCACCTGGTAACGGGACCCATCTATGCACTTTTGCCACCGAACTTCCAAACGTGAGCTCGTTCCACGGCTGCGCACTGGACCAAGACGGTGGATACTGTCCTCTGTCCTCCCCCCTCCTTTCAGCCAGGGTTGATTCTTCACCGCTGTCCCTAGGGTGTCCAGATGGTGTTCTTACGTTTCAGCCCACTTCCCGAGGAGGGTGCTGCGGACGTTTATAGGCATCACGGCCTATGGTCTAGGAAGTTGAAAGATTCTGATGTCTTTGATCTTGGATGTCTTTCCTCTCACAAAAGAAATGGATATGGTCCATTTGGGGGACATCAAATATGAGCAGTCTGTATTGTGTGTGTGTGTGTGTGTTTGATTCACATTAGTGATGCCCTACAAATAAATTGTTGTGTTGTTTGTCTTACTGATTTTTACATACTGAAGCTCTGAAAAGAGATTGGATTGCTATTGAAATAGGCCATTGGGCAGACTTGGGGACACAATGGGGTATAAGGAAATTTTCTGGTTTTGTGTGTGTGTGTGTGTGATGTTGAATGCCAGCGACTCTGACTTCTTTTTGGCTCTTACTGAAACAGAATAAGGTGGCACACAATGGGAATGGCAGGGAGGGAGGGGTCCCAGGCTGCTCCCCGAAACAGGTGCAAGCAACGTGGCCACCTCACCACTTTCCCACACGTATCAGCCAGCCCCCAGTGGCCTGGGGTACTCTGGATATGAAATGGCTCTGCAGATCAGGTGTCTGCCAATTAGAAGTTAGAAGCAAAAGGGCATCACGGGAGTGGACCAAGGGGCTGCAGCAAGGGAAACTGTTTGTGCCCTGGTGTCTCTGTCATCCCCAGATGAGAAATCCTATCTGTGTCATTTTGCTCACAATAATCACGGTCCGCTGAGGACCGGAGATGGTATCTGGATGATGAGCAGAGTCACCTTCCATTGTTCCTGCCTTCACTGGAGCTGAGGAACGGATCTTAAGTGTCTTCAGGTGGGGCCGGCAAGTGCCTGGGACGGCCCATCCGTCTGTAGAAAGTAGAGCGCGCCTTCCACCGGCCGTCTCTCTTCCTGCGCCCACACCTCTGCCCTCTGCCTCATCTATCATTCACACATCATGGACGGAGAGTGCCTGTCATGTCCTGACCACTGGTCCTGGAATCATGATACACACTTGGAGCAATTTGAGATCAGACAAGCAGAAGACATGTTTGTGGTTAAGGCATGATTTTCAGGGGCCTATCAAAGTGTTTCCATATGAGGCTAATGCCTTCCCCCCCTCCTGGCCCCCTTGTAAGGAGCGAAAGCAAGAGACACAATAAATATCATTTCGCTTCCCCGGGTCCATTAAGTAAAAATGGTTTCTGATTGGGGACAGGCGTCCAAAAGGACAGGCATTCACGCTGCTAGGGATTCATCGCCTTCTCCGCAGCATTGCTAGGTGCAATCAGATGCCCATGAAGAAGTCTGACCTAAAGCCTGACGGCAAAGAACAAGCACAGTGATGGAAGCAAGAAGTCCTGTAGACAGACTTTGGGTTTGGATGGACGTGTCCACAGAACCTTGATTTAATCTGAGTTATTTTACGTAAAAAAAAAAATCACTTACGGTGCTGTACATGAAAGCCTGCTCCGCCTATTTGGCTCCTGCTGAACCATCTTTCTACAAATCTCTCCACACAAATTCTCTGACCTCGGCTACCACTGTCGCCATGGGTCCACAAGGTCAGGATTTCCAGTCTGTGCATTTTATTTCCATTGAGCTTGTGTCCTTGGCCCTCCTTGCCTTCCCATCATTGTTGTTGTTAGGTACCAAGGAGTCGGTTTTGACCCATAGCAACCCCATGCAGACAGAATGGAGCACTGCCGGGTCCTGCCCCATCCCATAACCGGTCCTGTACTTGAACCCATGATTGCAGCCCCTTTGTCCATCCATCTTGTTGAGGATCTTCCTCTCTTTCTCCTCTTTGCTCTTGGGGAGTTTCTGACCTTTGAGTCTCATACATGGAATCAATGAGTGTCATTTTATAAGCTAATTTGTTATGTGGCTGAAAGGTGATCTCCAGGGGTAGCTTCCGTTCCAAATCTAATGGTTATCTTAGGGCAGCGGTTCTCAACCTGGGGGGTGTGACCCCTTTGGGGGTCGAACAACCCTTTCACAAAGGTCAAGGAACCAAGACACGGCACCTCTAGCCGTCTTCAGGCAGGTTCGCCCACATACCGGGTCACCACAATATAAGGAACTGTATGAAAGGGTAGAGGCATTAGGAGGTTGAGAACCGCTGTCTCTGGGCCATAGTCTCAGTCGTTCCCGGAGTCTTTATGGATCCAATATGTCCGGCTGTTTTTTGTTGTTTAAAGAAATTTGAATTTTGTTCTATATTTCTCCCCATTCTCTGCTGGATTTCCCTTTGCGCCCCGGTCCTGTGGACTAGTTTCTACACTGTTTCCTTTCTTCTCTGTGGTCCGGATGACCAGAGAGGAATCACTGTATCTTCGATGGCCACTCTCAAGCTTTTCAGACCCCGGGTACCACTCAGCACCTGTGGACGTCGATCACTGCCTCTGTGAACCACGTTTTGCCAATGGGCCGAGTTGCCTCTTGAGCCATTTACATTCATGCCTGTTTTCGTTTGGCTGAATGATGAGGAAGCAGTGTATTCTGCTAACTGTTCGCCGAACGAGCTTGCTCCATTCCTGAGCTAGACTCGCTGTAGCTAACTTGACGTTTTCATCACTTTTCGGTAGATTTCGCCATGCATCTTGTAATGCTGCGGGGCCCTTTTCTTCCCCTTTTATGGGTATGGTGGTCTCCCCCTCACCCTTCACGGGTGAAGCCTTCTCCAAGCCCTTGGGCATAACTGTAGCACCTTCTCTCTCTTTCTTTTGATGGCCTTGCCACTTTGTGCAGGCTAACGCAATACTTCCATGAGTGACAATTAGTTGTGAACATGGCTGTCTCCTCCCAGGGCGAGGAGTCTGTCTGGCGCAGGGACTTCTTTATTTCTTCACCTCGCTCACTGTCTGCACTGGGGCTCCCTAAATCCTGATTGATGAGTCCTGGGATGAATGGGGCTTTCAGAGGATGGGATGAGGCTGATGGAGCCATGGGAGTCCCATTCCCTTTCATGATTTGCCACGGAGGCGCCTTTGAAGCGAGTTAGGGCACAGCTCTCAGAGAGTCTTTTCTTTGGAATGGGAATTGTAGGGGGGAAGTGCGATTGTGTCAGGCTTAAGGTCAGACTTCTTCGCGGGCATCCGGTTGCACCTAGCAATGCTGTGCAGGAGGTGATGAAGCCCTAGCAATGTCCGTGAGTAAACCTGCTGCCAGTGAGTCAATTCGGTCTCAAGGCGCCTGCTTGAGTGACAGAGGAGGGTGATCCCATAGGTGTCTCTTGACCGATCACCAGGGCACTTCTTCCTTCGAAGGATCACTGGGTGGGTTCCACCGACAAACTCGTTGTCACCTAGTTACTGCGGATGGGGTGGATTATGAGTAGGGCAGCTCAGTGCATGATGAGCAGACTGCACCCACTGACCTGCTCCTCGGGACAAAGATGAGATTGTTGGGGGGAATCAGGGTTTTGTGTTGGGCTGTTAATTACCAGGCCAGCAGGTTGAGACCACCAGCTGCTCCACTGGAGGAAGAGCAGGCTTTCCGCTCTCAGGAAGAGCTCCAGTCTTAGGAGCCCCCGGGGCATCTCTCTGCTGCCCTATAGCGATGAGTCAGAATGGACATGGTGGCAGGGGGTGTGGTTTTGAGTTTGGGCGTCTGCTCCTGTAAAGGTTTACAGCCTCAGAAACCCAGAGGATCCGTGGAGTCAGAATTCACTCCACGGCAGAGAGTCTGTTGGTTTTGCTTGTTTGTTTGTTTGTTGTTTGTTTAAATAGCTAACACCTACAGAGTGCTTGAAATAAAGCAGGCACTAGGGTGGACCACAAACTAAACCAAACAAAGCCTCTTGCCATTGAGTCAATTTAGACCCACGGCCACCCCTGCATGTCAGAGGAAAACTACGCTGTGTAGGGTTTTCAGTGGGTGGTTTTCTGGAAGTCTCTGGATTATCTCTGGATAATCTCAACCCTCTAACCTGTTGGCCAGCTACAGAGCTCATTCAGCCTGGGTCCCACTCAGGGCCCACATGGGTTCTATGATAGCTGGTGAGAGAGTTGGCATTTCCTCCTCATGAGAACACAATGAGCTACATACTGCTGTGAAGTGAGTCTCGGTGGCACTGTCGGGTAGGTGTTGGACTGCTAATCTCAAGGTCAGAAGTTCTAATCCTCCAGCCGCTCTTTGGGAGAAAGGTGAGGCTATCCACTGCAAAGGTTGACAACCTCAGGCGCGTGGTGTTGGGGCACTGTGAGTCAGAATTGACTCAATGGAAGCGGGCTAGGCTTGGGGTGGGCTTTATGTTGTGGGTAAAGACATCACGACCTGGGAGGGATGACATGGCTTTCTCGGGGTTCACTATCATGGAGTCGTGGACTCTGGATGTGCGCCCAGGGAATTGGACTCCATAGGGGTGGAACTCAAAAGTCGGGCCAAGTCAAAGATGCTGTCACCGCCGTGCTCCACAGCCGGGATTCAGCTTGTGATTCTTTGCCCTGCTGCTGTTGAGGCCGCCGAGTCAGTCCCAGCCCTTAGCGCCCCTGTGTTCAACAGAACCAAACACTGCCTGCTCCTGCACCCTCCTCACCAGCCCCACTGGTATTCAACGGCATTGGCATTGGGTCCTTCCTGTGTCCAGGTTACCTGTCCGTGGTCTCAGAGTGCTTATTCTGGTCCGGCCTGGATCTCCAGATGGACTGCAGCCAGTCCTTTGGGATTCTGGTTGTGTCTCCAGACTCAGAAGTAACTTATGGGACTAAGTGGTTTTCTCAAAAATGTCAGCCCCAAACCACATTCACCCCAAATTGCTGTGTGATTGAAACACGTGGGTTTTCTTTGCATTTTGAATAATTCAAATGGTGGCTTCAAGTTTCTATTTTCTGTTTGTGTGAAGACAACCAAAATAGCTTTGTACAAACAATAAAAAAGGCATGAAGACACATATGCACCTGACCACTGTCTTGCCAATTGGAAATACTATGCATCAACAACACACCCTCTCATCCCCACCAAAAAGTGTGGTTTCGGTGTTGACCAGATTTTAAAATGCTTACAGCATGGCCCAGCTGAGGGTGTCTGTCTTATATTTATAGCTACTTCTCTGTTTTTGTATTTGTTCATTTGCTAGAATTTCAAGCATGACATTGTTCTACTTCTCAGAGTTCCATCTGGGACTTTCATCTTTGTGAATGCCCCTTGCTTTATCAAGCATGATGTCCTCTGCAGGGACCGGTTGGCCATTAAGAGTGGGTACATATCACAAAGAGCAGAACTGAGGCATCCTATATTAATTTGTAACACTGTTAGGCTGTTCTGTAACATCACTATCAGAGTGACTGCAGGACTGTCCTTTAACTAGACTGGACCTTGCCTCCATTCTAAACCCAATTTTAATTAGTCCATAGGGAAGAGGCTTGGTGATATAGTGGGTCACCTGCTGGACTGCTAACCGCAACGTCACAAAGTCCCAGATGAGACGGACTGACACAGTAGCTGCAACAATGGGCTCAAACATAAGACCAGTTGTGAGGATGGGGCAAGACCAGGTAGTGTTTTGCTAGGTTGTACCTAGCGTCACCTTGAGTCAGACGTTATTCTATAGCAGCTACCAACAACATTGATCAACACATTTGGACTTGGATTTCATGGTTGAGTTCTTTAGGTAAAAATCAGCCTTATGCAAATTAAGGAAATCATGTCAGATTACAACACGCAGAATGATGATATCATCACGTACCTGCCAAATGTCACCATTACACAACTACCAGGTTACCCAATTACATAGCTGCCAAACCACGGAGAACCATGGCCTCACCAAGTCCACAGGTAACCTTACCTGTGATAGCCAGTGTTACTCTTGCACCTTGGCACCCATTACTGACATTCCACATTACTAATGTGCAAGACGGCCATCAAGCCGATACTATTTTTTACGATGGCTATAAATGCAAAATGTTGAGTGATGGGATAATTGATAAGCAAGGAGCACATGTTTCATTCATAGAAAAATAGGTGACTACTCTTCTTCATGGTGGGTTTTAGTGATTGCCAACATGTCTTAAAAAAATCAGTGTTTTTCCCATAGTCATACTAACCTCGGCTGCCCCTGATAGCCATATGGCCTTAGTCTTAGCATGGCATCGTCTAATGCCCTCGAGCCAACAGAGTATATTGGCTGATGTGCTGGCTCACAATGTGGGTTTGAACTCCAGTGGTGATCACTGAACAGATGGAACTTAATAGCTGTAGTGAAGAAGTGAACCTTCTTCTTGCAGATGGATGCCTTATTTGCCGCGCCAGTCAGGCATTTCACCCTGCAACCACCCGCTTCAGCATGCCATTTCTTGCATTAGCCAATGGCTGCAAAGGTGTATTAAAGTCTCCCCACCAGGCCCATGAGACAAGGCTCTGAGCAGTTTCCTATGGGGAGTAAACTGTCATTTTTCACCACATTAAATTTTATATGTTTCAAGCCAATGGAAAATGGATTTTATTATTTTCTCCAGCGACCCCCCCCACCAATTTTTTTTGCATGAATGTTTTATGGCTGCAAAAACAGAATTTGTGGTTTCAACTGTTCGAGTTTGATGCAGAAAGCCATGGAACCTCTTATGTAACCTGATGGCCTGAATAATTATCAAAATATTTTGCTTTCCACCCTTTCTAAGCCTTAGCAGCAGAAAAAAAAATAGTGTATGCACCCTTTTGACCACAAAATAACAACGAGAAAGCTCTTTTGACAAGAGCTCCTCCCACACCTGCCCTGGACATTCGTCCCTGGGGGGTGGCCGGCAGTCATGAAGCCCTCATCAAGGGCTGCCTTACACAAGGAAGAAACCGACTTGGAGAGAAGGGAAGAAGGTATAGAAAAATAGATGCATTTGACACCCCTCAGTAGTAACCCAGACTCAACATGGGATCCCCCTTCTTCTGAATCCAAAAGTCACATTGTATTGATCAAAAACAAATTAGGGGATGCAAAGGGTGTGCAGGTTTGTCTGCAAGCTCGTTTGCTTGAGAGAAAACTTGAACCCATTTCTCAGGCTCTCCTGAGAAATGTCCTTTAAGCTTATTCTATATGGGGTCAGCCAGGTGTGTCTGAATGCAAGTAAGTCTCTCTTTATAAATATTGAGTGCGAGAACCGATGGATGTCCATCCAATTCCTGTAATGAAAAGTCTGCTTTCTGGGGTCCTTGCGTTTTCATTTCAGAGGGCTTCTCAGCTTCATTTGACATAGATGTTTTTCATTTGTAGCAGTCATGGTATCCGACACAGTTTTCCGCAGATGCATTTTTAAGTATTGGCTCCTGAGATCGTAGAACTGGCAAATGTGGAATCTGTACAGCACGCAGGCTGGAAAACTCAGGCAGGGGTGCAGTCTTGAGGCAGGAGTCTCTCTTTTAAAATTTCAACTGATTGGGGCCCCCTTACAGGACCCAGGATGAGCTTTACTGAAAGACAAAAGAAACCCATCATGCTCTACCCTCCAGCCAATTCTGACACATGGCAAGTTCATGTAGAGCTTCTGCGGATGTAAATCTGTATAGGAGCAAGTTGCCTCATCTTTCTCCCATAGAGTGACCGGTGGAGTTGAATCACTGACCTTGGGGTTAGCAGTCCAGTGCTCCCTCAACTTTAGACACATTAATCCCATCTACAAAATGCCTTCACAGCAATATGTTCATTCGTTTTGCATGAAACAACTGGGTACCATGGCCTAACCAAGCTTCCACATCAAATTAGGTGTCCTGGTGGTTTTGTGGCCATGCATCGGGCTGCTCAATGAAAGATCAGTAGTTCAAAACCACCAACAGCACCACAGGAGTAAAAGAAGGTTTTCTAGTCCTATTAAGAGCAGGTGCATAAGCAAAAGTAGATGTGGTGAAGGAAGATGATGGATGGTGCCCGGCTATCAAAAGATAGAGCATCTGGGGTCTTAAAGGCTTAAAGATAAGCAAGTGGCCATCTAGCTCAGAAGCAACAAAGCCCACATGGATAAGCACACCAGCCTGTGTGATAACAAGGTGTTGATAGGATCAGGTATCAGGCATCAAAGAACAAAAATCATATTATTGTGAATGAGGGAAAGTGCAGAGTAGCCACCCAAAGCCCATCTGTAGGCAACTGGACATCCCCTTACAGAAGGGTCTTAGGGAGAAGATGAGCCAGTGAGGTTTCAGTATAGCACTGATGAAACATACAGCGTTCATCTAGTTCTTTAATGTTTCCCCCCACCCCCTGCAACTATCATGATCCCAATTCTACCTTACAAATCCAGCTAGACCAGAGGATGGACACTGGTACATATCAGAGCTGGAAACAGGGAATCTAGGACAGATAAACCTCTCAGGATCAATAATGAGAGTAGCAATACCAGGAGGGAAAGAGAAAGGTGGGAGGGAGCGGGGAAGAAAGAGGGAACCAATCAGATCACAATGATCTACCTATAACTCCGCCCTGAGGGATGGACAACAGAAAAGTGAGTGAAGGGAGACAACAGACAGTGTAAGACATGGAAAAATAATAATAATTTATGAATTATGAATGGTTTGTGAGGGAGGGAGGGTGGGAGAGGGAGGGGAAAATGAGGAGCTGATACCAAGGGCTCAAGTAGAAAGCAAATGTTTTGATAATGATGAGGGCAACAAATGTGCAAATGTGCTTGTCACAATGGATGTATGTATGGATTGTGATAACAGTTGCATGTGCCCCCAATAAAATGATAACAAACCAGAACAAAACAAAAACAAGCAAACAAACAAAAAAGGTATAGCCTAGGAAACCCATCCTGCTGGGTCCCTGTGAATCAGAATCAACTCAATGGCAGTGAGATCTATTGTTGCTGTTTCTTTCAGTTTCCTGTGTCTTTTTCCTGTGACCTTTTGTGTGTGCGAGGTTACAGGTGAGGCTCACCAACAAGAGTATGGACTGTGATGTCTTGCTGCAGTGTGAACAGCGGCTCTCCCTTCCCCCAGGGGATAAAGAACGATTATCTGTAGTTTTCCATTTTAATTTGTTGCTGCTGTTCTACTAGATCACATTTATACTCATAAGCGCCTTTATTATCACAGTGCATGCATACGTCTGAGGGAAGTATGAAGACCCTCACATAGTTTACCTCTACCCAGAAATGCGAATTGAGTTGCCATTAAATCTAACACCCAACCACATCACATGATGTATCAGGTGCGTGGGAACTAGAGAAAACCATTTTCAAAGACTCCGTCTCCGTTATCAGGAGAACATAAGGCCCATGAGAACAGGAGCATTGAACATCTCTTTCTGGAAGGCGGTCTGGGACCACACTGGCATGCTCTAGAAACTCAGTAAACATTTGGGGAGTGATTGATCGAACCCACCA
The DNA here is from genome assembly GCF_050624435.1 of Tenrec ecaudatus. Taxonomy (NCBI): domain Eukaryota; kingdom Metazoa; phylum Chordata; class Mammalia; order Afrosoricida; family Tenrecidae; genus Tenrec; species Tenrec ecaudatus. The sequence continues at coordinate 150,045,493 of NC_134539.1, read as the reverse complement.
AATTCCATGGTTGGTACATGGCATAAAATGAGCAGATGCTGTCTCATTTTTCTGATTCTGAGACCGACGAGGTAGCTGTTGCTTTATCTTGCAGACATCCTGCCCCCATTGGCATTCATTTGCAGGAGCGGCGCTGGACTTCCGCTACAAACATTTTTTTGCAAATTATTCAAACGGAGTTACATTTTCCAAAAGATGGCGTTAACGAAACAGCTGCATACAGGTGGGAAGACACAGTCATGTCAGACTGTTATTATAGGAACCAAATAGATCTTCTACATTTTTAACAGCCACATTCCCCCAGAGAAAAGTAGCGGAAGAACAGACAGGCTATTAGAATTGATCACCACTACCAATAATTTTAGCGAATGATTACACAAGGCTTAGTGTTCATGGCCGTCTCTGGCGTCTTACGTCTCGTAGATCTGGCATAAAAGTACAGTTTTCATGCCTTACGAGGTGCCTCTCTAAACTTGAGTAAGTTGACATCTCTGAGCTTCAAATGCCCCACTTACAGAGCGACGGAAGTGTTTTCCTATGGTGAGTTCTGAGATGAAGCAATAATATACACAGAGCAGAGTGAGGTAAATTGTACTCTGAATTTAGATAACCTGAGTTCAAACACTGATCCTGTTATTTACCAGCTGGGGAAACGTGGGCAGGTGGTCCAACGCCAAGACAAGATAATGTAGCATCTGAAAGGAGCTCTGGTTATTCTGGGGGGTTAAACATTTGACTACTAACCAACCATTAAACCAAATTCTAAACTTGCTGCTGTAGAGTCATAACTGACTCATCCTAAGCCCCCAAGGCTTTCCTAGACTGTAACTCTTTGGGAGTAGAAAGCCCAGTCTTTCTCCCAAGGCGCTACTGGTGGTTTCACACCTGCGACCATGTGAATGGCAGCGCCGTGCATAACCCCGACAGCACACTGTTCCACAGGAGAAAGATGTGGTGGCCTGCTTAAAGATGCTAGTCTTGGAAACCTGATGGGACAATTCTACTCCTTCCAATAGGGTCACTGTTGCATGAGAATTGAAGTTTAGTGTGGTTTGGGTGTGATATCTAGTTCACACTGAGTCCTGGTGTAACCCAATGGTCAGAGGCTCAAATTTACCCAGGGCACCAGTTCTCAACCTGTGGGTCGCCGACCCCTTTAGGGGTCAGATGACCCTTTCACAGGGGTCGCCCGATTCATAACAGTAACAAAATGACAATGATGATGTAGCAAGAAATATAATTTTATGGTTGGGGGGTTACCACAACATGAGGAACTGTATGAAAGGGTCCCAGCTTTAGGAAGGTTGAGAACCACTGACCTAGGGGCTCCCTAAGACAAAACCCCATTGATCTGCTTCTGTGAAGACCACAGCTAAGAAAGCTCCTAGTTCGACTCTGTCACTGGGGATGGATACACATTGAAAATCAACCAGAGGGCACATGGCGATGAACACTACCGAGCCCATGGGCCATGTTTAAGGAACTTGACTGAGTCCATCAATCGATGATATTTAGCATTGCCTGAATCATGGGCTATTGTAAGTTAATTTGGGTCACTGTTTTCCTGGGAAATGGAAACTATTTTACATTTCTGTTAAGGTGTCCCGAAGAGGTGATTTGACTTCGGGAAGATGGGTACTGTGGGTGTTGTTTTGTTTTGAAAAGAACTACAAAGTCATTCATAGAAACGTATTCTTGTGTGGGAATGGGATCTCCTCCTGCTCCCCCTCTACATCATGGCGATCCACCAACGAAGAAGGCTTCTCTAGACTGAACTAGGCTACAGGAGACCAGAGGACCTGAACTCAAGGAGAGTGGGCTTGGCTGACCATCTTCCTTCCTCCCTATTGGATTGTCTCTGTGTCCGTCAAATGCAAATGCTAGTGATTAATCCCCCACGCGGCTTCTTTAACCATAGTCTTTCTACTGCATCAGGCATTGAGTTCAGAAGCTGATGGGGTTTCCTTTTTTCAAATCAGCAACTTTGGAAATCCTTTCTCTCGGAACTTTGTTCCTATGGCCGGAGAACAATGGGACTGGAACTAGCCAACAGCTGGAGTAAAAGAGAGGCCTGAGCTAAAAGGCCTGCCTCACTCTGGGGGGAAGTGAACCTCCCAATTCTGCCTAGTAATTGATTCCATCTGACGGAGGAGTTTCAGTGTAGATTGTGACTGTCATTTGGATAACTGGGGAGCTAAAGCCTATAATTATAGTCATGCAACCTTATTATCAGAGCCAGGGGAGGGCGTTCGACTTTTCCTACCCTGGCTGATCACAGGTGAGGCTCGCCAGGAAGGGAGGAAGGCGAGAGGGGAAATGTAGGCTGCTGGTTCTTTCTCCATGGGAATGAGCCCCTAGGGCAACCTGGGCCATAGAGCAAAGGTCAGAGGTCGCTGGGCATCCTCTTGGGTTTTCTGGGTATGAACACGAAGAAGCATTCTGCTTGCTGTGAGCTCTTCTCCCCAGGGAGAATCTTTGTCTGAAGGCAACTAATGAAGGCCAGGCACGCTGATGCTTTGTAGGCAGTTGGGAGAATCCATTATAATGCTATCAATATGGTCTTAGTAGAACAGAGAGAGAGAGATAACTTTACAATGTTTAGATAGGACCTATGAATTGACTGTGTGAACACAGAATGTATACTTGAAGGAGAGATGATCTAAGCATGAGACGGCACCTTGCCCATGCCTACATAAATGTGTAGAAATCACTGAAATGGGTAAGCATCATTTGCTTACCACGATTAGGCAATGAAATGTGGCTGCTGGGTGCCGGTTGGGTTATCATTTCTTGTCTTGCCAGCAATGGTTTCAGAGAGGCCATTACATGCAGAGTCATCTGTTTGAAGAGTGTGTCCAGTGGGATGGAAAGGCGTGCTTTGATACAGTTTTCTTTCGGAACCCGTTACCCACGAGGAATGAAAGTCTGGCCTTTCTTTCAGCAATAGTTTTGAGTCAAGATTCAAGTACCAGTATACATCCACTCCTTTACACATTCACCTCCTTGTTGAGCAAAGAGGGCATTCCACAGCTGTGCACATGACATGTTCTCATTTCGCTGTCCTATGGCATTGCCATGTGTTGTGGTAAGCTGTATGTGTGTGTGTGAGACACAAATATACCGTATTGTATTGAACCATTGAGTTGTGGCCAGCCTTTTGCTATTGCAAATCACTTTGAAAAGACTAATCTATCCCCTTGTTTCCAATATTTCCTCATGAGGGTCATCTTATCTTTTGAAGACAAAGCACCTTGGTCATCGGAGAGGACCCAGGGAACCTGGCCACTTTCCATTTTCTTAAGGAACTTGGAAGAGTGTGCAAGGGAAGAAAGCCATAGAGTGGACGCTGGGGCGATCCAATGATTAGGGTCAGCCAGCACATTTCTGTGAGCGCTGGAAGGCTGAGAGGCCGGGGTATGGAAAATCCCCAATTAAATGATTAATTTAGGTACTGGGCGTGCTTTTAGCCTATGGCCACGGCGTCAGGAAAAGAAACAATTGCCTCTCAAATTGCCATGCTGGACTGATTAATTTTTAATTGAGTCTTGTTAAAAGCATGGAAAACTGTGACATATATAACCCAGAGAAATATTCCTGAAGCAGTGGGGGCCACTTTCCTCCCGGCAGGGGCCCACGGGTTGAGGCAGAAAGAAGAGAGATGCAGATGGAGCCCGGAGGCAGGGGGCTAAGGGATCTGGAGCAGGCTCGGTTGCCTGGAAGGGAAAGCCGGACTTCAAAGGGAAATGTCGAAGGACAACCAGGTTCCCGCTGACCCTCTGTGCTCAGGCTACCCACAGGGTCTTGGCCTGCGGTGAGCTATTCCTCCTCCTCCTCCTCCTTGCTGCCCCAGAGGAAGGCAGCTTCCTCTGCACTTACCCCAGTGTTCTATAGCTCATCGTGGTCTAGAGAGCTCACAGTAGGCCTGCCCTGACTCTTGACTTTTCCCTTTGCCCTGGGTAATAAGAGGAGAAAGAAAGGTAGGACATGTCTCACCCCAGACAACACCCAGGCTGGGACTTAGAGTGTCTATGTTGGTGTGGTCGAATACAGCCAAAGCTTCAATAAGATGAAGTGACATGGTGGCTGCATGAATGGGCTGAAACATGGCAACTGTGAGGATGGGGCAGGGCTGGCCAGAGCTTCATTCTGTTACACAGAGGGTCATGATGCGTCGGAGCAGATGCGATGGTACCTAACGACAGCAGCAACAAAAGTGAGGATACTTTCAGAACTCACGTGTGCGCGTGCACACGCGTGTGCGTGCATGTTGGGGTGGAGCAGAGCAGAGGTTGGAGACATAGCATGAAATCACTTTAGCGGGAATGTGGATTGATCTCCAAATATCGCAAACCAGAAAGAATCGTACGGTGGGCTCCTGGTTGGGGATTTAAAGAATCCCATGGTAGGCCCTGAAGTTTGGGGACTTTCTAAAGCAGCGGTTCTCAACCTGTGGGTTGCGACCCCTTTGGGGGTTAGAACGTTGCTTTCACAGGGATCTCCTAAGACCATCAGAAAACACATATTTCTGATGGCCTTAGGAACCGAGACACCGCTCCTCTATCCCTCTCCTGGCGGGTCCACCCACATGCAGATATGCCCACAAACGTCTACCTGACCTGAAGACTTATCAGTGCTACACTATGTTTCAAGACAAAAATTTCATTTATCTGTAATTTGAAATAAATATTTCACAATATATGACATGTTGGTTTGTGATGGATCACTATGCCTTAATTATGTTCAATTTGTAACAATGAAAATACATCCTGCATGTCAGCTAGTTACATTATGATTCTTAACAGTAGCAACATTAAAGTTATGTCGTAGCAATGAAAATAATTGTATGGTTGGCGGGGGGTGGGGGGGGGGTCACCGCCACATGAGGACCTGTATGAAAGGGTCACGGCATGAAGAAGGTTGAGAACCACTGCTCTAAGGTTTTGTGGAGGTAAAACAATTCATTATAAATAGGTCTTCCATAACGAACTACCAATACGATTATGATACTCCAATTGGCCTTTCATAGGAAGCAAGGATTCCTGGCTTCTTGTAAATTCCAAGAACCAAGGAGAGCCCAGCAACAGAGCCATTAGCACAAATTGCTTCATTTATGGAACCGTGTAACATATAATTGCACCTAAATTGATTTGGATAATTTTATTGTTAGGGGATTTTTCTCTTAAGTCTCTCTGATTAGTATCTTTCAATGTGCTAAGGAGGTATCAACAAGTGACAAGAAGTATTTATGGTTGTATTAAAATCCCACCATAACCAAGAAACGAGATTATTGTTCCCATTTTACAGACGAGAACATGAAAGCTCAGCAAATTGAAGTGATATGCCTCAAATCATGTAGCTGAATGGTGTAGGCTTGGTGTTCGGAGACACGTCTGCCTACCCCACCGCCCCCACCCCTTCCCATCACACTGATACAGGTGACCTTGGCTTTCTTAGCCATCACTTTCAACAGCAGCAAGCTCAGACTCGACCCCATTGCTGTGTGTGAGAATTGAAAGTACGTGCAGGGTTTGAATCTCAACCAGGGATTGGTGTGACCATGGACAAATCATGTCACCCCTCTGCGTTTCAGGGTTTTGTTTCATTTTTAAATCTGAGAGGTTGGGGGCTATATTTTCCCTGCTTTGAGATGGAGGGAGTCCTGGGGGCCTAGTGAGCTTCTTCTTGAGTGCTAACAGTAAGCTCAGCAGTTCTAACCCACCCGTCGCTCTGAAGGAGGATGAGGCTGCCTGCTCTTGCAAGGAATGAACGTCTCGCAAACCCAAAGGTGCGGCTCTGCTCTGTCCCACAGGGTCACTGTGAGTGGAATCGACTCAGTGCAGGGAGCTGATCTCGGAGAAAGGGTTAAATGAAACCAAGGTGCATCATGTCACTAATTCCTTTAGCCTGTCTGGCACACAGTAAACACTGCATACCTGATGCCCACGTTTACTGTGGTGTTACTGCCCCGGTATCATATAGGTCTGGTTTCTGTTCTCTAAATGAGATCTGCTGAACGACTGGTTTACTTGAAAGAAGGGAAAGGCTTAAATAATGTAGCAATTACCCAATTCAGGGGAACAATTCACAAATACCCAGAGAATGCCTTTCAAGTCAGGATCCCTTAACTAGTTGAATAAAAGCAGTTGTTGCATGGGAAGCAGCTGCAAATGACATGATTAGTGTTAAAAAAAAAGTCTGAAAAGAATAATGCTAAAATGATTATTGTGACCACTTAGATTATTGTTTAAAAAAACACCAAAAACCTTTGAAAAACGACTTACTCTTTTCTCCCCACTTTCCTGGTGGCGGGTGGGGACTTCATACCTCACGGGCTTTGAACTTAGCCTGAGGTTTCTTTGCCTTCATGGCGGTGGTGGGTCGAGCATACCTGTCCACTGTTAACCTTGTATTCCGTCTTATCCTGCATTAGCCAATCGGATCAGTAGAGCTGATGCAGTCCACTCACCTGGCTGGGCATTCTCTCTTCGCTTTGGCCAAAACCATGCAACGAGGGCGCCCTGGCTAGACCTCGACTCCTAGTGGGACAAGAGGCACAGGAAGCAGATCCAGACGCAGCTTACATCTTAGGCTGCCCAACTGAGCTTGACCACGCCAGCCGATTCCCAACTCAGGAGCAGATGTGTGAGTAAGCAAAGTGATGAGTCTTCTGCATGCTGCTAGGCTCTTGTGACAGTTTGCTGTACAGGGGCAATAGATGACTCAGACACCCATGCAATGTGTGTTACATGTATGACAGCCATCCAACCCAAGTGCGGGCTCATTTGAGGCTGCATAGCTGAACCATACACCCATTAATCGTGTTTAAAAAGGTCTCGCCACATTTTCTCTCTTTGTTGACGTGGTTTGGAAGGAGCTGGGACTTGCCGTGGGTCCTTAGACAAGTCACTCTGGTCTTCCTATATCTATTTCTCCATCGAGGGAGAAAGAGGTGACTTACCATCTCCTTTTCCCCAGGACTCATAAATTAGCCGTTGAAAAACTCTTTGAGATCACCAGTGAAAGGTGCAATTTAAGCAGACGCATGCCTATTATTTATTTTTATTATCCATTTTAAAATTGAATCCTTAGAGCAAATAGATTTTCCAGCCACCAAAAAGGAAGTTGCTTCGATGCCACAGCATATTATGTATTGGGCACTCTCCAGCTATGGACTATATTTTCCATTTATAGCACTCATTTAGATGTTTATGGGTCTGTAAATGTATTCCATTTCTCCCGGGGCTTCTGAATACCTCGAAGAGTCTCATATTCTGGAACACTAAATGGTGCCTTGGGTAAAGGCGTAAAATGGGGGAGCGGGGGAGGCCCGGGAAACAGATTCCAGAAACAATAGAGACACTTTTCAACTAATGAAATCATAACTTTCGACTCCCAGAGTATCCCACAATGCGGTCCAATTGATGCTTGTTTTTCTCTCCCTCGTGTTGCAAATGCTCCGTTCGCCGTACGCGCTGCTCCTGCAGAGCGCTCCGCGTCTCCTGACCTCCTGCTGAATGAAGTATCAACACACTCGGGGCGCACGGTTACACGTCTGGGACTCTTTGCCTGGCATCCAGCTCTGGAATAACCGTCTCCTTTCTTTCTCTCATCCCCTTCATGCGATACGCACTATCACACGCTCACACGCTCACTGCCATGGGGTCCCTGTCAACACAGAGCCACCCTGCGGAATAGAGTCAAATGGTCCCTGTGTGTATCTAAGGCTGTAACTCTTTACATGACCCCCCAACTCATGTTGCTCTCTGAGAGCAAGTAGTGAGGTCTAAGCACGACACACCGGGGCTCTGGAGGCACTGTCATGGTAGATGCTCACAGGGGTTGAATGACTTACCGAAGGTCACACAGCAGTGTAATCGGCATTTGAGTCAAGGATCTTTGTTGATGGAACCCGAGCCCTATCTAAAGCGATATGTCCTAGAGCAATGGTTCTCAACCTGTGGGTTGTGACCCTTTGGGGGGTGTCAAACAACCCTTTCACAGGGGTCGCCTGATTCCTAACAGTAGCAAAATGACAGTAATGAAGTACCAACGAATATAATGTTATGGTTGGGAGGTCACCACCACATGAGGAACTGCATGAAAGGGTCGCAGCCTGAGGAAGGTTGAGAACCACTGTGCTAGAGAGAGCAGTCATGGTCTAGAGGGCGAACCCTCACTTTCCATGGGTTTGGTTACTGGTCAGGGCACCTCAGTCACAGCCACCACCTGACGGTCTGTGGAGGCACAGGTGCTGGTACCCACGCTGAGCAGATTTCAGAGGAGCTTCTAGACTAAAGCAGTGTGGGCAGAAAGGCCTGGCAATAGATTTCCTTCAAATGAGCCCCTGAAGACCCTATGTGTCCCAGAGGTCTGATGCCATCCCAGTTATGGGGAGGGTATAGGGCTGGACAGTATTTGGCTCTGTCATGTGTGGGATTGCTATGAACTGACATGATGCAATAGCAAATAACAATCGCAAGGATATGTTGTAGAGGCTAACGTGTCCTTGTTTGCAGCTTTTAGAGAAGGAGGCACCAATATGCACAGAGACCACGACAGTGTGATGGTTGGATCTTTGTGCCAACTTGGATTCCCACAGGCGATGACAAGCTGTCAACGTGGCTTGTTAGGAACCAGAAAATTCAAGTGACGTTGTAAAAGACCTCTCTGTCTGGGGCCAAAGTCCTCCAGTGGAGGAGTCGTATTTACATCACTTTCATCTCTCTCAGGAAAGATGAGACCTGAAGAGAGAAGAAGTCGATCTTAAAGTAATTCTCAACTTAGCTCCGTTAAAACGATGCTCCAGGGGCCCATGCCAGCGTTCACTACACTTCTACTTTTTAGGGATGGGGCTGACGATGGTTAGCTCAGCCTCTCATTTAGGATGCAAAATTCCAACTTTCTCAGTATATCAGTTTGGTAAGCACCATGTTGTATACCAAAAAAACATTTTTAAATAAGGGGGATAATTTTGAGAAGACATTTTTAACCCATCAATCATTTGCTACTTGTCATCTCTATTCAACAGTTGATTCTGACTCATAGTGACCCCACAGGGACAGAGTAGAACTGCCCTGGTGGGAGTAGAAAGCCTTCTTTCTCCCAAGGAGGGGCCGCTGGTTTTGAACTGCTGAGCTTATGGTAAGCTGCCCAACCCATAACCACTATGCCATTTAGGTCCCCTGCACAGCGGTGTATAAAGAAATAGGAGTCTCTACCCCTGCTTGACACTGGGTGACTATTCAAATCCTCCAAAGCTGGATACTCCATGCCCTGCCTTGCGTGCAGAAGAACCAGACTAAGAGAGGGATGGAGCCAGGAGTTTTCTTTCTGGGACTGAATTCTTCTGTGCCAATATTTAGCTGTGGGAATTATGGAAAATAATTCAGCTTCTCTGATACTCCCCCCCTTTTTTTTCACTCCAGTTATATAACACTGGGAGGAAAAAAAGAGAAACAATCCAAACTCACTGCCATCGAGTCAATTCTGACTTATAGCGACCCCATAGCGCAGGGTAGACCCACCCCTGTGGTTTCTGAGACAGTAACTCTTTGCCTGAAAACTTCAGTTGACCCTGAAACAACTCATAAGTGAGGGATTTCAGTCCCCAGACTCTACCCCACCCCCCAGTTGAAAATCCTCTTATAACATTTGACTGCCTCAAACTTAACTATTAATAGCCTATGATTGACCAGAATCTTTGCTGAGACCATAAAGAGTCGATTAACACTTATTTTGTATATGAATCTTAAAAGAAGTCTCATCTTTCTCCCAGTTATATGATAACAGAGTACGGTACCTAATCACCACCCATCTGCCCATTTGTTATTCTCTACTAGTTGTGTGATGCTGGATGCTACACCAACACCCTTTAAATGCCTACAAATGTCGCCCTGTGAAACTAGGCAATACGGTCTCTGATGATCTGCTTCACAAATGAGCCGATGATACAACCCGTATTGATGCGATGGAGCCATTGAGTTGTATGATATGGGAATTCCATACCAATAAAACTGTGAACAAAACCACAACCAAAACATAGTGCAGAAGAAAATGAGCCAGCGCAAACCCTCTGGAACACAATACAAGATTGTTTAACTCTCGGGCGTTGGAGACGTCACCAGGAGGGGCATTTTGTTTGATGACACAGAGGGCCTTGCAGGACAAGGGAGACCCTCTTCAGTCACACAGAGGGACTGAAACCTGCTGATGGCTATGAGGAGGACGCGGGGTCAGGCTATGTTCCCTTCTGTTGCACATCAACCTGCCATGGGTTGGCGTTGACTCAATGGCCCGAGCCCTCTTTACCTATCATAGCTAAGTGTGCTTCTGTTTGGATATCAAGGAGTCATTGTGCACACAGAATGTAGACAATACGTAACATCGGCACTTATCTCTCTATCTCTGGATATAATATCTAGCTCCATGTCACTCACTGCCATCGAGTCGATTCTGACTCAGAACAACCCTGCAACACAGGGTGACCTGCCTCTGAGGGTTTCTGAGACACCAACTGTTTCAGAAGTAGAAGCCTCATCTTTCTCCTGTGGTTTGCAACGGCTGACCTTGCAGTTAGTGGCCCATAGGTGGGTGAACGTTGGACACTGAATAAGGAAGACTGAAGACAAAGTGACGCATTTGAACAATGTTGTTGGTGGAGGATATTGAAGGTACTGTCCCAAGATCAAACAGGTCTGCCCTGGAGGAAATACAGCCAGAATGTTCTTTGGAAGCCAGCTTGGCAATATTTCGTCTCATGCGTGTTGGGCGTGCTGTCAGGGGAGACCAGGTCCTGGAGAAGGACATCGCTCTTGGTAAAGTGCGGGGGCAATGAAAACAAGGAAGCATCTTGGGGATGTGGGCTAACACAGTGGCTGCAGCAATGGCTCGGGCGTAGGCACAATCATGAAAATCTCGCAGGGCCATCTCACAAACCAACATTTCCCTGTTGGACATGTTATCAAAATAAGGGCTTGTTGAAATTGTTAGTTCAACACTGAGAGAAATAATATTACTAAGGAAGTTAGTTAACCTTCCAAAGAATCTCTTGATTTTTCACTGACGATAAACATTCAGGAGTACGTGTGATGCTAATATAACACTGGAGAAGAGAGAACATCTTTTGAAAACCCACAGTGCTGTTTGTGGCTCTCTAAGAAGTGGGGCAGGGAATACGTTCATACTGGCATGGAGGTAAGGGAACTTCTTGGCTAACTGCATCTTAAGAAAGGAATGTGTAGATCAATCAATAATCCATACAAAGTAAGAAAAGTGCCCTAAAGTTTCTTTCTTTTTTAAGTTTCAATGATTAAGATGTTCCTTTGCTAAGGAAAGATCAGCTGTTTGAATTCAGTGGTCACTGCATGGGAGAAAGTCAGGGCAGTCCACTTCTGTAAAGGTTCCCCAAGCAACCTAAACCCACGATGCTCAAATCAATTGCAAGTCCTAGCAACCCCGGAGAAGAGACTAGAACTGCCCCTACAGGGCTCTGAGGCTGTAATGTATAGGGAGCAGGCAGGCATATATTTTTCTCCCATGGGATGGCTGTTGGGTTCAAACCATTGACCTTCAGTTGCCAGCTGCGTGTTAAACATTGAGCTTCCAGGGCTCCTTTCTGGAAAGATGACAGGGTTGAACACCCAAGGGGGCAGTTCCGTTCTTTCCTCTAGGATCAGTCACCAAGAGTCACAGGGGCCACAACAACGCTAATGCAAGACTCCCCCTTCCACCATCCCTGGCAGGCTGTGACCTAGCCTGTGGCTGAACACCCAGTGGGGAGCTTCATAGCTATCTCACGAGGAGCGAACATTACCCTTCTGATCACCTTCAAGTGTGACAAGTTCTTCCCTGAGCTCTGAGTCCAGGTCACTCCTGCCCACGTCTTCTTTTGAGTCTCCATCCTGGGCTGGTAGCCATACAGAACTAGTGACCAGCCCCTCCCCTCCAAAGAAAAAGAAGAGAAGGCTCAGCATCCCATAACTAATGATGACGTGGCTCTTAGGGAAGGACTCTTATTTATGTCTCGGTAGAAAATAATAATGGGGCTTATCCAGAGCCTGTTAGCAGACACCTTGGTCAATTGGGCCTTCCAGGGCAGACAGCTCAATCACTCGGTTGGTGCCAGGTGGTGGCGGTGCCACGTTGGAAACCACATGCTGCCATGTGCGGCGACGGTGGGTGATCTAATGAGATGATGGCTGTGCGCGGGTCCCAGCGACGGCGCTGGGAGTGACTTCATGGCCAAGGGCATTGCTGACTAATGCCTGTATCAACACCCACGGCCACCACCACCAGCATCGGCAGTGATTTTACGTTTAGCTTGATTTCTCCAGACAGAGCTTTTCCACATCATTTGAACTAATTGAGGTAATGGAGAAATCATTCTGGTGCCAGAACCCTCTGGCTGGTCCTCGCCCACTTCCCCCCTTTGGTATTGAAAGACAACAATGCTCACAGTCTCTCTCTGTTCCATACAGGCGGCCCTGGGGAGAGCGGGCACTGCGCAGTGCAGCTCAGGCTGCTCTTGAACCATCGAGGCTGGTCCGCGGGCTCGTGGCACCATCTTTCTTTGCTTCAGTGGGATCTGCACTTCAGCGACCCAGCCAGGCCATGTTCCCCAGCTGCCTCTCTGTGGGGACTTAAGAGTCCCTCCTGATGTCCTGACCGCAAGAAAATTTTGAACATTCCCTAAAACAACTAGCAGATGGAAACAAACATTTTATGGGAACGTAGTCCACCTTAATTATATGCATTGTCTGCCAATGTTTATAGCTTCTCCGGGGGAGTTTGGAGGTAGGACGGAGACCAACAGGGTATGGTTTTGATTATCGGGATTTGTATCAAAGGTGGAATGGTGCCTTTTATTGACTACCAACACCCCCTCCACCCTGGGTTCCTACTCAGGAGGAAGGTGGAGGGAATCATTCCCTAGAGAGGGTGGTATACTGAGAAGTTCCTAGATTTTGCTCCCTGGCCACAGTTAGGGGCTCAGCAAGCATTCGGGGTTGTGTTTGAGTGGACCACAGTGAGCTTCCTCTGGAAAGAGCTGAGTTCTCTTTGGCTTGGATTTTGTGTGTGTGTGTGTGCGCGCGCGCGCACGTGGGCGCACGTGTGTGTTGGGGAGGGGGGCGGGAGACAGCTCCTCAGATGGGAGGGGTGAGTTGCCCTTCAGTAGTCAGCAGACCCTTCTGTGCGGCATATGGAATGTTAGTTCATAACCAAGGGTGAGAGAGCAACTGATTGATCAGGGGGAGACTGAGTGTTTCGTGTCTACATAGAAATACTTAGGCTAACAGTACCAGTCAGGTGGCACATTTTCCCTTTCACTGCGGGTTTCCTTATCTTTCTTCATCGATTTGCCCATCAGAGGAGGAGGCGCCGGGGAACGGGGCAGGGAGGGGATGTGATCCAACCAATAGGTTGTAAACACAGCTGAGTAATGACCGGAGAGCCATGGCCTAAGAGCTGGGAGCCGAAATGGGTGTTTTGCATTACTTGGGGATTTTTATTTCTCCATGTCACCTCTGACCCCTTAGCAAAGTTAATTGAGAGTTGGCCTTTTTTTCAAGGCAACTGCAGGAAATTCACCTTGGGTGTTAGGAAAGGCCTGGATCAAGGGGAGAAGTGGGGCTCATCTGGCATGTTCCGACGTGCTAGGGCACTGGGAAGAAGACTCGATGGGTCTGAATTGTGGTGCTGGGGAAGGATAGGGAATGTCCCAGGGACTGACAGACGGACAAACCAATCTGTCTTGGAATTGTACAGTCAGTGGTCCTTAGAGACCAGGATGGCTGGACTTTGTCATAAATACTTTGGGTGTTTTGTCAGGAGAGACCAGCCCCTGGAGGACATAGTGCTTGCTAAAGTGGAGAGACAGGGGAAAAGAGGCAAGCCCTCGATGAGATGGACGGACACAGCGGCCGAAACAAGGGGCCCCAGCAAGGGAGAATTGTGCAGATGGCACAGGATAGGGTAACATTTGGTTCTGTTGGGCAGAGGGTGGCTCTGGGTTGGCACCAACTCAATGGCACCTATTAACAGGGCCCAATGTGGAATGAACTCTGAATCCTGGGCACAATCCCATCAGTAATGCTACCTGCAGGTTTATTTCACTATCGAATCGAAGGGTCAACCAGAAAGCTGATATCCTCCTAAAAAGAAAAATAGGAAAATCCTATTTGAAATTGTCAGAGATTGTGTTGTTGACATCAGTATTTGGTGCCGGTGAGTCTGTCCCAACTCACAGCAACAACAGAAGGAGACACTGCCCAGTCCAGTGTCACCCTCACGTCTGTTGTCCTGTTTGAACCCATTGTTGTAGCCAGTGTCTACCCATCTCAGGAAGGATCTTCCTCTTTTTTGTTGAGTCTCTACTTTACCCACCAGGGGCTGGTCAAGCCTGACAGAGGGTCCCAAGTGTGTGAGAACAAAGTCTTGCCACCCTCACATTGAAGGAGCATTTTGGCATTGAGATAGTTAAAATTTATTGTGCCATCCTGACCGATAAACACATGTGGGGCTAATTGAAGGGCAGAGATAAATGGCTCAGTAAGCCTTGCCTTTCTAGTTCTCGGTTTCTTGCTTTCTGATGGTCACACCAGGGTGCAAGTGCCTTAGCCAGTTCCCTGCTTCAGCTGGCAAGGCTCACTTCCTGCAAGACATCCCCAAGGAGAAGCCACATGGACCTACTCTGATGCAGCCCTGGGTGCTGGAGCAGCCATGTGGAGACCCCTGCCAGCGCTGAGATGTTTACATGTTCACTGATTTAGCTTTCCCCCTGCAGTTGGTGTCATTGCGTGTGTTTTGTGAGATGGAGGACTTTGTGGATTGGTGTCGGGCATATGGGTTCGTGGGTTAATGTTGGACTTGTGGGCTTGGGCAGCACTGGGTTGGGGTGTTTTCTTGATGTGCATGTACCCTTTATATAAAACTCTCTCATATACATGAGTTTCTGTGGATTTGTTTCTCTAATGGACCCAGATTCACACAGCTGTATGTCCTACGGGGAAGTTTTGCTTATGACATAAAGTGCTCACTCTTTTTTGAGTTATAGAGCAATTTTAATCTTCTTGACCAACACTATCACTCCAATGCATCAAGAAATCCTGATGGCTCAACAATGTAACCATCTGAACTGATCATTTTGGCTAATGTCAAATGTTTATTGTGCTTCGGTAGAAGTCTTTTTATTCATGTGTAAGCTTTGGCTGAGAGACCAGCTTGAAGCTGCTTATATAGCAGTCAGACCCTTAGGAACATCTTTCCAGTGAGCTTAAGTATCCTTTTTGGAAAGATGGAAAGAAAGTGTCACACCCTTCAACCTTTTGACAACCTTGGATTCACCATCACCACCTATTATCCGAGTTACTTTAGGAAAAGTGTGTTTTGATAAAGTATAATCTCAGTGCTTCCTTTCTAAAAGGCAAACATTTATTAGAAATAAGATGATATGAGGAGTAAATAAGTATTTTTAAGAACCTGGGCAACCAAATGCTTAATTTCTTACGTTTCCCCTTCCACATCCCATAACCAGCCTCATCTGTGCACTGGAGAGCGAAAAGGAGAAAGGTGAGACGAGGGACTTGCTCTCATGCAAGCTGCATTCATTGGAGCCGATGGTACTATTTCTGGGACAAGGCAGAATTTTACTTAAGACCGCAGTGTCTAAAAAAATCATAGAAAAGAAATAGCCATGTCTCCCTGGAAAGTTCGCAAGGGAAATGACTTCTTAGGACTCTCAGATGGACCAAACACTTTGGTGTCAGATCTGGTTTTCATGGTCTGATGGCATGTCAGGCCAAGGATGTTGGCTTCCTAGCTCCAATATAGACACGCAGTGGACATCTAGCTATCTTCGTCTGGATTTCTGCTTTGTTCCTTTGTCTTGCCTGTGACATTGGTGTTGTGCACTCTTATTTCTTCTCATAAATTTAGAAGTTCAGAACCAGGTAAAAGATGTGCAGGTAGCATATGATAAAATATAGCCTTACACTCATTCTCTTGTTATCACTGATCCCAGGTATGGAGACCCGTGGCTTCCACAACTTAATTTTATTGGCAAATACGAAAAAAACAAAACAGATCAAAGAACATTAGAATGTGCTGGAGCAGTCTGCACAGCTAAACACAATGACCTAATGTAGACTTTGAAAGGGGTGGGGGTGGGGATACAATTAGAACCAGGCCTGGTATCCTTATTAAGAGCACGTGAGGATAAGGAGGCAGAAGAAGATAATTTGGTGTAAAACCAAGATGAAGTTCCTATCTGCCTGACTGGAACAGAGGGAGACTTAGAAACCCATGAGTGAGTCCGGACCTGGGTTCAAATCTCAATGGATCCACTTTCTATTTTATCAGTGAGTGAATGAAATATATAGTAATAGCCTCCCAGTGGGGCAGTGGTTGCTCAGAAGGGTGACTGACCATCAGCTCAGCAGTGCAAAACCACTAGCCCCTCCTCAGAGGAAAGATGAGCTTCTACTTCCTTAAAGAGTTACTGTCTTGGACGTCCCCAGGGGCAATTCTATCTTGTTCCGTGGATTCGCTCTGAATCTGAATTGACTCGATGGCAGTGAATTAATTACTCACAACAGAGAGTGACCCTATAGGACAGAACAGAACTGCCCCTGTGGATTTCCAAGGTGACATACCTTCATGGGAGTAGACAGATGCATCTTTCTCCCATAGTGAGGTTGGTGGGCGCTACTGACTGACCACTTGGTTAGGCGTTCAATGCATAGCCTCCTATGCTACAAGGCTGAATTGAATCAAGGGCAACCACTTTGGTTTGGGATTTACAGATAGCAAGGATCCTTGGTGGCACATTCAGATAAATGTTGGACTGCCAACTGCACGGTTAGCAGTTCAATCCAGCAGCTCCTCTACAGGGGAAAGAAGAGGCCATCTGATCCCGCAAAGAATTACAAAGTCTCTGTGGCCCCATGGAAGGCTGCTATGGCATTGTGAATGAGGAGGGGTGCAGAGTGGAGACCCAGGGTCCATCTGTGGGCAATTGGACACCACCTTACAGAAGGGTCATGGGGAGGAGATGAGCCAGTCAGGGTGCAGTGTAGCAATGATGAAACATACAATTTTCCTCTAGTTCTTGAATGCTTCCTCCCCCCACTATCACGATACCAATTCTACCTTACAAATCCAGCTGGACCAGAGGATGTACACTGGTACAGATAGGAACTGGAAACACAGGGAGTCTAGGACAGATGAACCCCTCAGGACCAGTGGTGAGAGTAGCAATACCAGGAGGGTGGAGGGAAGGTGAGGGAGAAAGGGGGAACAGATTACAAAGATCTACATATAACCTACTCCCTGGGGATGGACAGCAGAG